>NC_143553.1:161047750-161368000 GCF_054136105.1 Typopeltis vanoorti | reverse complement strand
GATCAAACTTCGCAAACAGTTCGACTAATTTTAAAAAATTGCCTTTATTCCTTTCATATAATTTATCAGATGATCCGCGAAAAGCTATATTTTGGCTACCAAGGAATTTTATAATTTCAATCAAGCGTTCTAAAACACTCGTCCAATGTTTCTTTTCCATTTCAAACATGATTTGAGTCTGGCAATCAATAGTAGTTTTGTTTTTTAAATTTTTATCAAGTTCCTTCCATTTGAAGAAATTTTTCATGTGAGTTAAACTAGTCTCATGTCTATGCAAAGTTGTACTTACATTTCTCCAATCGTTATAGCCTTCTACAAGACTACTTGATTCAGTAGGTGCGCAAAGTTTGCAACAAAAGCAAAAAACAGACTTTAAAGTTTCGGAATAAATGAGCCATGTTCTTGGCATGAGCTCCCCGTTTTCTATGTTTCTATTATAATAAGTGTCGCCAAATTTACGACCCTATTTATCTCTGGGATATATTATATTTTTCTTTTGAACAGGCCCCATTTCAACTAAACCAACTCATAATTTTTCATCAATATTTTCCCATTCACCTGGTTCTTCTAAATTTACAGAGACTAACAACATGTTGATTTCATAGTCAACTACAACTAAATCTTCTCTTCTTCAACTAAATCGTCTTGTTATCTTGTTCAATAGTTGTAATAGTACTTTTATGCAAACTGGATGATGTACACGGTTCTTCAACTTTGATTTCTGATGTATCGAGTTGGTTACAATCTGCATCAGAATATTTTAATAAATTATTAAGAGCCCCAGTTTGTTTCTTAATATCTGCTTCTTTCGCAGCATGACGCTTATTGATTTTGTGCACCGGATAACTTTTGTTTAATTTTTGATTTCATTTCTATTTTATACTCACAAGAAATTACTACACAACACGACACAGAGATGAAATAATAGTCCGCACTACGCTACTGTCAGTAGCCTGAGATGCGTACCATATGACTGGCTAACTAGCAACAAATATTTTGTAGGAAAATTCATTTCTGGGCATAAAAACCGTTCACCGTTTCATTTTAGATAAACTGCAGTAGACACAAATTCTCGTTGCAAAATTGTAAACAGCCGGCTGATCAAAGAGGTGGCAATATACAATTTTTTAAAATTTTTATTCGGTGTATCCGGACTTATTTATTTTAATATTGATCATTCTAAGAATTTTTTGTTTTTATTATAAAAATTTTGTTTCTTAAAAATGAACCGTGCCCCGGTGGTGGCGCCCCCTTCGTAGCGACGCTCACATGCGGGTATGCAGAGCATGCCCGCCGGCCCTTTGTATACGGATTACATCAGCCAGTTTCCAGGTAGAAGGAAAATAGTGAAATCTTAAGATTGCATTTATTATAATGGTCAGGTGCATTACAGCATTTCGAGGCAACAGCTTGATCACCCTGTTTGAAATGCCGTCTGGTCCAGGAGCTTTTTTGTTCTTTAAGTTTTTAATAATATTATATATTTCACCAGGTGATGTGGGTGCAATGTGGTCAGTACTGGTATAAGGAAGTTTGAGTGAGTGTCTGACCTGTCAGTGAATTTTATATATGTGATTGAAGTCTAGATTTCCATATGCAGGTTTGCACTGCTCTTCCAAATTTCTTGCCATGGCCTCCGTCTTGTCCGTATCAGTGTGTACAAGGCCCTGGTCAGAGAGTATTGGGGGAAGATATTTGCCTTTGTTTTTGATATTTCTTAGTAATTCCCACACAGAATGATCAGTGGGTGAGATAGAGGCTAACTTTTCTTCCCATAGATGGTCTCTGTGAGCCTTGAGTGCATCTCTCACAGCCCCAGTAAGTCTGTTTATATTTGTTTTATCATGTGGCGCACGAGTGTTACGAAATCTTTCCTGGCTCTGTTTTTCTCCCTGATCAAGTTCATAATGTCTTCAGGCAGACGACCAGGCTTGTGGACAAATTTGTAGAAGGTGGCTACTGTTATGACGGAGTTAATTAGTTGGGAGAAGCTTGTAACTGCAGATTGTATGTCGTCTTTTGTACGAATGTGAGGAACATTGCCAATACTATCCCTGAGCACTTCCGACAATCTTTCCCACAATATATAGGAGTGAGGGGAAGGAGACAGGTATTCGTTTCTTCCTATCTGAAGTAGTATTGGGTTGTGATCAGATGACAAGTCATTTAATGATCTTAGGCTGTATTAAAGATTAATGTCCCGCTGGATAGCTATATCCAGGATGTCCGCAGTTCCAAACGTACTAAGATGAGTTGGTTCAGTGGGCCTGCCACAACAGCATTGTGTGATCCTATGAAGTTGGAAAGGATGCAACCGTTCTTGTTGATGGATCTGCAATTCCATGCAGGGTGCTTGGAGTTCAGATCCCCGGCTATATGGTGGGTTCTCTGACGCATGAGATGGCATTTAGGTCAGAGTGTAATAAAGTTTTTAGGGTTGGGTTGTAAGCAGAGTAGATTTTCAGTCGAGCTGGTGAACACTTCCACGCCCGTGATCTCAAGATTAGTGGTTGAGGGTTGTTCACAGAATTGGGCTTGATGCAGTTTTTAATGAAGATGGCAGTGCCGCCACCTCTGTGGAAGTTGCTGAAAGATTTGAAAATCTGAAGTCTTGTAGCCTGTTGGCTAGAGAGGCTGTAATAACAGCTGTTAGCTTTGTAGGTGCTGATTTGTTTGTACGGGCCACGTCAGCATAATTTCGTTTTTGCTTTTGGTTCAGTCTATCTTTGAATGTCTCTGACTGCGGACGCTGAGCCTCTGGCTGTGGTGTAGGGGCCTCTGGTGTTCTTGTACTAGAGCAAGAGGACTGTTTGGCTGATTCCATCCGTCTATTTTTTGGGTGCCGAATGCATCCCTTGTAGTTGGCAGAATGGGGGCCACCCATTCTGTTGGCACATTTATCCGGAGTTGTTTTTGGCTTTGGGCAGATATTGGTTGGGTGGCTGTTCCCGCATTTCAAACATTTAAATTCAGCTTTACATAATTTCTGGGCATGGCCAAATTTTGACACCTATGGCACTGCCCAGAAGATGACCTTTTTCGGAGTGGATCTGGTGTGACAATGAACCCTCAGATTGTTTTCAAGTTGTAGATATTTTTATATATGTTATGGATCGCTACGATGACTAATGGCATGGGAGACTTGGATCTGTACATTCTGCAGACATTAACAGGAGGTAGATCCTGCAAATTAAGATCAGTTACTATATCTTCTATATCAATATCTTAACAGACGCCACGGAGGTCCACTTTTAAATTTTTCTCCGAGCTGAGCGAAAAGGTATGATATTGTATACCTCTATTGTCCATTTCTTTTGCTAGACGCCTGTAGTCTATCACCTTTGTAGGATATATTTTTATTCCTTCATCCACATTTGTGGTCTTTACATAGCCAATGTGTAGGTTTGACATTGTTGATCTTAAATCTGCCCATCTCTGCTTCTCTCTTAATATAATCGGAGGCACCTTTTCTTTGGGAGAAGCAGTGGAGTTCAAAATTTGACCATCTTGTTCCATTGTGAAGTCATTGAGTGGTTGATCTGTTGTTCTCCGCTTTTTACGTAAGCGGACTTCTTGAAAATCTGTAGCAGTGGGGTTAGCCGATTCTGACTGATCTTCCATAATCTCGGCGTCAACGTCTGTGACACTTGCCGGGGGAAACGTATCATAAAGTTTCACCTTTACTGGCCAATTTTTGTTGAGTAGTTCGCCCAGTCTAATAAATTCCCGATATACTTCTTCAAATGTTATCTCGTTTGGCTGCTGTTCCATATCTGTCAATGTGGACATAAAAAAAATAATAATAATAATAATAAAATAAATAATAAAAAACGCTTAACGTGCAGTTGTAGCCTCATCAACACTTCAGCAGGACTCTGAACTGTTTTGGTAAGAGCAGTGATTCAAAATTGTATGTTCTTCAAGACACATAATGAAGATATTATAACTAAGTAAAACCGTCTCGAAAAATTCAGACGATCCCTAGACCACTCCATATAGTGGCCAAAAGACCGTCCATCTCAGCGTTGGCTCCACTCAGTGATATGGCCTTCCACCCACCACCACCACCACCAACGAGCAGAACCGCTCATATTCCGGAGAAAAGCATTCACCGACAAAGCCCCTCGTCGAAAAACACTTTCCCCGGAGACTCAAATTGATCCCTTAAGGCAAAAACCTTAAGAGAGCATACTCATATTAGCAATATTAGCAATAGCCGAGCCTCAGTTAGAATTCATTGGCTACACCATTGCCCACCACAATATTGCCATCTATTACCCAAAACTAATTTCAAAATGAATTGACCTCTAAATCAAATAATTATAACATACAACACGATCTACTACAATATCCATTATAAGACAAATTAATTACTGGATTTCATTTTTTTATAATAATTTTGTAAAATGTTACATATTTAAAAAAAATTTTAATTTCAAACTATAATTAAGGTTTTTAAAATATTATAGAACAATTTTTGTTTTTATTCAGACAAATACAAAACTTCTTTAAAAAACATGCTTCATTATTTATGCCACAATTCAGATTTGCAAGCCAATACTTCATTTTTACTCTTTATTGTTCATTTTATCTTTTCTTTTTCAAAGTTCCAGTCTTCCCCATTGTTATTGTGTTGTCCGTGATATTGAAATGACCTTTCTCTTCAGATTTTTTCCTTAAAAATTAAAGTGGTTATTTTATGTTCAAAAATATAAAATAATCGATTTAATTTTTCTTGGAAATTTTGATCAAATTATATTATTATTATTATTTTTTTATAAACAGACGCTTACGTTTTTTTTTTCCCCATAAAAGATGTAAATGTTTTTATGTACAATGGCGGATGTGTTCTTGTTGCCGTGTAAAGCAAATTAAAATCTGAGAATGCTTGAATGTTAGCTGTTTCGTTGTTCCCATTTCAGTATTCACAAAACACTTCAGGTTCATTTTTGACTATGTTGTATATTTCAATAAATACATAATTTGTACAATTATGTATTTATAGATCATCTCGTCCTCTGTGTATAATCTACATCCAGTGTTTTGTGAGCTTCTACAACTGTTGTACGAACTGAAGATCCTTAATTTTGATAATCAGCTGTGCTGGATTGCCAGCAATATTGGGGTTAAGAGAAATGAGACTGTGGATGCAGCTGCTAGATCAACTCATACATTTTCTAGGCTTTGTGTCAGTTCCGTTTGTATACTAAAGGCAGTTTATAAGATAGTGGCGATTATTAAGTAAAGCCACCCTCTAAAAATTAGGACGATCCCTAGACCACTCCATAATGGCCGAAAGACCGTCCAGCTCAGCGTTGGTTCTACTCAGTGACGGGCTCACCCCACCACTGAGTACAACTGCTCATATTCCAGGGAAAAGCATTCACCGACAAAACCCCTCACCGGGCCGTTCCGGAGAACACCCTCTCCGGAGACTCAAATTTCTCCCTCAAGGCAAAAACCTTAAGAGAGCACTCAAATTCCCGAATCTCTGCGTCCATTTGGTCGCTTCTTACGACACGCATGGATTTGTCACCTGTTGCTAATTACCCATTGACAAACATCACTGCATGAATCACTGACAAATATTTCTTAAGTTCTTAAAAGAACTGGGCGATGGACTGAGTCCTTGACTCTTTATCCCATCATCTGAATGAAGAAAATCTATGTGGATTTCTTATTTCTTAAGTTCTTAAATGAACTGGGCGATGGAATGAGTCCTTGACTCTTTATCCCGTCATCTGAATGAAGAAAATCTGTGTGGATGGGGTGCTATTGAGCTAAAAAGCGCTAGTCATGGCTGGGAAACGGCAATTGTCGAGCCTCAGTTAAAACTTCATTGGCTACAGCATTGCCATTTGTTACCCTGGAAGTCCTAAAAAGGACTTTTTTCAAAGGATCACAAATATTTAAATTTATATGTTTATATATAGTCCTTATAAGGACTGGCTTGAAGGGGCGAAGCAAGAATGCTTTTCATCTTCCCCGTTATCTGTAGATCTGAAGATGACAATGTAGGGATAAGGTGTTATTGAACTATTAAACTCTGATCATGGCAGGAGGGTAACAGCAATGGCCGAGCCTGTTAGAGCTTCATTGGCTACAGCATTGCCATGCAGTACCCTCTCACAAAAATCTCACAAAAATATTTACAAATAACCAATAATATTACTGACAGGATGGGTGAAGCACTAGTGCTTTTCATATTCCCCTTTATCTGTAATGAGAGTTGTTTGGGAGTGGGAGATTTGTGAGCAATTAAGCTCGCCCTCTGAGGGTAGTTGTGCTAGCTATGATCGGTTGAAAGAAGAATAGCCTTCGGTCGTTTGTGTTTGTAGTAATCAGTCTCGTTGTAATTGACAGCTTGTACTATTAGTGGGTTTGAATGTGAACTTGACTTCACGAAGAATTTTTCTGCAAGATCACGAAGAAGGGAGGAGATGTATGGATTGCCGGTTTCTCGGTGAATCTGTGAATTTCTGACGAACCACGGTGCATCCAGAATCATCCTAAGGCATTTGTTTTGGATTCTCTGTAATTTTGAAATGTTTGATCTTGAAGTGTGACTCCATGCTGGTGAGGCGTAGGTAATAACTGGACGTATTACCATCCAGGTAAAGAAGCAATTTATGATGTAGGTTCAATTTGCTCTTAAGGTTGATCAATTGGTAGAGCTGAGCTATGAATTTGGAAGATTTGGAGCAAATGAGATTGATGTGTTTGTTGAAAAGGAGTTTCTTATCCATTAATACCCCAAGATATTTGGTCTCTGATTGCCATGGGGTCTTTTGACCAGAGAGCAGGATGTCTTCTTTGTTGCAGATTTTTCTTCTTGAAAACATTATGGCTGAGCTTTTGAGGGAGTTCACTTGAATCCTCCAGTTGGTGAACCAGTTTGCTAGCTCATTGATACTTCTTTGGAGTCTAGTGATTGCTAGGCGAGGACTGAGTGATCTAGCTAGAATAGCGGTGTCGTCAGCATAAAGGGCCGTAGTAGTTGTTCTTGGATTGAGAGGAATATCTGTCATTTAAGTTGTGAAAAGTATTGGGGCCAGAAGAGAACCTTGAGGTACTCCCGCCAGAATTTTGTGCCTTGAAGAAACAATTCCGTTGAGTTTTACTTGCATGTATCTTTCATTGATATATGAATATACGAGTTTCACTAGTTTAATTGGGACATTGTTTTCAATTAGTTTGAAGATAAGGCCTTGATGCCAGACCTTATCAAAGCCCTTGGCAACATACAAAAACACAGCAGCAGTGTGAAGGTGCCAGTTAAAACCATGAGTGATATGTTCTGTTAGTCGGTGAATTTGTTGCACCATGTTGTGAGCTTTGCGAAACCCAAATTGCTCATTTGGGATTATTTTCTGTTGGTCCACTTCTGATTGTAGTCTTGATAGGATGACCTTTTCTATTACTTTGCCAAGACAGGAAAGAAGACTGATGGGCCTGTAGCTTTGGGGTATTGCCAGGCTTTTTCAGAGGTTTTCCGCGTTTTTCCAATTTGTGGGAAAGTACTGCAATCTTAAAATGGAATTGGTAATATTAACTAAATGAATTATGGTTTTCCATCGGAGTAGCTTTATTATTCTATTGGTAATGCCGTCAGGGCCAGGAGCCTTTTTATTCTTCAGCTGGGAAATAATATTTATTATTTCTGTTGGAGATGTGGGGGTGATGGTTTCTGAATCATCCTTAGGCTGTCTTAGTGCATTTCTATCTTTACGATGAACTTTGAATAAGATTGCCATTTAAATTTGCATAAGATGGGCTGCATTGATTTTCCAGAGTGTCAATTAGGGCTTCTACTTTTTCTTCATCTGAGTTTGCAATTCAAAGATTGGTCTTCAAAGGGGGAAGTGGTTGTCTTTTGGTACGAAGAGATTTTACAAACGTCCACATTGAGTTATCTTCTGGGTTGATTTCTTTGAGTTTGGTTTCCCATTTGGAGTTCCTGTGAATCTGGATGGCTTCTCGAACCTGTCTGTTCAAAGTGTTTAAGGTTGCTTTGTCCTGAGGGGCTCTAGTATTGTGATATCGCTTTCTGGCCTTATTTTTGGCACTGATCAGGTCCATTATTTCTTCTGGGATCCAGTTAGGAGCGTGGAAGACAGTGGTTTGAGTGACTGATGCTATTGCTGAGTTTATTTGCCTAGTTAAATTGTTTACAGCTTGATCTATTTCTTCTTTTTTACGAATGACAGGGAGCGGACCGATGTGGACTGGGAGAACCTTAGAGAGCTTGTCCCATGGTATGAAAAAATGATAGGGAGAGAGGCTGATCTTGAAGTCCTAACCTGAATAGGATGGGATTATGATCTGAGTTAAGCTCTTCTACTGTCTCCAGCTGGTATTGATATTTGATGTTTCTGAGGATACAAAAATATTTGGACGCAGGACACAGGACATATATGGTGCAGAGGGTGAAGCTTGACGCTTTTCATATTCCCTGTTGTCTGTTTCGGGAGCAGTGATGGGAGAGATTTGTGAGCTATTTTAGCTCGCCCTGAGTGGGCAGAAGTGGTTATTTGTCGTTGGGTGTTAGGATGGCTTTCGGTCATTTAGGTTTCCAATAGTCATTACCGTCATAGTTTCCGGCTTATTGTATCAGTTGGTTTGGATACATAGATGTCTTCATAAAGAATTTTTCTGCTAAGAAGCGTAGTAGTGGAGAGATGTATGGGATATTTATGTCCCGGTGGATCTGGGCGTTCCTGATGAACCACGGGGCGTCCAGAATCATTCGCAGGCATTTGTTCTGTTGGCTTTGTAGCTTGAGGATGTTTGTCTTGGAGGTATGGCTCCAGGCTGGGGAGGCGTATATGACTGTGGGACGGATCACTGTCTTGTACAGTAGTATTTTATTTGTTGAGCTTAGTTTGCTGTGTCTGTTGATCAAGGGGTATAGCTGGGCGATAACTTTTGAAGCTTTGGTGCATGTGCTCTTGATGTAGCTGTTGAAACATAATCGTTTATAAAGAAGTATTCCTAGGTATTTTGCTTCAGTTTTCCATGGAATTTTAGAGTTGAACAGGGTGATGTCTCCTTTGGGGGATGCTCTTCTTCTTGTGAAGAGTATCGTTGTACTTTTCTGGGGGTTTAATTGTAGTCGCCAGTCTTTAAACCATTTTTCTAGATTCAGGATGGTGTCTTGTAGTTTTTTGGTTACGAGATGTGGTTGGCGGGATCTGGCTAGAATAGCCGTGTCATCAGCATAAAAGGCAACGGTGGATGTGAGAGGTTTTTGAGGGATGTCTGCTATATAGATATTGAACAGGATCGGGGCTAGCAGTGATCCTTGAGGAACTCCAGTGAGGATTTTCCGTTGGGTTGAGACTGTTTCATTGATTTTGACTTGCATCCTCTTGTTGGAGAGGTATAATTTGATCAGGTGTATCATGTTTAGTGGAAGGTTAGCGATGATAAGTTTGTAGAGGAGGCCTTGGTGCTAGATCTTATTGAAGGCCTTTGAGATGTCTAGGAAGACAGCTCCAGTGTGTTGATTCCAATTGAATCCTGTGGTGATGTATTCTACCAGTCTATGGATTTGATGGGTGGTGCTGTGATTTTGACGGAAGCCGAATTGTTCTTCTGGAATGATATTTCATTGGTTGACATGATCTTGGAGTCTGATGAGGATGATTTTCTCAGCTATTTTCCCTAAATTGGATAGCAGGCTGATGGGACGGTAATTTTCAGGTAGGTGTGGATCTTTTCCTGGTTTGTGAATTGGGATGATGTCAGCTATTTTCCATGACTGGGGGAAGTGCTGCCATTTGAGAATGGAGTTTATGATGTTTGCAAGGTGTGCTATGGCTTTGCGTGGTATTGCCTTGATGATTTGGTTAGTGATGCCGTCAGGACCTGTGGCTTTTTTGATCTTGAGATGGTTGATGATGCCGATTATTTCGGTAGGCATTATAGGACTAGGATTGACATCGGGACGATTTACTGTAAACCTGACTTTATGATGGATCTTGTATACATGGCTGATGTTTAGGTATTCATATGCAGGACTGCATTGTTTCTGTAGGTTTCTTGCTATGGCTTTGGCTTTGTCAGCATCTGTGTATGCAAGGTGTTGTTCTGCTTGCAGAGGGGGGGGGGAGGGATTTGCGCTTGATCCTGAGGTTGTTGAGGAATTTCCATATAGAATGATCTGCTGTGGAGATGGAGGTGAGCTTGTTGTCCCATTGTTGGTTTCTGGAGAGCTTCTCGGACAGATTTGTTTAATCTGTTGAGGGCTGTTTTGTCCTGCTGAGCACGAGTGTTGTGATATCTTTTTCTTTCTCTGTTTTTTTACCTTATTAAGTCCATGATTTCTTCCGGGAGACGATTTTGTTTGTGGGTAATCGTGGATATTGTGGCTGCTGTTATGGCTTTATTCATTTGATTGATGAGAGATTCTTTATTGCCGTGTCTATTTCTTCCTTGGCTTTTATATGGAGAACTGGACCAATGTGTTCTGGTAGCACTTTCTTGAGTTTCTCCTAGATGATGGAAGTTTGGGGGGGGAGGTGACTGATCTTTGTTCCCTAAGTGAAATAGGATTGGGTTATGGTCTGATGATAATTCGTTCAGTGCTTGAATGCTGTGCTGGTATTTGATGTTGTGTAGGATGGCGATGTCTAGGATGTCGGCTGTGCTAGTTGGGCTGTGGTGGGTTGGTTCCATGGGTCCTGTTACGACAGCGTTGTTTAATCCTGTGTAGCTGAAGAGGATACGGCCATTTTTATTTGTGATTCTGCTGTTCCAGGAGGGATGTTTGGAGTTTAAGTTTCCAGCGACGATGATGGATTCATTTGTGCCTAGTACAGCATCCAAATCAGAAAATAGCAGGGTCTTAGCAGGGGAGTTGTAGGCGGCGTAGATTTTAAGTCTTCCAGTTGAATTTGTGTGGACTTCGACACCGGTGAGTTCTAGGTTGGAGGTTGGGGGGGGGGGTGAGTATTCCATTGTGCCTGATGCAGTTCCTGATAAATATGGCTGTACCACCACCTCTGTAGTCCAGTCGGTCGTTTCTATATAGTGTGTAGCCTCTCAGTTTTGGATTGTCTGCAGGTCTTAGATGAGTTTCATTAATTAGGATGATGTCAAGGTTGTATCTGTGAGAGAATTCTTGTAGTTACAGAGTCTTTTTTTTTAGGCCATTGGCGTTCCAAGCGGCGATCTGTAGTGAGTCTGGCATTAATCTAGTTTTATTCATTAACAAGCATTGATAATATGGTTTGAGTTTCTTTTAGAAATCTTTTTGTGGAGTTTGGTGAAGGGTTTGACTTACTGAAGTCTTGAAGCATGTTTGCCAATGAGGCTGTGATGACTGTTGTCATGTTTGGAAGAATTTGGTCCTGCTGGATATATTTGGATGAGTGGGCTACTTCGGCGTATGTCCTGCTTCGACGGTGGCTTTCCAGACTGTTGGTAATTTCCACTTGTGAGAGCTGGTACTTTGTTGTCTTTTGTTGCGTGTCAGGCAATTGGGTAGCAGTCAACTCAGGTGCCTCTGGGCAGGGTTCAGAGATCTGTTTCCTTTTGTTGTCTGTTTTATTCTTAGGGTAGTGACTGCAGCCTCTGTAGTTTGCCGGGTGGGGGACCCCGCAGTTCGCGCATTTGGCTGGTGAGGTCCTGGCTTTTGAGCAGGCGGCTGTGGGGTGTTTTTGCCCACATTTGAGGCATTTGTAGTCTACTCTGCAGAGTTTCTGTGCGTGTCCGTGCTTCTGACATCTGTAGCACTAGCCTGACGAGGCTCTTTTTCTTAGTGGTTCTGTTGTGATTTTCAGACCAGAGATCGTTGTTGTATATGTTCTTGTGTGTGTTAGGTATCTCAACGAGTACTAGGGCATTGCACTCTTGTCAGCCCGTAGCATTCTGCTAAGTTTGACAGGTGGGAGATCGTGGAGGCAGAGGTCTTCAGTAATTTCATCTGTGCAGATGTTTTCTGTTACTCCCCTGAGTACAACGTTTAGATTTTTCTCCTATTTCAGTGAATAAGTATGATATTCAGTATTTGACTCGTCCATGGTTTTTATGAGGAGTCTGTAGTCGCCTACTGTGCTAGGCTGGATTTTAACTCCGTCGTCTACGTTTTTTGCCCATGAATATGCAATTTGGTGGTTTTGCATAATAGGCCTAAGGCCGTCCAACGTTCTTTTCCCCGTAGAGCAATTGGGGGAACTTTTTCGTTGTTGGGTGTGGCGAGGTCAGTGTTGGGGGTGTCTTCTTCCATCCCCTCGTTTATCTGAGTCTCCGCTGTTTTACGTTTTTTCCGTGCATGGGTTTCTGTATCATGTTTTGGAATGGGAGCAGAGATTATCAGGTTCGTCTTCCCTTCTTCCCCTGATGTTGAGTTGTCCTCTTCTGTGGAGTCGTCTGTCGCTGAATATAGGTTTAGAAACCCTGGCCACTCTACCTCAAATTTCTTCAACAGTTTTTTGAGGAGGTCGAGCGCTAGCTTCTTATCCAACGATTGGATAAAGACATCGGGACTTAAACTGGTCATGTTTGAAATATTCAAATATATGCTTACCTGAGCTGGATCTCAAGGATTTCCATATAGCGTATAAACACAAAATATAACACACTAAAGGACTATCGCGAGACCGCAATCACTAATTAACAACACAATCATCAGCTACTTGTTTACCTTCGCTTTCCGCTTATATCAAAAATCTGAATCAACACTCCGTATTATTCATAACAACTATTTAATAAATCACTCATCACATATATATATAAACACTTGGCAACCGCCATTACACACCAGCGCCCTCTTACAAAAATACAAAAATATTGACAATTGACATTTATGTCTTTAGGGGTGAAGCAAGATGATTTTCATATTCCCCGCTATCTGTTGTGGTTACAGTGAAGGTAAAATTTATGAGCAGATTGCTCGCCCTGAATGGGCATGGAGATTATGCATCACTAAAGGAGGCTAATATAGCTTTTGGTCTTCTATATTTGAATATGTACTTTGGATCGTATGCTGCAGTTTGCTGAACCAAATCGTTGGGATGTGTGGACGTCTTTAGGAAAGACTTGGTTGCTAAGGATTGTAGAAAAGAGAGAATATAGGGAATATTTGTGTCTCTGTTGAGTTGATTGTTTCTAACATACCACGGGGCGTTCAGAATCATACTCAAGCACTTATTCTGCACTCGCTGTATTTTGATAATGTTAGCATTAGAGGTGTGGTTCCAGGCCGGAGAGGCATAGGTGATTATAGGACGAATCGTTATCTGGTATATTTGCAATTTGATTCTGTTGCTGAGCTTGCTATTTCTATTAATTAGCGGATAGATCTGAGATATGGCTTTAGATGCCTTTGTGCACGCAGATTTGATGTGATGGTTGAAAGATAACTTTTAGTCGAGAATTACACCCAGGTAATTTGTTTCTGTCTGCCAGGGAATTTTAGTATTGAATAGTAACACATCTCCTGCAGGAGACATTGGCCTTTTTGAGAAAAGAACGGCTGAGCTTTTCTGGGGGTTGACTTCCAATCTTTACTTGGTGAACCAACCCTCCAGCTTTAGAAGGTTTTCTTGAAGCTTTATGGTAATGAAATGGGGTATGAGAGATCTGGTTAGTATTGCCGAATCGTCTGCATACAGGGCCAAAAGGGAAGTCATCGGATTGTGTGGAATGTCTGATATGTATATAGAGAACAGCAATCGAGCCAGTAGAGATCCCTGTGGCACTCCAGCAAAGATATGGCGCTGGGAGGATGTAGAACTGTTGATTTTTACTTGCATTGATGTATTCTGAAGATATGAATGGATTAAGTGAACCATTTTTAGTGAGGTACCGACTGAAATAAGTTTGTGCAGTAGTCCAAAATGCCAGATTTTGTCAAATGCTTTGGATAAGTCTAGGAAAACAGCGCCTGTGCACTGGTGCCAGTTGTAGCTGGTGGTGATGTATCCCACAATTCTGTGGATTTGCTGGGTAGTACTATGGTGTTGCCTGAAACCAAACTGTTCTTTAGGGAGGATGTTTAGGTCATTTACTGAGGTTTGGAGTCGTGAGAGAATGATCTTCTCTGCAACCTTACCCAGCTTTGAGATAAGACTGACTGGCCTATAATTTTGCGGTAGGTGTGGGTCTTTGCCTGGCTTATGTATAGGAATTACGTCAGCCAGTTACCAGGTGGAAGGAAAATAGTGAAATCTTAAAATTGCATTTATTATACTGGTCAGCTGCACTACTGCTTTTCGGGGCAGAAGTTTAATCACCCGATTAGTAATGCCATCTGGCCCAGGAGCTTTTTTGTTCTTTAATTTTTTAATAATGTCATATAACTCAGCAGGTGATGTTGGTGCAATATGGTCAGTGCTGGAGATAAGAAGTTTGAGTGAGTGTCTGACCATGCTGTGGATCTTATATATGTGGTCAAAGTCAAAGTTTCCATACGAAGGCCTACATTGCTCCTCTAAGTTGTGTGCTATAACTTCTGCTTTGTCTACATCTGTGTGAGCAAGGTCCTGGTCAGAGAATATTGGGGGAAGGGATCAGTCTTTGTTTTTGATATTTTTCAGTAGTCTCCAGATGTAGTGATCAGTAGGAGAACTATCATCAGATGAACTATCATCCGATCACAATCCAATTTCCGAGCTGTAGTAGAATTGGATTGTGATCGGATGATAGTTCATCCGTAGATATGATGCTGAATTGAAGTTTAATATCCTGAAGGATAGCTATATCAGCAGTGCTGAACGTACTGAGATGAGTTGTTCCGGTAGGGCCTGCCACAACAGCGTTGCTTGATCCTAAGTGATTGTAAAGGATGCAAACATTCTTGTTTGTGGTTGTACAATTCCACACAGGATGCTTGGAATTTAGATCCCCGGCAATAATGGTGGGCTCTGTGGTGCATAAGATGGCATTTAGATCAGAGTGAAGTAGTGATTTTTGGGGAGGGTTGTGAGCTGAGTAGATTTTCAGTTTGCCAGTGGAGCTGGTGACAACTTTCACTCCTGTGATCTCAAGGTTAGTGGTTGAAGGAATGCTCACAGTGGTGCTTAATGTAGTTTTTTATAAAGATGGCAGTGCTGCCACCTCTGTAGAGTAGTCTGTCATTTCTGTATAGGCGATAGCCCCTTATTGTAGAATTGTCTGAGGGTTTTAAATGAGTTTCACTGATTAAAATAACTTCTGGTTGATACCTAGATGTGAAGTGTCGGAATTCCAGAATTTTGTTTTTAAGGCCATTTGCGTTCCACGTAACTATCTGAAGAGATGCTGGAATGAGTTTGTTACTATTCATTTATGAGAGCTGTGAGATTGACCTGTTTTTCACGAAGAAATCTTTTAGTGGAGGTTTCAGTAGGGTTTGATAGGCTGAAATTTTGTAGCATGTTTGCTAGTGAGGCCGTAATAACAGCTGCTAGGTTTTTCGGTGCTGTTGCTTGATTTTGTTCTGGATTTGGTCTAGTTGTACGGGTCACATCAGCATAGCTTCTTGTTTGCTTTCGGGTGTCTCTATTATTGGAAGTCTCCGACTGTGGCCGCTGAGTCACCGATTTTGATGTCTGGGCCTCTGGTGTTCTTGTGCTGAAGGAGGTGAGCTGATTGATTGCCTCCATCCGTCTGTTCTTTGGGTGCTGAGTACATCATTTGTAGTTTGCGGGATGAGGGCCACTGCAGTTGGCATATTTGGCCGAGGTAGTCCTCGGCTTTGTGCAGGTATTGGCTGGGTGGCTGTCTCCACATTTTAAACATTTATAATCCGCTCTGCATAGATTCTGGGCATGGCCAAACTTCTGGCACCTGTGGCACTGCCCAGAAGATGATCTTTTACAGAGTGGTTCCGGTGTGACGATGAGACCACAGACTGTTTTTAAGTTGTAAATATCCTTGTATATTTTATGAATCTCAACAAGGACCAATGGCATGGGAGTCTTGTCAGCTTTGTACATTCTGCTCACTTTAACTTGGGGCAGATCCTGAGAATTTAGGTCAGCAGCTATTTCTGCTGTGTCAATGTCTTCACAGACACCACGAAGGACTACTTTTAAGTTTTTTTCGCAGCTGAGCGCAAAGGTATGATACTGGATGCCTCTGTCGTCCAGTTCTTTGGACAACCTTCTATAGTCCGTCACTGTTGCTGGCTGGATCTTTATGCCTTCATCCATGTTTTTGGCTTTAATGAAGCCAATAATCAAATTGGACATTATCGATCTTAAAGCTGCCCACTTATGCTTTTCTCTAAGGATGATCGGAGGCACCTTTTCTTTGGGAGAAATAGCGGCGTCCGAACCCTGATCCATTTCACTATTGTCATTGTGCGGTTCATCTGTTGTTCTTCGCTTTTTGCGTGCGCGCACTTCTACAAAGTTTGAAGAAGTAGAAGGCACCGATTCTAAATGATCTTCAGCGGTTACGTCTGAGACACATTCGGGGGGAAATGTGTCATACAGTTTCACTTTTCCCGGCCAATTATCACTCAGCAGCTTTCCCAGTCTGAGGAATTCCTTATATACTTCCTCGAATTTGGTTTCATTCACAAGTTTTGCCATTTCAAGACACAGATGGAGAAAGAGTAGAGATTTCTCAGGTGTCCCGAGCAGGTAAAGATAATCCTCTGGACTTTTGAGGGTCCACTAGCAAATCCCGTAGACACTCTTAGATGTCTACCAGCAATAAAATGTCACTATAAGAAACAAACAAAATCGATACTAGCGGCTGTAGGCCTAGAGAATCGCCCTTGTAATTACAAATGACTTACCTGGATAAAGCACTATGGAAAATAAAGTGACTGTTTATGGTAGCAAGCAATTAACTACTATTACTAATGAATAAGCATAAATATAAATCGCTAAAAACATATCAAACCAATTCATAATTCATAATCAATAATACACGGCACTAAACACTAACACACGATCCGCCATAACGTGCAATCATGACCACAAAAATATTTAACATAACATAACATCATTGCCCAGAAGGGTGAAGCAAGATGCTTTTATTCCCCGTTGTCTGATAGGGAGGATGAATTGAAGGAAAGATTTATGAGCTGAGAGCTCGCCCTGGGGGGCACGGAGATTAGTCATTGTTGCAAGTATTTAGGATGGCTTTTGGCCTCTTGTATTTGAAGAGGTCAGTCTCTTTATAGTTTGCTGCTTGTTTAACTAGATCGTTTGGGTGTGTAGAGATCTTTGAGAAGAATTTTTCTGCTGTAGTTAATAGGAAGGAGTAGATGTAAGGGATGTTTGTATCTCTATGCAGTTGCACGTTCCTTACAAACCATGGTGCGTCCAATATCATGCGTAAACACCTATTTTGCACTTTGTGCAGTCTGAGGACGTTGGAGTTGGATGTGTGGCTCCAGGCTGGAGAGGCATTTGTCATCATGGGGAGGATCGTCAGCAGGTAGAGGAACACTTTGATTCTGGTGTTCAGTCGACTTTTTCTGTTTATTAGAGGGTAAAGTTGTGCAATGGTTTTAGGTGCTTTCGTACATAAGGCTTTGGTGTGTAGGTTGAACGTTAATCTTTTGTCCAGAATTACTCCAAGATATTTTGTTTCTGTTTGCCAGGGGATTTTGGTGTTGACATGGGAGACAAAAATACTTCCTTACAGTCCTTATAAGGACTGGCTTAAAGGGGCGAAGCAAGAATGCTTTTCATCTTCCCCGTTATCTGTAGAGGACAGTGTAGGGATAAGGTGTTTGTGAGCTATTAAAGCTCTGATCATGGCAGGAGAGTAACAGCAATAGCCGAGCCTCAGTTAGAACTTCATTGGCTACAGCATTGCCATCCATTACCCTCCAAGGGTATTATTATTAATCACCGCATCTCACGGTCGATTAACCAATTTCTCCCACAAAAATACTTAGTCCTTATAAGGACTGGCTTAAAGGGGCGAAGCAAGAATGCTTTTCATCTTCCCCGCTATCTGTAGAGGACAGTGTAGGGATAAGGTGTTATTGAGCTATTAAATTAAAGCTCTGATCGTGGCAGGAGGGTAACAGCAATAGCCGAGCCTCAGTTAGAACCTCATTGGCTACAGCATTGCCATTCATTACCCTCCAAGGGTATTGGATTGAATGAATCAACCACCGCATCTCACGGTCGATTGAATCTCCAGATATTTTTGGACTTTCCTAATATTTATCATTTATCAGTTATTTATTGTGGTGTATAACTATGAAAAAGCATGATATATTTGGTTCTAATCAAAATTAAAAAATTTTTTCTATTTCTTTATTTAATTAATTAATTTATTTTATTTGCTTTTTTTAGAAAAAATTCAGATTTTATATTTTGAGACCATGAAATAACAACCATGGAGCTCACACGATAAACATACAATACGATATTCATAAAATAGTTACGATTGAGAACGCGAGATGGCGATAGTTATTTGCCTTATTCTCGAACATCACTTGTTCATTTAGCACAATTAAACCAAATAGCAACGCCAGCGAAGGATAAACCGGCTATCAATTTCCAAATGTAAGGGACAAATAATTTCACTTATTCCTTTAAAAACAATTAAAATAAAAACAATTTAAAAACAAAAGCTCACACGATAAACATACAATACGATATTCATAAATTAGTTACGATTGAGAACGCGAGATGGCGAGAGTTATTTGCCTTATTCTCGAACATCACTTGCTCATTTAGCACAATTAAACCAAATACCAACGCCAGCAAAGGATAAACCGGCGTTGTCATATCCAAATGTCAATTTCCAAATGTAAGGGACAAATAATTTCACTTATTCCTTTAAAAACAATTTAGAGAATTTATCTATTTATTTAATTTTGATTTATGATTTGGGGATGAAGAGGAAAATGTTGATTTATAGTACTTAAAAAGCCGACGAATTTATTTTAACAAATGGTCATATTTCCGGAAAAGATACCAGGGATGTGTATATTCCTTTATATAAAAATTGTAGGACATTATTTGATGCTTAGTTATATTTTTTTGTTATGCTCTTTTTTCTACTATGGTTACAAACGTGGAATACTATAAAATTCATTAATATTACGCACAGTAACGCATATAAGTTGCAAGCATGTAGCTCAGTGTTTCCCAACGTTTTTTGATCATGCCCCACCTCAACGTCTCAAAGAATTTGATGCCCCCCCTCTAGCGTAATAGTCATCCAAGTTCTGAAAAAGTATAATATAAATACGTACTTTAAATAAAAAAGGAACATAGGTAAAACTGTTTTTAATTTGACTTTCTTCAATGAATATAAATTTTATATTACACTTTGTATATTTCTTCTTCTTCTCCTGTAGTCCTAAATGGACCGTTGGGTCATTCATGGCTGGTAGGTGATAGTCTTGGTTAGCCTCCTCCAGTCATCTCGGTCTCTTGTTCGTGATGTCAGTTGAGAAAGGGAGGAATTTGTCCATTTTTTGATGTTATCAGTCCATTTTAATCGAGGTCGGCCCTAACCTTGGTCCCGGAACGATTCCTTCTAGTGCTTGCTTTAGAATGCCATTAGCCCTCTCCACATGTCCGAACCATTTCATCTGTCTTCTTCTGATGACTGTCAGAATATTTTCCCTTTTTCTCCCGTCTGTTGAATCAATCAATTTTCGGACATTTTCATTGGTTTCGTGAGCGGTATAGGGAATTCTCAAAAGCCTTCTGTAAGTTTTCATTTCAAAACACAGGAGTCTCCTCTCATATTCCTTCAATAAAGTCCAGACCTCACAACCATACAAGAGGACAGAAATCACCAAGCTGTCAATTATTCTTAGTCTGGTTGTGATTGCTATTCTGTTATCTCCCCACAATGGTTTTAACTTTTGTAGGGCCATGGTTGCCTTAGCAATTCAGTATTTAATGGCAGTTGTTTGCAGATGATGGGAAAAAACAAATTTAATGGAGAATTCATTTGATGGTGGGATCTTAGAGAAGATAAAGAATCTGACACTGATGGTGAATAAAACCTGAAATTCCATGGATACCTTGCTAAAATTGTTACACAAAATCGGATTATGGCAATGATGCAGAGAACACTAAACGTGTAGGAAAATCACCTTGGTCACGTTGTTTTAAAAGTATTAAAGAATATTGGGAATGGTCAAGAGATGATTGACTAAAGTAGTCATTGAAAAAATCCTATTTGTAGAGTCTGGTAGTAGGAGGAAGGGAGATACGTCTGAGATATATATATAAGTTGATAATATTACCAGATTAATGTCTATGATAGAATGTGGAAGATCAACATGTTCATTGCCAATCACGCGATATCGCGCGATGCGAGTTCTCACCAAACGGCTGATCACGCGTTATCGCGTTGACGTCGCTAAGTAAATAAAAAAATAAAAAAAATTTGGCCACCACACGAAATTCCAATTTTCAGCTTGGCAATGAAAGTGTTAAAAGAGAAGTAGAGGAAACTGTAAGTTGTATAAGGATAGTATTAGCAGTAGAGCAAGAAATAGATTTTGAGAAAAGAGTGGTGAATGATTGGAATTCATTGCCTGAGATTGTTGTGCCTGCACAGACGTTGAATGCGTTTCAGACATGGAAGGCCCTGCTTCCACATACTATGTGTGTGGCAGCAGGACCTTCCACGATGACTCTTTCGTTTTCATTGAAGCAATAATAATAAATTTCAGATCACCTGTACTCTTAATATTTTCGGTAGCCATTATATACACCCATGCCATTGCAACTGTATTTTTTTATTATTCTTGCTATTCTTGGAACATGTTAGTGTAATTCTTATCTGATTTCCTAAACGATATTCATTTCACTCAATCTAGTTTTCATTTTTTTTTATTTTAGACAAATATTTCAAAGCCTGTCTATATTTGCTCTTTCATCTATCTAATAACCCAAATTTCTGCACCATAAAGAACTCTGGAAAGAACGATTTTGCGTATATTATCACCCCATTTTTAATAGCGCGAGATACAATTTCCAAAGTACCCCCTAACAAACATTTTTAGACTCACCCTCTTTTTTTTTTTTTTTCATATACATTGAGAATCATCGAATCCACGAGCATTATGTTCCTAATTTTCCCACTGTTCCTACTCCTTTCCACCATGTCCATCTATCTTAACTATTTCATTCGTTCCCTTTTAAATTCCCAATAATCCCTTTTCCAACTCTCGACTTCGCTCTACACTCTCTGCAATTCACTCAACATCCCCAGTTTCTTAAAAATCTCCATCTTACCCTGCCGTTTTCACTCATCTCGGAATCATTTTCATTCTATTCGCATTTATCTCATACTTTCACGTACATCTCTTCAATAAGCTTAAACTTCTCACATATATAGTTATCTTCCTTAATATCGTATCGCATGTTTTTAAAGCCAGGGGCGTGCATCAAATTTATACAACATTCAACATGATGCAGTTTTCGAATATTCATAAGTGCTAGTAGAGAGGAAAAAAGAGATGTATTGCCATTTCACCCATTAGTTCAACTTTTCCCACGCCCACACTAAAATCATTTGAACTGTCCAATGTTGTCCAAGTAATTCTGTTACCATTTAAGACATTTGTCAGTACAAACACGTTGCATTTTATTGATTATTTTCACCATACATGGTTTTGCTATATTTAAGAAACTGTTTTGGTCTATGCAATCTTAGTTTCATTCAAAACTTGAATGAATCCCTTGTTCTCTTCTTACCACCACCACAAAAAGCTGATCACTTGATCTGAAGGCCTACTTTGTTGCCATACACTGGAAGTTTTCAATGTACTGCAGCAAGGGAAGATGAAGTAATATAGGGAGAGAAGCACACTTCTCCAAATCTATGACAAAACTTTCTGAAATAAACAGATCGATATTATTATAATTGGATGAAGAAATTGCTGGTTCAATCCCCCACTCCAGACTTCCAAAGGAACAAATACGAGAATACATGCATGGTCAAGCACTGATAAGACTTCCATTACTTTCACAGCATCTGATGACTTAAAAATACCCCCAGGAGAAAGGGTCTAAATTAAATATTTCGATTAATTGGCTTAACTTCAAAGTGTCCATAAGAGATGGAGAAGGAAGTGACAATTCTTATAGTGAATATTTTAAGCGAGATGCACAAGCCAGAACCCATTCTGTTCGAATTTAGTCGCTGACTGAAAAAAAAACTTTTTCTAACACTTTCCTCCCCGCTTCTCCAGGAAGACTATAAACATCAAGATGAAGAATTGGATTTACTACACACAAAAATATTAGTCACTTGTAGCTCTTTGGAAACAGCATTTTCATCCATAGCGCTCGGCCACGCGAAAAAGGCGTTCTCAGTTCGAATCTAGCTGCTGAGTAGAGAAAACGTTATTTAACGCTTTCTTCTACCGCTTTTCCCGATGGTCAATCTCTAGTAGTGGTAAGCGGGTTATCGTCCCAGGAACTCATGAAAACCGGCTGTAGAATCCACACTATTTTTCAAACAATAAAAAGATAGTGTTAGGATTTGGAACTACAAGACAGGGAACTTGTCAGACGTCCTTCTTCACCGGATTCCGTTTAATATTAGTGCTTAATTAGTCTTGGACCAGCTATCTCTGATTGTTTATCAGTGGAGTTGAATGACCGCCTCAGTCACCAAAAATTAGATTTTACTCAAATGGCCTCTCTTACTCCCTGTAGGGAAATAAAAGGCGTTGGCAGAGTTTTTTTTTTTTAATTGGAAATAACTTTCTAATTATTTGGTGATTCTTATTTATTTATATTTGACGAAATTTGTCGACCGTGCCTTCTTTACGATTTTCGCCAACGCTTTTCCAATGCCTTTCACCTGAAGTGTCTCACCAATTTTCAAGAGTTCCTGGGAGGCATTGACTTCATGACGATACACGAAATAACCATTTTTAAATTTCATCTGCTGTATTCATAATTACAATCGGATGGATATATGGATTTTTTAAGAAATAAAATTCGAAAAATTGGACTACTCGCCGTGAGTCTTTAAACCTTATTTTTCACATTCCAAAGTTACATCAAAAAGTGCTCCACTAGAAAGCATCTGCTCATTGGACTAACGATGTCCCATTTCAAACACAGTTTTGTTGTGTTGTATTGTGTTCCCATTTCCATATAGCTTCTTTTGATAAATAATTAAAAACGCGAATAATCAAGTTATGCACATATATTAAGCATTTGTATGTAATATTAGATTGTAACGTGTACAAATAGCGAACTTATGCTTAATTACAACTCGTTTTGATACTTTTCTATACTGATGTCAGGGCCGCGCCAACCCGAGGGTGCAAGGGTGAACCGCACCCGGGCGACAACATTGATAAGGTGGCATTTTATGTAGCTTATATCTAATTTAGATTATACAATGCAGTGTTAGGAGAGAGATAAAAGTTTGCACCCGAGGGGCAAATACCCTTGGCGTGCCCCTGACTGATGCTATACAAAAAACTAAGGCAGACATGTTGAACACGAAAATTTGCACACGTCACTCCAAAAAAAAAAAAAAAAGCATCTAACTGCGTATTATGCGTATCACTTATTAAAAATAACATTTTAATTTAAAAAGAATCATACGAAAATCCAACAAACAACGACGCTTTACATATTTTTGGTATAAATAAATAGTACACTATTTTATACAGTAATATATTGCAATAGGGACCACAAAATGGTAGCAAATATTTGCCGTACTGTCTTCACTGAGTGCCGTTTAAAACATTGATAATTTAAGTCCGCTCTCTCTGATTGGCTAAGGTGGAGGTTGACTTCTTCTTTCCCCCTCTCCCATCTCCAAAAGTTGGATACTGCTAAAACGGCCTCGCCAACTCTCTTTATAAATAAAAGGCGTTTACTGCAAGCGATAACGCCTTTTCACTCCAAATCAATCACTAATGAGTAATCATTAATCATTTGGATTCTTCTTATTATAATTCATTGTTTATTAATCATTATAATAACAATTAATAAACAACCTACAATTAATAAACAATCCCAGCAAAGTTTGGTCGATTGGTAGAGCCTCTGCTACTAATGGCTCACGCAAAAAGTGAAGTAAGTTTGAGCTCGGTTAGTAGTTGGAAGAGGTTCAATCCTTCGATGCTGTTGGCACACTCTCCCTCGATAAGTCTTTGGACTCCCTGGAGGTGTTACATAATAATAATAATAATTGAATAAGAAAATCATGAAAGATCATTAAAAAACTTATTCATAATACTGATATTTCTGAGTGGATCACATTGCGGACCAAATCGTGTCTCTAAGTCATCATTCTATATTTTGTTCCATCAGACCGATGACTTATCAAATACTTTTTTTTTTGTTTACATAAATGAAGTGGATATTAAATCCAACATAATTTCAGAGCCAAATACAGAAACTATTATATAAAATTTCGTATTGAAAGTATAAATGGACCAATAGGAGGCGAATATACGGGCGCTTCGGCGTGCGTGCTTCCTATTAGGTTCGACTAGGGCAACTTGTAATATGGCAGTGAGTGTATTCCCGCAAGCTCTCTTGTCAATTTTCAATACGAAACTTTTATAGTTTCTGTATTCGGCTCTGAAATTATGTTGGATTTAATATCCACTTAATTTATACAATTTTGCATCGCCGAATTGAAGTCTTTTAGCTCTTTATTTTAGTAAATACTCTTTTTCTTTTTTTTTTTAAATTCTCTCTCTTTCCCTTATTTTCTCGGTTTATTGCAGGAGCCCTAAAAACTGTTTTGCCTGCCATCTACTGGCCAAACTATACATAAACTCAACCCCTCACTTTTACGCACGTTATCATAGGTTGCCGGCTCTGTACCTTTGTGTCTTCACTGTTTTTCAGCGATTCCAATACAACTGTGAAAAAAGTATAAAATAGTAAACCAAATTAAAAGAATAAGCGAACGTTAAAAGTTACGAACAAAAATAGTAGTAAAACCATTTAAAGTTACATCGAAATAGAAGTGTTTGTTAGTTCATGCCCGCAACGCCGTATCCACCAAGGTTTATCCACCAGATAATTGAAAGTTATATGTGGAATCCGAAATATTTGGTGATGTCTGAAAGCTTTCGCAGAAGTCATGTGGAAATAGTATACATACTTGAATTAGCAAAAATGAGCAATAAGAGAAAGAAGAGGGCGCTACCTCATTAATCCAAGTTGCCTATAGGAAAGTAATTAAACTAATGTCAGTGTAAGTAAAAGACGACTGAATCGTATATTTAGAACATTATTGCTTTTGATTTTTTATACAGTTCTCTGTCAAAATCAAATCAAATACAATAATGCGGCGAAAACTTGTGGTAGATGATCAATGTTCGGTATGTGTTAGGATTTACATCTGTTACTACATTTCCCATTTCATGCAGTTAATTTTCACATAGGCGATATATATGTATCTTAGTGAAGATAGTGGAAATTAGATCTTACTGAAGATTGGGATCTCGATGTGATGAATTATTGAAATAAATGGTAACAGCAGGCAGTAAGTATCCATTATAGATACAAACTGCTGAAAAGTGAGAAAAAGGGTATACTGATTTAATTTATTACGAAATATTCTCTGTAAAAGAAAACAGCGATTTGCCTTGTGAAAGATATAAATCTTCGTGAAGATTAATTCTTTAAAGCCCTTGATTTACGAACGAGAAGAATTATGATGGTAAACCGTTTTTTTTTCTTCCTTTAATTTAATATAAATATAAGTTGTGTGCCCTCCTGTATGTGTCATGTAATAAGTATTTCATCTTGACTCGTTCGTATATATCAGTATTATTACATGCATGAAATAAGTGCATATGATGTATTTATTTTACCCGAATTTAGTATAGCTTTTACCTCCCTCGCCACCTTGATACCTGTAATTATGCCCATTATATAAGAATTTAATAAAAGTTTTTATATGAAATATTATGGTGCCAATGAGCAGCATTTGAATTATCCTTTAAGGAACCAGTTTTAATTTATTTTGTAAATATAGATGAAGATAACTTGCACACTTGACAACTCCAAATAATGAACTTTTTTCGCATTAATGTTGAACTAAGTTCATCTTGAGCTGTTGCGATTAAATTAAAATTCTCTGTCATACACATATCTTTAAGCCAAATTAACTTGCATATCAAGCAGAGATGCAAGTATTTGTTCTTGGCAGTTATTATTATATGACACATCCAGGAGGTCCAAGGACTCATCATAAGAGGGCACACTGCCCTACCTACACAACTTATATTCTATACACGAATTCTACATAACTTATATTCATATTAAAAGAACAAACAAACAAAAAACATACTATTGCCTTGTTGGTAATTGAGAAATTGATAACTTTCCATAACCACTATTCCGTTTTTAGGTTCTAGGAAATGATTGGAGGGATTTTAGGAAGTTTGGATGCATGTCTTGCTTTTATAGTCAGGAAAAGAGGGCTAGGCTACTTAGTGGGGGGAGGGAGAGAAAGATTATGGAAATTTTCTGTTATGGAACTAACAGAATAATTTTATTATTCTGTTATTTCTTTTATTAACACACATTTATTACCAAAATGTATTTTGTGGTGATCCAAAACACTCGAGATTATTTAACCTGTAGGATGCTAGTACTGTGGACTGATGGGGAGTTGAGAAGAAACAATTACATTTAACAACCTGTGGATTTTACTTTTTAGGAAATACATTTTTACAATAGTGACTAGCTACCATATGTGTCTTAGCAGCTTTGGAGTGAGTGGGCAGAAATTACTAATGGCAGTTTAAATGAACAGTGATCATAGTAATATGTATAGAAAATGCATGCAGTGCAGCATATTGACTATCTGTGTGATTGAGTGAATTTGGAATATATAGATCATTAACTAAATTAATTGCTTTCTTCAGTATTATATTATGTCATGAATTTTTAGGGGTAGTCCACCCTCATATGTGAGAACAGTATTCAGTGCTCGGATATATTTCATGTTTGTGTAAAGTTAACATTACTTGTACTTTTGCTAAAAAGGAGTGGATAAAATTATCTCAAGAAGGAAAATTTGCATTGTCTGGTAATAATGTTGTCTTGGTTGGTAGAGTGGTGAGCTTATTCACATTCCAACTAACTGGGTGGATTTTTAATGGCACTTGTGGCATTAAAAATCCATCCAGTTATATTAATAAAGTTACATCCAGTTACATTAATAAAGCAGTTTATTAGATATGTATTCACAAGAATATATAATAATTTTATTACTGTAAATATTTTAACCAGAAACTGTGGTGATCATCAGTATCTCAGCATAATCACAGTTTATTAGATACACATTCATAAGAGTACATAATAATTTTATTACTGTAAATATTTTAACCAGAAACTGAGTGGTTATCATCTGTGTCTCAGCATAATCACAAGATGAAGCTAGAACAGAACAAAGAATGTTAATCCTGTTTACAAAGCTGAGCAACATGTGATACTGCCATTGATGCCATCTGTTCACACTCCTAATTGTTCTCAGAATTCTCATATCAGAGGTCTCCAGTCTTTGTTCAAGTGTTATTTCAATAATATACAATAATATAATGTTACTATTACAGCCCAAATTTAAATTCAGTGATTTGAAAAAAATTATATAATTAAATAATGAAATGACACAGCATCATATTAAATTTTTAAAAAAATTAATTAGAATAAAATAACACACTATTGCTTGCTGTTCATGAGCATGTCACAAACCTTGGCCATACAGAGACATTTATTATGATTTAAATTTTTGTGGTGTAAAAGTGCTTCAGCACTTTCTTTAAATAATTGCTCAAATCTAAACCTTCACCAATGTAAAAGGCGAGTATTGGACCATAGGATATCGAAGTCAGTATCCACTCCATGCTAAGCAAGGCCAGATTTTTTTTCAGATTGATTATTGTTAATATAAGATTAGTATTCTTGTAGTTTTTTTTTCAGCAGAACTTCCTGTTTGTCTAAAGTACAAGAGTAGTCTGAAAAGTTCTTGGCTTAACAATGAAAAAACTAATTTATAATTTCAAAATTATTTTTATTTTTCAATATAATCTCCCTTAAGACTGATGCATTTATTCCAGCGATGCTCCAGCACCATTATCCCATACTTATAGTGGTTCTCAGTAAGATCTACAACATACTCCCTCTACAGCTGCAATCAATCACCTCTTGATTCGAAGAAAAAAACTGACCAGCGAGGAAGAATTTTAGTTTTGGGAAGAGATAGAAGTCAGAGGGAGCCAAATCTGGGGAATAGGGTGAATTTCTAACAATTCATAGTGCAGATCCCTTAAATTCCCGATGAAAGATGATTTTTTTCTTCTGCAAACCGGGTCCTTTCTCACAAATTTTTTCATCTAATCTGGTTTAAAGAGCGGAATAATATTCCCTGGTTATTGATTTACCCTTTTCAAGATAATTAATAAACAAAATGCCTTTAGCATCCAAAACATAGATGCCATGACCTTTCCTGCTGATGGAACTGACTTTGTCTTCTTTGGCACTGAACAACCGGCTTTTGTCCACTGTTTTGATTGCTGTTTGGATTCTGGTGTGTAATAGTGAGTCCAAGTCTCATCCATAGTAAAAAAAAGTGATGCACAAAATCAATATTATTCTTGTTAAAATGCTCCAAGCACTGCTCAGAGATTTTCATGCGAGTGCATTTTTGATCTGTTGTGAGCAAACACAGCACCCATCTTGAGCAACGTTTTTCATTTGCAATTCTTCATGCAAAATATGAAATTTCTATAGTCTCAGCAATTTCACATGCTATGACTTGCCGGTCATCAAATACCATATCGTGCACTTCATCAATGAATTCTGGTATTGTTATACTTTTTGGACATCCTTCATGTGGATCATCTTCAAGGCTGGTACGGCCATGTTTAAACTCAGCAGCCCATTTCTTAATTGTCAATAACGAAGGAGAAGAGTGCCCATAAGCTTTTATGAACTTAGAATGAATTTCTTTTGCTGCTAAACCTTCTTTTACAAACAATTTATAACCGTACGATACTCAATTTTATCCATTTCAGGGGATACAGATGACACTTTTGCTTCAGAGAGCTGTATGAAACAAACTACTTGATAGAATGACTTGAAATTTCACACGGATGCTTATGACAGATGTGCTAACTTAGAAAAAAAAATCATGCCGATAGTGTTGCCATCTATGGTTGAGGCCGAGAACTTTTCAGACCACCCTTGTAAGAGTAGAGACACTCTCACCGAACTTGGTAAACATCAGGGAGAGAGAGAGAGGGAAATGTTTATCTCTTAGATGTTAACCAGGAGGAGATTTTGTTGATAGGGAAAAAGTAAGAACTAAATTGTATTTCTCAGGATCTTAGCAATCATCTCAGAGATGCTTGCTATATATGGGATAAGGACTCGCTGCTCTGGGTTTATGATGATGGGCTTGTAAGAGTCCAAGATGCATTTAAACTTCCTTGAGTTGAAACCATTCTGTAGTAAAATGCCTCAGATTATCAAATTTTCACTTTAAGACAAACAGTTGAGAAATATTGGGAATATAACAAGGATTTGTATTTAAGTTTTGTTGATCTTGAAAAGGCATATGACAAGGTGCCAAGAGGAAAGCTCTTCAAAATGTTACAGTTATACAGTGTAAATGAGACATTATATCAAGCAATACATAGTTTCTATTTAAGCTGCAAGTCAGCAGTCAGGGCCTTACATTTTTCACAAGGCAAGCAGGGCCGTAGTCACTAGAATACTCCGCGGACTCTTAAATTGGCTGTAATTTTTCGTAGCCCTCCAGCTAGAGCTTCATGAACCTGTGCATAAGTATGGCCCTGTCAGCAGTTAAAATGGAAGGAGGTACAGGAAGATGAAGTAAATTTAGGAGTTGCGACAAGGGTACACATTATCTCCACTGTTATGCATTGTCTATGTGGATCACATTATAAAGGAAAGTGGTATTAAATCTGATATTAAAATTGTTGATGTTAATCTTAGCTTTCTACTTTATGCAGATGATGTTATACTTCATCCAGCATACAGGAATAAATCCAGTACAAGTCTGTAAGACTCTCTAAATTGAATAAATGTTGTAATAAATTTGATATGATAATCAACAATAAAAAGACGAAGACATTGAAAATAGGTAGAAACATTGAAAACATCAACTGTATGAGGGTGGTCTGAAATGTTCTCAGCCTCGACCATAGATGGCAACACTATCAGCACGATTTTTTTTTTTTTTTACAAGTTGGCACATCTGTCATAAGCATCCATGTGAAATTTCAAGTCATTCTATCAAGTGGTTTGTTTTATACACTCTCTGAAGCAAAAGTATTGTCTGTATCCCTTGAAAGGATAAAGTTGAGTATCATACGGTTATAAATTCTTTGTAAAAGAAGGTTTAGCAGCAAAAGAAATTCATTAAAAGTTCATAAAAGTTTATGGGCACTATTCTCCTTCGTTTTCGACAATTAAGGAATGTGCTGCTGAACTTAAACCTGGCTGTACCAGCCTTGAAGATGATCCACATGAAGGAACACTAGCAATCCATTGATTAAATGCACGATATGATATTGGACGACAGGCGAGTCAAAGCATGTGAAATTGCTTGGACTATAGGCATTTCAAAAGAACGTGTAGGATATATTTTGCATGAAGAATTGCAAATGAAAAAACTTTGCTCAAGATGGGCATCGCGCTTGCTCACAGCAGATCAAAAACGTACCTGCGTGAAAATCTCTGAACAGTGCTTGGAGCATTTTAACAAGAATAAAACTGATTTAGTGCATTGATTTATTACTATGGATGAGACTTGGATTCACTATTACACATCAGAATCCAAACAGCAGTCAAAACAGTGGACAGAAGCCGGTTGTTCAGCGCCAAAGAAGACAAAGTTGGTTCCATTAGCAGGAAAGGTCATGGCATCGGCATTTTGGGATGCTAAAGGCATTTTGTTTATTATCTTGAAAAGGGTAAAACAATAATCGGGAAATATTATTCCATTCTTTTAACTAGACTAAACGAAAAAATTTGTGAGATAAGACCTGGTTTGCAGAATTAAAAAATCATCTTTCATCAGTGGTGGGGACGAAGAGTTGTAGAGTAGGTGCCTTCCCTCAATGAGTTGTTGGACTCCCTGGAGGTGTTACGTAATAATAATAAATAGAGAACAGAATTAGTAATGCTGGTATGGTAGGAAGCCAACTGAATAAATTTATATGGAATAGGAAAGAAATTAGAAAGATATCAAAACACTAAATTTAGCTGTATACAAGACACTGTTCAAACCAATTTTCAAACTACACTAACCAATCGGCCAACCAGACCGGCCGAATGGTTAGCGTATCCTTCAGCCAAAAGGCTGTAGGTTTGAATCCCGCCATGGGCAGGGATATTTGCGATTGTCTGCGGAAATACCAGTAGTGGTGCTATGCAGTAGATGGCTTTGGTGTAGCTGGTGGAGAGTTGTGGACTAGGTGCCCTCCCTCGATGAGTCTTTGAACTCCCTGGAGCTGTTACTTAATACCTAATAATAACAATAATAATAATTTTAACTTAAGATCTGAGAGCTATGTCAAAAATAACACTTGATCAAAGACTGGAGACCTCTGATATGAGAATTCTGAGAAAGATTAGCAGCATGAACAGATGGCATCAATGGTAGTATCACATCAAAAATGAGAACATTAGGAACGAACCTGCCATTGTTAGTTAGCATTTAGGAATGTGTTAGGTAGAGCTAATCTCAGGTGATATGGTCACTTAAATAAAATGGGAGTAATAGAGAAATGAGAAAGACCTTGTCTAAGTGCGAACAATGTCTTAATGTCTAAGTTTGCTGTTTGTGTCCTCTAAAAAGCAGATGATCGAATCTTGAACACAGAAGGATATATAATTGTCTAGTGCAGGTCACTGTGGATACAGGGTTAATATGATTGAGACACACTATTATTATTATTTTCCTGACCTCCATGGCATCACAAGACTCATTGTGACTCCATCAACACAAAATCTATCATACCACTCCTTAAACTCATCCACATTCTGCATGTTCACCACCCCCCTCAGGCAATGCATTCCATGCTCCTATCACTTTCCATGCAAAAACATATTTCATGTAAAAAAACACCACTCCGTTTTACAACTTCTAGGGATGGTCCCTTGTCCTTGCTCCTTCCCCTTGTTAACACTGAAAAATCTTCCCAGTATTAACATGATCATAACCCTTCAACAGCTTAAATGTCTTGATCATATCCACCTTTTGTTTTCTATCCAACAAACCCTCAGTCTATCATCATAATCAACATTGCACAGTCCTGATATATTTGTTATCCATCTCTGCACCCTCTCCAAGGTAACTTCATCCCCTTCAAATCCCAGTGATAAGATCTGAGCACAGAAATGTGATCTGATCAAAGCTTTATACAATGGAAAGTTATCTCTCACAGTCAGTGTTCTCCTCAACATTGCAGCAGTTCTCTGAGATGTCCTCGCAACCTTTGTAATATGTCCTCAGAACTTCAAATCTCTATCGACAATCACCCCAAGATCCCTTGCTTCCTCCACTTCATTCAATATGTTACGTCGTTGCTTTTCTATAAATTTCACTACTATTATTTCTCTTGTGCCTACTAAGAATATCTCTAAACTATCTCTCTGGGGCCCGTTCCCCTTTTCAGACTCTGACGATATTTGTTTGTTTCAGCTGCTCCAGTCAGAGCCTAAGGACAGAAATTTCTTGTCCTAAGAAAGTTTCCCAGAATTTAAGTGTTACCTAACTTTGTTAAAGGAATTAAGTAGCTTTAGACATCTCAGCATACAGTCATGGCCAAATTACTCTTAACCCCCCTTATATTCCCCTTAATTAACTCCCATTAATTCCCCTTATGCATAGGTCCATAATTTTATGAGTGGTAAAATCAGTCTCATGCTCAGACAAAACTCAGGCTTACATAGAAAAACATATTTATTAAATGGCTAAAGAGATTGCAGTTAAGTTTAACATGTCAAAGGGAAATCATTACTAAATCACTAGTTAAGCAAGTAAGAAATATTCAAACTGACAAGTATACTATTCACATTCCATGGGTGAATTAGGTTCACACACAGCACAAAATATAAAATCAACTTCTAAATTAAACTTTCTGTCATTTTTGACCCCTTTACATTAAATTAGGAACTATGCAATCGTAAGTTCTCAGGCTACCAGTCCAAGAAGTTACTTTAAAGTAACTGAGCACAAAGTTACTTTAAAGCTCTTTTTCTTCCTAGTCAGAATCCTTCTTTCCTCTAAAGTTAATTATTACATAGGTAAAAAAGTTTCGGTACTTGACCACCTTGACACAAAGATGTCGTGGTTCTTTCGGCCGTCCTTTGTGAGGGGATATCTTTCTGCTACGGTAGATTGCCGCCACATGGAAGTCACGAGTTCATTATGAAATGGCCACCTTTCTTTGCTGGACACTCACTCATCTCATGGTTTGCTGTTGTTAGCTCGACTGCCATCAAAAGGAATCCTTTGCCATCTCAACATCAGCGAAAGCTTTACCAATGACCCAATTTGGAGAACTGCCATCATCTTGCGTATAGCATGCCTGACTCCTTCAGTTAGCAGCCAGGAAGGAGAATGCTGTCTGCCGCCGTCGATCGGTCAGCACTGCTGGTCCACACGAGAAAAACCGAAACAAGAAACAATGGCAGTTCAAATATGCGTGAACTTGTACTTATCCCCTGTTACAGCGCCCTCTTTCCACATTTGAATCTTAATCATGGCACCTTTCTATTTGCTCTTACGTGGTTACGTCACACTTCTCTGCTCCTCGAAGAGCGCTCTTTTCGCGGAACGCAAATTCAGCTCGCCTTCCATGAACGCTTTCGCTTCGGGCATTACGTCATCATAGGCAGCTAGCTAGCAACATTTGTACCTTTGTTCGACATACATTCTTACTCAGAGCATTTTATAATATCCACAATTTCTTAAACAATACATTTTTACTTAGACATACAAATTTCACTTCTATTTTACTTCTTTCTAGGGTAATTCTAACATGTTTTCTTTTTGCTTTCTTGACTAAAAGTACAAGTATTTCTAGCTCAGAATTTTGTTACTTGTTAAATCCTGACTGAATGATCCTTTTGATAAAAAGGTCCTCATTCAGGATCTAACAAGTATAACCTCACCGAGCGAGTATGAAGCATCCCATCTGTGGATCCCAAATATTAAAACCTTACATTTAGTTGCATTAAAATGACATCCTCATTTGTTTGCCCACCATTTTGGCCTATTCAAATTCTCTTGGAGAGCCAAAACAGCACTATTAATAATAACCTCCCATGCTTCACATCATCTGCAAACAACTGAACATCACCCTGTAGTCTTGTGACAATATCATTGACATCAAGTATAAACAGTAACAGTTGCAGGACAGAATCCTGTGGAACTCCACTTGTAACCGTTCCCCCCCCCCCCCCCCCCCCGACACTGCTCTCCGATATTCAACTCTGTGATATCTATCAGAGAACCAATCACGAATCCTGTTCACTATCTTTATATCCAAATCCATATGATGCAACTTTAAAATCAAGTTATCACGTGGCACCCTATTAAATGCCTTTGAAAAAATCCAAAATAAAAAAAAAAACGAAAATGAGTATGCCTTACACTCATCTGTTGCTCGTCATTCTATTGTAAACAGTTACCAGATTACTAAAACAAGAGTGCCCTTTAACAAACCCATGCTGACTTCCATAAATAATATTGCCCTCATCTACCCAGTTTAGTTTGATACTTTCATTCTGCTGCCACCCTTATGTGATGTTAGTATCTTCCTTCCACTCTCCAGGAATCTGTCGCATTGCAAGACCTTCATTAAACAGCAAGGCTAATGGCATATATGAATAGTTACAGTCAAGCAATGCATTCCATGCTTCTACCATGCTCCATGCGAAATACTTCTTACCTGATGGTGGAATTCCATCTAGTCCCCCTGCCTTATTAGCATTTAGCATATTCAGTATTCAGAACACATTCTCTTCCTTCACTTCTAACACCTCATTACTCATTATCCTTATAGGAATAATGCCTCCTGTACAGGATGAAACACTCTAATAAAGTGATCATTAAATAGCTTAATTATGTCATCTGCTTTGATGACATAGTTAAGTCATCAAAGCAGATGACTTAATCTGCTTTGATGCAAGGTAATCTGTCCACTATAATTTTTCCTCCTACTTGCCACATAGTGAACAAACTCTTTGAGATTCTCCTTGGATTGCAGTGCCAGTCTCCTCTCATATTCTAATTTTTTTCAATTCTAATATTCTAAGTTTTTACTTGATTAATGAAAAAGCGATTTTTGTTGTATAAAAAGGGTGTAAATAGGGGATGAGGGCCTACTTTTTGCTTAGAAAATAGTGAATATGAGTGGGATGAATGTGCGACAAGTATAGAACAATGAACAGTTTTAAGGTACAATTTAATAAGTTTGTGCTTAATAGTGAAAAAAAAATTCATGATTAATCTTTTGACTTTATGGATCTGGTAATAATCAGTGCAAGAATTGAAGAGAAGTAAAAAAGCTAAATTATTTGCTTTCCTTATATGGGTAATGATGTATTAAAAACATGTGAATGCAAAAGAAGGAAAAAAAAAAAGAGTTTGAACAAAGTTATGATTAATAGCTGTGGAACTCAGGAACTCATTCATGAAAGGTTGGTTAATGTATATCACACTAGTACTCTGAATGAACAAGATAGAAATTTTTCACATTTAGCTTGAAAAGCTGTGGATTGTATTTCTTGGGAAGCACATAAAATGGCAGACTGTTCCAGAGGGCAGCAATGGAAGATATGAATGAAGTGGAGGAGAATTTTTTTTTTTTTTTTAGTTTAGAGATGTGCTGTGAGGGAGTGTTAATCAGTTGCTGCATATGTCTGAAATGATTGACAGAGTGAGAGTGTTATTAATGCTATGGCCTCTGTTCATCAGAATTAGCATCAATAACACCCTCACTGGGTGGTATTTGTTGAAGATGCAAGCAGCAGAAACTGAGTGCCTATGTGAAAGCGAGTTAAGCATATTAGTGAGTGCAGGGTCATTGCTCAGTCTGACTACCCTTTTCTGTAGAGAGTCCAGTACTTTAGGGAGATCTTAGGAGCACCTCAGATATGGTAGCACTATTCAATGGCAGGACAGATTTATAATATGCATAAAGTTAGAAGTTGTTAAAGTAACACCTTGAGAGGAAAAGAAAACCTAATTGTTTTCCAAGAGAGTAGGGTAAATCTCATGCATGAAGATTTGGTCATTGTTAAAAGTAAGGCTGGAGGAAAAGGTTTTTTTTTTTTTTGCTTGCATTGAGATTGAGCTGTGTTTTGCTTGCATTGAATTTGACAAGATTACAAATCCCACTGATAAATGTTTTGGAGATCTGTATTTAAGACTAGTGGTTAAGGCTCTGGAGATTGTTGTGATTTGTGCATTGTCAGTTTGCCAAATGAAAGAGAAGAATGCAATGTGCTGTCTTCAGCAAAATATATTTATTAGGTGAGTAGTCTCCTGGGGGTAAGTCATTTATATAAAGAAGGAATAGGGTGGGTGAGAAAAGAAAGCCTTGTAGGACCCCTTATGGAATAAGAGAAATTGGATAACAGTCTGAGGATATAGATTTGTTGTTCTTTTTAGGGATAGGTTGAATATGGGCTAATTTCTGGACTGCAGGGTAGATACCGCTGAAATAGGAGAGGGTAAAAAGATGACACAGAATGGAAGTCAGCTCTGGAGTACAGACCATTAGGACAATTGGAGGAATGCCATCAGGACAGGAGACTTTTTGGTATCCAATTAGATCATATGTCTTGATCATATCTCTTTGGACACTCTGGTTTCGAGTGTAGAGTGTGCAGGATGGTTGGGGAACATTTACTGGAATCAGCAGTACAAAAATTGGAGGAAAAATAGAAAGCGAAAACATTTGGTTTTTGTGGATGATGGTACAACAGAGCAATCAGGATGCAACACAGTGGTAGAGAAGTGTTTGGCAGAAGTTGCTTCTAATGGCTTTGGCAGGAGATCAGAATGCATGGCTGCCATTTTGGATAGGATGCGAGTTTCCTTGCAACTATTCCGGACTTTGGTATAAGTGACATCAGTGGATGGAATTTTGGATGGAAGCCAGATTTGGTGTGCTTGATTCTTCTTTTGTATGGCTATGGCATGCCTGTGGAAGAACTAAGGCTTAGATAAGGGACAGGAACTTAGAGTGAAAATGGGGAATAAATGGTTCAACTCAAATAAGAATTATTTCAGAACCAAGCTCTCATCACTCCTTGTCTTAGTATCTCCCATAATGCAAAGCACATCTCCTTGTGGACATGTATAATGCTATGCATTAAGGGAAGGGCCACTACCCAGACTGGTTTTGACCTTTATTGAATGTTCAAGTACAGTCAAACTCCAAAAACTTGGCGTTGTTCCCCTCAGTAACAGGCTCACCCTGCCACTGAGAACTCTCAGAACCAGTTGGCTCTACACCGCGGCAGGCTCACCCCACCACCGAGCAGAGCCGCTCATATCTCATCTGAGGGACAACAGCCTTGCCTCAGTTAACTTCATGGGCTACAACATTGCCATTCATTATCCCCTCCCACACACACACACACCCAGGACCTAGGTGACAGCAACAGCCGAGCCTCATTTAAAACTTCATGGGCTACAGGATTGCCATTCATCACCCAAGCTTCCACCCGGTTTCAACCTTTGTTGAAGTCTTATCAGTGGGAGCCAGACCCAGAAGTGGTGATACTAAGATGGAAGCAATGGAGAAGTCATATTTACCTATATGAATTGCCAAAAGGTCATCATCAATTTCCTGCCATGTACCCTCAAGGGGTGTACAGGATATGATAGTACTACATGAAAAAATTACATCATTACTAACTTCCTATCTACAATTTTCCTCCAAATCAGTCTGTTACTTGTCAAGACTCCAACATTATCAGATCTTATATTTCTATCGTCTAAGGCAGTGCTTCCCAAACTTCTAAATGTCAGGGCCCCCTTTGCAAAAATTAAAATATTTCATGGCCCCCTTCAAAAAAAAAACCTTAATAGAGAGATATATTATTATAATCTTTATTGTATTTATATTCAATACAAAACATACACAGCGAATATTGCAAAAATCAAATGCATATATTACATTTTTTGCCTCTTACCGTTTGGTTCTGAAGACGATGCGGGCTGTTCTGGTAAAATATGAAATACTGTCCTTTTTTTTTTTGAGTCTGTTTCTGCTTCTTCTGATTGTTTGCGGGATTTTTTTTTATTTTTTATCAGCCACTTATCCATCTCAGGGTTAAATTTTTTAACGTAGAATAGATCAAATAATATCACCACATACCGATACTGGCACACCACAGACTGATAACATGAAATTAGTGAAGATTACCTGAATAAGGGAATCCCCGGACCAGGAACATTTTTCTCTTTTGTGACTTTTCTCCCTTTACGGTAATTAAGCCTAACACGAAACAGACAGCAAAGGCAGGTTATTAAAACGTGCATATGATTGGTGCGGTATTAACAGAAGATCGCACAAAGGAAAGATAAAAGCATAGCTGACAATTCAGTTGAAATGCTAACTCTCTTCAACCGAATTCCATATTTGAAACTATTCATTATATATATATATATATATATATATATATATATATATATATATTACTTAGTTTTAACACTTTTACGAATTTTAACATGTTCGGTTGAATTTTATTGCTGCCTTGAGAAATCGAACTCACACACATCTAATTAATAACAATAGTTTTTAGTTAGATACTGTGTTTGTCCATGCAACATATGGTTTTGTTTCAGTCTATACAGCATAGTTTCTGTATGAGGGGACATGTGATTCATTAATTAGTGTGTTTTTATCCCAGTTGTCTCTAATTGCACTATTTGTTGAGAAATATATTACACAGACTCCTCATACTTTATTCACTGGCATAATAAAAGTACTTGTTTTTATTGCCTCTGCAGTATAGTGGCTGTTAGGGAGGGCGTGTTGTTTACCACTGCAAGCGAGTTACTATCTCCTCACATGAACTTGTTTAGCTTTTTTTCATGTGTGAAGTATATGTGAAACTTTTATTGGTAACAGAAAACTAGCTTGGATGACAGTGATAATATAAAACGAGTTTTGATATGTATATAAAGTCAATATCAACAGTCCCTGATTACGAACGCGTGATGAAAGGGACAGGAAGATTTGGAGCTTCCCTGGAGAACATTCGAAGTAAATACAATTAACCACTGCTTTGAAATGAAACATATGAAAAGTTAAATACGTTTCTTTTAAAATAAAAAAATCTACTTGGTCTTAAAACATTTTAAATTTGTTTTCATTATTTCACGGCCCCCCTCAACAAAACCTATGGCTCCCAAGAGGGCCGCTGCCCACAGTTTGGGAAGCGCTGGTCTAAGGCACTTTGTACCGTATCAATCCACCTATATCTTGGTCTTTCTCTGGGTCATTTTCCTGCCAACCTGGCAGAGAACACTTGTTTTGCTAATCTTTCTTCTCCCATTCTATTTAAGTGACCATACCACCTGAGATTAGCTCTGCTAATGCATTCCCGGATGCTGACAATGTCAAGTTCTTTCCTAATATCCTCGTTTTTAATATGATATTGCCATTGATGCCATCTGTTCACGCCTCTAATCTTTCTCAGGACTCTCATATCTGCAGTCTCTAGTCTTTGGTCAAGTGTTTTACTTCTGACCCAGCTCTCAGATCCATAAGTTAAAACTGGTTTGAACACTGTCTTGTATACAGAATGATATAATCACGTAATCACAAGAAAGATATTTATTTAACCAAATATTTCGGTCTGGAAATAGCAGACCATCGTCGGTGGTATTACAAGAACAGTTTAAAAAAAATATACAAGCTAGAATACTAACAATAGATCGTTGAAATTAGAACATGCCGCGTGATGTTATATCACTAAGTATGAAACGAAATATCATTCAGTCTTATGTCGCAAGTATCCTTAAAACAACAAATGTCTTGTATACAGCTAATTTAGTGTTCCGGCTAATTTCTCTCTTATTTCATATAAATTTATTCAATTGACTTCCTACCATACCAGCTTTGCTGATTCTGTTGTCTATTTCTATATTGAATTTACCATCTTCACTAAAAATCGTGCCTAAGTAGCTGAACTGTTTTACCTGTTCCTCAGGTTCTCCATTCACAACACAATTGACATTTTCAATGATTCTGCCTATTTTCATTGTCTTTGTCTTTTTATTGCTGACCTTCATACCATATCTATTACAACAGTTATTCAATTTAGTCAGAGAATCTTGCAGACTTGTAGCGGATTTATTTAGAAGTATAACATCGTCCACATAAAGCAACCAATTTCTGCAGTCCACACCCTCAGTCTATCCTCATAGAAAATATTCCACAGGCTACTCACATCTGAATCCTCTCCACTGCTTCCTCATCTCCAAGAAACCCAGGGAACAAGACTTGAGAGTAATCCAGTTGTGGGCATATCAAGGCCTTATAAAGAAAAATAACAACTTACTTATCTCTACTTGTTATGTTCTTCAATAGCCAAGTAATCTTATTGACTACCTTAGCAATCTTAGCAATATATCCTCTAAAATTTAACTCTCTATCTACCACCAACCCTAAATCTCTAGCTTCATCTGTTTCCTGGAGTACAGTGCCATCAATGTGATACACAGCTTATAATCTGTTTATCCCAAAATGCATATTTCTCTACATTAAACTGATACCCATTAACTTTTGCCCATACTGACTATTTAAATTCATCCTGCAAGCTCTCCACATCACCTTGATTAACTATTACTCTACCTAATTTCGCATCATCAACAAACAACTGGATATTTTCTTTCGGGTTATTTCCTATATCATTTATGTACAAAGTAAACAGCAATGGTCCCAGCACTGAACCTTGCGGCTCACCATTAGCCACCTCTATTCTGCCCCTTCATATACCACTTTTTGATATCTGTCCAGCAGCCACTTCTTATCCACTTAACCAGTTTCATATCCATCCCTATATGTTCTAATATGCGTAATAACAGAGTTCCTTGTGATATTCTGTCAAATGCCTTTGCAAAATCGTCATGTAGCCATTTCCTTTATCCAACTCAACTGTTACTCCATTATAAAAAATTAGTAAATTACTAAGGCATGATGGAGTCTTCACAAAGCCATGTTGATCCTCATACAGAATCATATTTTTATCTACCCATTCTTGAATTCTCTTTTTTACCAATTTTTGTAGTACTTTTACCACCACACCTGAGATACTGATTGGTCTATAATCAGTATCTCAGGTGTTACTGATTTTGCTACTGCAGTCTTGGAACTTCCCTTATGCAAGGGAATTATTTTGCCTTCTTTCCACTCCCTTGGAACACTACCAGAGCTGAGACTTAACTTAAATGTGTCTATCACATATGTTATAGCAGTAACTTCACTTGGATGATATACCCTTGCACTCAGTAACTCAACTATTTTATCTCCTTCTGTCAACTCATGACCATCATCACTCATTAAGGTTAATCTTCCATAGTCATTCTTCCTCTTACTTGCCATGTAACAAAAGAACTCTTTGGGATTTCCTTAGCTAGATTCTTCTCATAATCTGATTTTGCCTTCCTTGCCATGCTGGTCACCTTTCTTGCCTTGTCTTGTGCTGTTAATGAGTTTGCTAGTCATTTTTCTCTTTATATATCATCTACCATCCACATCATTTTCTTCTTCAGCTCATATTTAATGAAAATACTTATCCATATAACTCCTACCTGATTAATCCTCCTTACCTTAGGTATACAATTTAATATTGCTTCCTCTAGATCAGTACTTCCCAAACTTATGGGTGCCAAGGCCCCCTTTGGAAAAATTAAAATATGTCCCAGCCCCCATATGAAAAAAAAATCATAATATAGACATATTATTATAATATTAATTGTATTTATATTCAATACAATTTATATTCAAGCTTTTGCATTTGTAATCTTGGGCGTGGACAGCAGGGTTTTTTCCACCAGTTTATCTGGGTTTTTTTATCCCTCAAGCGGGTAAACCGGCCCCATGAACACACAGGGATACAGCCAGGAATACTTATAGGCATAGGGGTAACCATCCTATCCTCATACTTTGGTTACGAAATCCAAGCATGCTTGGAAGGTTGTGGGCCTTAAAGGCCTGTTAAAGCCATTGGGATAGATAGATAGAATCTTTTTCGTGTTTCTTATCAATACCTTTGAAATGAAACTTATATGAATAAGCATGTATTTACTAATATTCATTAATTGCCGAAATACGCAAGAAGCAAAATTTGTGAACCAATTTGTGTGATTTTTTCGATTAAAATATAAAAAAAGAACAAAAAAGAAATAATAAAAATTAAATACGTTTCTTTTAAAATTAAAAAAAATCTACTTAGTCTTAAAACATTTTAAATTTGTTTTCAATGTTTCACGGCTCCCCCTCAACAAAACTTATGGCCCTCCCAAGGGGGCTGCGGCCCACAGTTTGGGAAGCGCTGCTTTAGATGACCCTTAACTATCTCCCATGCATTGCCATGGCACAGCTTCGAGCTTCCTCCTAAGCTTGTCATAATCACCTGCCTTGTAGTTCCGCATATACCCCTTCTTGATAGAATATTTTCCATGTTTTATAATCTCCCAAATCAAGACTGCATGGTCATTTTCACCAATTGGAGGTAATGTGGTCACCTTGGTTATGGATAGCTCTTCTGATCCTATGACCAGGTCCAATATCCTCCCATCCCTAGTCCCCCTCTGTCACATTCTGCCTTAAGTATTATCTCTTAGTAGGTGTATAAATTCTATTTCCTTTCTGTCATGAGATCTTTCTTCCTTCCAGTCTATATCTCCATAGTTTAAGTCCCCCCCATAGTAATCACTTGACCTGTATTCATTGTGCTAATCTGTCAATCAATGCATGTCTTCCCTGGTCTATAGCAACAGCCAACTGTATATTTTGTCTTACTGGCCTTAATCTAACACCAGACTGCTTGAAATGAACAGCCACCCTCCCATCTATCTCTTATTCTTATTGGCTGCAATTCATCTGCTATCATCAGCAGTACCTCCCCCCCCTCAATTCTGTCTTCCCAGAAAATACTAAACTCTTCATATTCTATCCTTGTAACTACAGCATCTTCTGTTAGCCAAGTCTCACTGGTGCCTATAACTTTTGGCAAAGTTGCACTAACCAATGCTCGAAACTCCTCCCTCTTGTTCTGATACTTCTGGCATTAATATATAGAAACTGAAACATTCCTTCAGGCTCCCAGCCACTTTTACTTCCTGAATTGACTACCTTATTCAATATTTTTGCTTGAGAGACTAGATTCTGCACTTGGTCATTCTCACACTCACTCGCCTAATGGGTGTCTCTGCACAAACTCACCTGCTTCTACCCTAATTGCTTAAATTTTCCTGAATTTGCACTTCAGCATGATCAGTGAACAAAGCTTTCTTTAGACACCTAACACCAAAACCATTTAGATGCAATCCATCAGCATTATACAAATCCTTTATTTCCATCAAACACAGATCTACAAATCCTACATCATTCCTTCTGCACAACTTCTGTGTAGTTTCATTAACAACTGAAGCCCTCTTTCTCCTCAGTTTACCTCTATCATAGCATAGCAGGAGACTTACAGTTGTCACCTTCTCAATCTTCAGTTTTACCTTTTATGTCAAACTCACTCCACACATCCACAAATACCACATTATTTTTCCTAGATAACATATGCATCAACTTATTCAATATTATGGCCTTCCTTCCCAGCTCAACTCTTTCATATCATGACAACAGCCTCACTCATCAGTTTTACTCTCTCTCTCTCTCTCAGTCATATCACTTCTAATCTCTCTTTCATTGCTATCTTCTGTTACACCACTGTGCACATTTTCATGTGTATTCTTTGTTCCATCCACTCTTCAATTTTGCGACCTTACTGTCAGTCACCACCATCACTTTCAAACCAAAGTTAACTAACCCTTTGTAATGCATACATCTCACAGACATTGCACTGAACGAAATTTCTCTGGTTAAATTCTTTAAACAATGATGCCTTAATATTACATTCTGGGTGTGAAATACAATCATTATTTACTTGATAATATTAATTAATTATTCATGTCTCTTCTCTCTGGTTTAGTAAATTCATGGATTTCCAACATGTTAACTTAAAATTGTATTCACTAAATGTAGGTGAAGACTGTGGTTAAGATGTGCCAGTGAATTTGCTTGAAATTTCCCACAATATTTCTCACACCACTAGGAGGGCATGTGAAAATCTCTCTGCAGACCCTAAAATTGAGTGCATTTATATCTGTGAGTAAAAATCTTGTGATTCTATCTTTGTAGTTTATGAAATATAATTTCATTGATAATGATTTTTGTATATTTGTATATTTGTGTGTGTGTGGTGTGTGTGTGTGTGTGTGTGTGTGTGTATACACACTCCTCCTTGAAGGATATACTTTGAAATGTAAGAAAATATTGTTTTAATGATCTACTGGTATTAATATTCTTTTGTGATATTATGGTGTTTAAAAAGAATTTTTTTGAATAATAATCAGCAATAATATAATGAACTTGGCATTGACCAGTCCAAGTAGCTGGGGGAGGTGGAAGGGGAAGATACTACTTCTTACACTTCAAAATGCATAATTGTTTAACTTGTATATTAATAATTTGGTGAAATTTGATTAATGAAAAATATAAAACCAGCATTTAAACTAGACGCTGAACTATACTGCCTTGTTGTTTGCAAATGACCATGTAATCTTAACAAGGAGTGAAGGTGAACTTCCTAGGTCAATAATTTTTTTAAACACATTTACTGAAAAATGTGTTTACTGGTATGCAGATATCAAAAGATAAAATGAAAATTGTGAATTTTAAAGGAGTGAGACCTTTATATCCCCAGTCAGAAGTAAAATCATGATTTAAAAAAAAAAATTTTTTGGAACAAATTAACTAGGGATATAGTGAACTATGATATTGCCAAAACACTCAATACCAAATATTCAGTTTGAAATTTGGTCCAAAAAGCGCCAAATATTCACCCAAAGCTTACTCAATTAAATTTTATAAATGAATGTTTTTTGGGAAAAAATGCATTCATTAAAATTGATAAAAATAAAAAAAAAATTATGAGTGTTTATTTTTTTGTGTTCAAAACATTTGTTTATAAAATTTAATCCAGAATGCTTAAAATTAAATTTCGTATGCTTTGGACAAATTGCAGAATGAAGAAAGATTAAAAAAATATGCATCATAATACTTTAACTAACCATATAACCACATGAATATTGACTAGAGAACTGTGAGGATTCTGACCAGTTACATCAGAATCTCATTAGCATGCACACACACACACACATACAGCATACATACATACATATATATATATATATATATATATATATATATATCATCATCATCAAATTCTTGTCATGTACCCTCAAGAGGTGTACAGGATATGATAGAACTACATGAAAAATTTACATCATTACTAACTTAAGGATCAAAACTGAGAGGGGACCTCCACATAGCCTTTAAAGGAATATGGAGAACCGACCAGGACTTCTGACCAATTTCTTTATGGAGACCTTTGAAGAGAAAGCCTTAAACTCTGCCCCACAAAAACCAACCATATGGCTTCGCTACATTGATGATGTGTTCGCTATTTGGCCACATGGCTCTGATACACTCCTCTCCTTCTTAACACACTTAAGTTCAGTCCTCACCTTGTGGTGCATCCTGTTAGGTATCTCCCTGGATACTGAAGGAACAAGGATGGGCCTACAATTTAGAATTTAGCCGACCAAATTGTATTCTTATTTGCTTAAACCAAAATATAAAATGATTGTGCAACATATATGTGTGTGTGTGTGTGGCTATAAAATAGGCATGGATCTTCAATATCTCCTATATTGCTTATTTTAAATTGATAAAATGAAGACATTTAGCCTATTCTTTTAAATAAGAGAAAATAAAATTTGTGCTTTTGCTAAATACAACTAATATTTATTATATTATATTATATAACTAATATAATATAAATATAACTTTTGCTAAATTAAGGGTCAAAGCAAAATAACTGGGTGGAGATCTCCACATCGTATTTCAGGAATGTGGAGAACCAACTGGTTCTTCTGACGTAATGTCCAATCCTCACCTTCACATGGTGCATCCCTTTAGTAGGTATCTACTACCCGGGTACTGAACAAATGAGGATCGGCTGGCAATTTGTGGCTTAGCCAACCACTTTGTACTCTTTATTAGCTTAAACCACAAATGATCGTACAACATGATGAAATTTCATGCCCGGTGGGGTATCAGGGAACCAGGGTGAACAATAAAAAGTCAGCTACTGAAACGAGCTCCAACTCAACAACCTACAAGGAGAATGAATAAATCCAACATCAGAAGAACTGAAGATAGGAATATAACGAATATTAATAGAAAGGAAATTGAGCTTGCAGAAGATTTGATAAAGTACCACTTGGACATAACTGGCATTACTCTAACAGAGAATACAAAACACAGGTGAGATCTTATAAGTATAGGATATTATTTTCAGGCAATAATGATCAAGGATTTGGTAAAGTACCACTTGGACATAACTGGCATTACTCTAACAGAGAATACAAAACACAGGTGAGATCTTATAAGTATAGGATATTATTTTCAGGCAATAATGATCAAGGAAAGGAAGGGTTAATGATAACATTCAACTCAAAACATGAAGAAAAACTTGATTGGAAATTAGTTTCAAGGTGAACAAACTTGAAAATAAGGAAATGGACAATAAACTTATTTGTGCCCATGGTCCCGCAGAAGGTTCTTGTGCCTATGATCCCACAGAAGGAACATTACTTCTTCTAAGGAAGAAGTAGAGCAATGTTCCGAATTATTACAGCAGCCAGCTGATAAATAAAATGGATAATGTTGTCCTTGTTGGAGATCTGAACAGCAGAATAGGAAATAAATCCCCTCCCCCCCCCCAGACATAGGAACATTTTGGAGAAATTTGTAGAAAGACTAGTCATGCCATATTTCAACATAAAGATATGCACCAGTTCACATGGAGAGAAGAAACAAGAAATAAAAAAAATAAGCCTCATTGACTATGTCACTGTTGATATCGATATCATCATGCTGGTTCAGGATACAAGAGTGTACAGAAGATTTGAAATTGGAAGTGGCCATTATTTTGTACTAAGCAGAATAAAAATGGATGTCACATTGAAAAGAACAGTATATAAAGAAGTTTTAAACAGAATTAAGGTTGAACAGTTTTTAAAGCTAAATTGTAGTCTCGACTGTACAAACATTATTGAAGAAAAAATGAAACAAATCGAGAACAAGAATCTAACATTTGAGTCTCAGTGGCAAACTTTAAGAAATACATTGATTCAGCTAGGGAGATATGTGATGAAGTTGTCTGCAAGGATAGAAAATAAGAACACCGTGGTGAACATAATCAGCAGTCCTAGAAAAGAAGAAAGCATACCAAAAATTCCTAGCAAGCAAGTCAGCAGATGCCCTAAAAGAATTCAAAGAAAAATGTAAGAGACCTAAGTAAAAGTAGCTAAACAAAAGTCATAGGAAGAACTTTGGTAAGAGTATGGAAAATAAATATCAGGAAGGTGGCAAAATGTTCTGGAGGCTATTGAAAAAGCTTAGAAATGGGGAAAGAGTACTTTAAAAGGAATCAAAGATGATAAAGGTGACATGAAAACTGAAGATAAGGATATTCCAGTTGTCTGGAGTAATTACTATGAAAGACTGTAAATGAACAAGCAGTGACAGAACCGTACTAGAAAATTTTCAAGAGAAATGCAAAGAGTACATATTAATTCTGAAGTAGAAAACACCATCAAAAACATAAAATGCAGAAAAGCAGCTGGAGTAGAGATGATATTCGACTGGAAAGGAGGTATAAAACTTGCAGTGGCTATACTGCATAATTCAGAGTGCCTGGTCAGAAGGTCAAATTCCTAGTGGGAGTAGAGTTCTCATAGTATCCCATCTATAAAAAATGGAATAAAGCTGATTGTAAGATTTACTGAGAAATTTCTCTACTTAGTGTTTCAGGTAAAATTTCTGCAAGCATACTTGAAAAGAGGTTGAGAAAGGTTGTCAAGATCAGATTTTCACTTTAAGATAAATAATTGAGAAATCGTTGGAATATGACAGGGATCTTTAAGTTTTGTAGATCTAGAAAAGTCATACGACAGGGTACTTCCCCGAGAAAAGCTTTTCAAAACACTTTAATTGTATGGGGTGAATGGAACATTCTACAGAGCAATACAGAGCTTATATTTAAGTAGTCAGTCAGCAGTTAGAATTGAAGGAATGCTTGTTTGTTATAAAATCGTTGGTAAGACAAGGATGCACATTATAACGGATAGTGGTATTAAACTTGATATCAAACTTAGCTCATTGCTTTGGGCAGATGATGTACTCTTAAACACATCTAGTTCAAGTCTTCGGGATTCTCTAAATTAAATAAAAGCTGCAAGACTTATAAATCAGTAGTAAAAAGACCAAAACTATGAAAATTGGCAGGAGCATAGAAAACTTCAGCTGCATTCTTGAATGGAGAACATATAGAACAAGTAAAATATTTCAGCTATTTAGGCACAGTTTTTAGTGAAGATGTAGCTTACATTTGGAAATAGACAACAAACTAAGCAAAGCTGGTATGGTGGGTAGCCAGCTGAATAAATTTATATAGAATAAGAGAGAAATTAACTAAAACACCAAACTAGCAGTATACAGGAAGTGTTCAAACCAGTTTTAATTTATGGATCTGAGAGTTGGGATAGAAATAAATCACTTCATCAAAGACTAGAAACTCCTGATATGAGGGTTCTGAGGAAACTTGGGAGACTGAACCAATGGCATCAATGGCAGAATCATATTAAAAATGAAGATATTACAGACGAACTTGACAATATTAGCATTCAAGAATGTCTAAGTAGGGCTAATCTAAGGTGGTAGGACCACTTAAATAGAATTGGTCCTAGATGTTTTGATCCCAAGAAGGCAGGAAAGTGACCCTGTGGAAGACAAAGGTCTAGATATATCAATTCAGTCAGAATTGCCTTAGAAGCAGAAAGTGTTAGATACGACAATGAGTGCTAATAGGTAATAGATTGATTTGAAGGAAAATTTTTGATAAGAAACTATTTTTTCACATGGTGATTTTCACACAAATTTGATGTTAACATGCTGCTCCAAATTTCGATCACACATTTTTACACCAAAGATCTCTATTAAGCACGCATTAGTTAAAACATGTACAAAGACGATTACTCATGTGACTCCAACATGGACAACACTATGTGACTGTTCCGGGAATTAAATTGTCACACCTCTCACACACACACACACACACACACACACACACACACACACACACACACACACACACTCTCTCTCTCTCTCTCTCTCTCTCTCTCTCTCTCTCTCTCTCTCTCTGTGCTTGGAAAGATGTTAGCTGCAAGAATGGAACTGACAAAGTGTGAAAGAGGCATTGTGATAGGATGCCATGTTGCAGGCCTATTTGTTTGACAAATTGTTGACAAATTGGGCCATGCCAGGTCAATAATATGTGATGGAAACAAGGAGTCAAGTGCTAGCTGCATTGGATGACCCACCACACTTACTGAATATGACTGTATGGTGCATCAAAGATAACATGTAAAAACAGCCATTCTTCAGCTAACTCATTGAATGAGGAGTTCCGGGCATCAGCTGGAACACAAACCTACACAAAATCATTCAGAACTGAAGCTCACAGCATGGTTTTCACAATATGGTAGAACCGCATTATGCCAGCCCCACATTACCCGAATCAACTTCAGCGGTGCAAAATACAGTGTGACATAGAAGCTTTTAAAGCTCTGTTACTACACGCCCTATATCGAGCACATGGATGGGTGTGGCAGATGCCTGATGAACATCTCTTACCACAGAGTGTAACCCTAACTATGAAATTCAGAGGTGGCAGTGTGATGGTATGGTTCTGTTTTTCCTCATTTGACCTCAGACCTCTGTTTGTTGTGGTGCCATGAACATTGAACTCCAATAAGTATCTGTTCATTCTGGATAATGCAATGCTTCCAGAATGAACAGATACTTACAATGAACAGACAATTTTTCTATGAACTGACCATTGTCTCTTTCAACAAGACAATACGTTGTGTCATAAGGCTGCTGCTGTAACTGCATGGTTTGTGGAGAGGAACGTCACTAGACTTGACCGGTCTCCTTGACTGGATGTCCACTTCACAACAGTGGGGTAGACATCCAGAAACTCATTACATGTCCACAGAAAGGATAGTAAAATCTATATTGATTACTATGTATACTTGTGAAAAGTATGCCCCGTAGGATTCCTGCAGTAATGGCAGTGAAAGGAGGTCTTACACCTTATTAAGGTGGGAGCAATAGCTGCTTGTTCCTCACACTGGGGTGTCCGTTGACTTTTTCCAAGCAGTGTGTGTGTGTGTGTGTGTGTGTAGCTTTTTTTTTTATTACCCAGATATTTTGATATTTTTGCAAAGTTTATATTTTGCATATTTTGAATCTGCATATAAATCTTAAAACTTCCAAATATTTTATTTATTATTATTATAATAATAATGAGGACACTGTGTAGGCATCCGAACGGTTGCAGGGTTGTATCACTGGTCCAGTTTTTATACTTTAATGTGGTTCAAACTCCTGTTGTTAATTTAAAAGTATCACAAAGTAACTCTTCTTGTCACTCTGAAGACAGTGATATATAATTCATCGAAATCGGCAAAGTGAAACCCAAATTGTGAGTGTGCTGATATTTGAGCTGAGTTCACCCTGGTCACTAACGAGCATAGAACAAAGGACGTCGCCATCTTTACAGTTGTCCAAGGGAAGAAATGTGAGCCATGAAGTGCAAAAAGTGCCTGAAGGAATTAGCGTCTAACAGAAGTCATATAACCTGCAGGAAATACCTTAGGAATCTTCACTTTACATGTTCCGGAATCTCAGAAACGCCATGGCAATGCAAATCCAATGCCAAGCGAGAGGAATGGAAATGCCTATACTGCAGAGAGAGAGAGAACAAAGAAACACCACCACCCATGACACAACTGATTATGCAGGAGGCAGAATCGGACGATGAACTGAACAGACAAAAATACCGGTGAATCTTATAATTTGAGTTCCGTAAATTTATTACTAGAAAAAAGTTTAGAAAATATAAAAGCCAGCTTGGTAGATCTTGTCCAAGAACTATTTGATGAACAGAATAAACTAATAACAAAAAAAAATTAGCTAATATGAAGAGTTTGTTAAATTTAATAATTCAAAAGTCGAAGAAGTCTTACAAATGATTAAAGACATTAAAACCAGCATTAACGCACTTACTGACAGGTAGCACAAATTGATAAAAGACACATCGGAACTCCATCAAGAATTTAATTGCCTGAAACTATAATACGAAGTTTTAAACCAACGACAACATAAAGAAGACCTTGTCATAAACGGTCTTCCAGAAAATCTCAGAGACGTACTTTTAAAGTCATTGTTCATCTGACAAGCAAGGCTACAAGAGACAATCTCATAAAAGCCAGCAGACTGAAAATACCAGTAGTCAAGGATTTAAATGCATCGCAAGACAATACGCCAATCTTTCTATCTGAGTATTTAACACCTTTCAATCAGAATCTTTTGTACCAAGCAAGAAAAGAAAAAACAGAAAAAAAGTATCAATTTTTATGGATCAAAGAACGATAAAATATTCTTGAGAAAGTCACAGACTTCAAAGTCTATACAAATAAAAAGCTCAGAAGATATAGACAGGTTGCCAGAGTGAAACAAAAGACTCCAACTTAGTTCAATAAGAAGATCTCAACACAACAAAAATGAATGTGAACCATCAGATAGATGTAATTACACCAGAATACATCAGTAATTGTATTTTCGAATTGCTTGATGCATGGAAACAACACACAGTACATGCGAGAGGTCTCTCAATCTTGCATATTAACATCAGAAGCATCCGAAAACATTGGTTATTGTTACAGGCTTATCTGAGGAATTACACTGATATTATTGATATATTGATTCTAACAGAAGTATCCATAAACTAATGACGAAGCGACTGCTTTCCAAATTCCAGGCTTCCGACAACATAGATCATGCCGCCAAACAAAAAGAGGGGATGGAATATTAATATTTATCAAACAAAAATTAATAGCAAAAGAAACAGCCTATCAGTTTGAGCATGCTGAAACCCTTTGCCTCGAAATCATTATTACCACCAATAGACAGCATCCCATAATACTAAATGCTATTTACAGGCCACCAAACCTAAACATGATAAAACTCTTGCACGAACTCAATTGCTGGCTTTCACGCCAAGAAATATGCTCAACCGAATACCTAATGATAATTGGCAACATAAATATTGCAAACGAAAACCAGAACAACACTGTACAATATCTAGACACGCTATCTATGTATAATCTAATACCAACAATAACATCATGTACTAGAGAAGAAATATTCGGAAATACTATCACTGCCTCCTGTCTATATCATATAAACGTCCAAGCACCACCAAATAGTTACACTGCATCAGTCATAAAGTGCAAAGTAGCAGACCATTACTTCACTGCTCTAAACCTGCACACTAAAACAATATTAATGCAATGTTCCACAGAAGAAAAGTGACAGAAAACAATATTACACGAAGAAATAGTCAACCACGAAATAAGAAAAACAGGCTGGGAACACCTGGCATCTGATTCACAGATATCTTATACAACAACAACATTAAACTCGCACTGGAGCAAATATAAAAGAAAGCTACAAAGAAAGTCAGAATTCGTTCAAAAACAACACAAAACAACCCTAGAAATACACAGAAAGGACACTTTATGCAAAGAATTAAAGCGATATCCAAATAACACAGCTTTAAAAACTGAATATAAGATAACAAGGAACCGCCTTACAACACAAATCAGAAATGCAAAAAGAAGCTACTACAGAGACAAACTAACCTCTGCACAAAACAACATGAAATAAACCTGGCATCTGATCAATGAGATGCTAGATTGTGTTCCCAACACCACCACCTCAGAAACCATAAAACACAGCTTCATGAAAGACGCAAAACCTATCCAACAACTAGCAAATGACTTTAACCAGTACTTTGCAGACTCCATCCAAGAACTGCACAGAAGTCTTCCCCCAATCACAAAAACGTGACATTCCACTTGGACCGCAATGAAAACAGACATTATGGTTCCCAACCATAAAAGAAGCAGAACCTCTCTCTGCAATACATCAAATCAAACCAAACAAAGGCCCAGGAATTGATGGTATAAGACCTAAAGATATAAAACAACATGCAACTAGTTTAAGTCCTATCCTACTAAAATTAATAAATAAAATATTTAAAACAGGACAGATACCAAGTATGCTAAAGACTGCCATAATCACACCCATATATAAACATGGAAAAAGAAATTTAATCAGCAATTACAGACCATTGGAACATTACCAATTATCAATCAAATTATGGAGCAGATCATACTGAAGAAACTCACAGCATACACAGAGACCTTTCATATTATCCCCAAAAAACAATATGGTTTTCCGAAAAATAAGGGAACAACATCTCTCTTGGAAGACTTTACAGATGTAATTAATACCGCGTTAGACAAAAACAAAATTACAATGGTAGTCTTTATTGATCTAACTCACACATTAAACCTTGTTAGAAAAGCTGAGGCATGTTGGAATAGACGGGCCTCTTCACAGGTGGTTTACAAACTACCTTCAAAATAGAAAGCATATCACACGTATTGAATCAAACCGAAGCAGAGGGCTACCAGTAACCTGTGGTGTACCACAGGGAGCTGTACTCTCCCCAACTCTATTCAACATTTACACGCACGAGATTAATCAGCTGCCACTCAAAGGTAAGATATTCTAATACGCAGACTATAAAGCAATAATATCAATCCATAATAGCGCAAGCATAGCCCAAACAAATATGCAACATGACATAAATCTGACCATAAACTGGCTCACGAAAAACTCCATACACCTAAACTCAGAAAAGACAAAATTAATGATATTCAGAAATCCACTGACTCGACCAGTTGATAACAAATATATAACCATCCAACATCCACTTTCCAACATAAAAAACACACACAGAACAGCAAAACCACTACAATCACTTGGAATTTACTTCGATGCAGATAGGAACTGGAATAGCCACATAAACCATCTACACAACAAACTCCAAACAATAAGTGGCAAACTCTACAGGTTAAAAGACATAGTTCCCATACGCCTAAAAATACTAATATATAAAGCACTATGCCAAAATATACTAAGATGCGCTATAACAACGTATGCTTTCTGTGCACCCTACAAATTAAATAGATTAATGTCGCTACAGTACAAAATGATAAAACTATCTTTTGGGAACAAAGAGAAAATAAACATTATATACATTGCAATGTCAGAACACAAAATACTAACAGCAAAACATTTATGTCACTATGCTGCTATGCTAAAACATTATTTCAATGCCAACCACAGGACAGTCAGAAATACATGCCATATAACAAGACCTCAGACAACTAACTATATCACATATAGATACAATAATCACTACGGAAAGGCTACGCAAAACTTCTACATCCCAGACATGATAAAAAAATTACCTTTTGAATACAGAAACGTTACAAACTACAATAGCCTGAAAAGAGCTGTAAGGACATACTATGAACAAGAAACATGCACCCAAAATATCATACAAACTTAATGAAACACAATATATTCGTTGCGGCTTCCAGTTTAGCGACGCATCAGTACATTCCAAGTTAGTGTGCGTGCGTGTGCGCGAATTTCTCAATCATAGATTTCTTTGCTTCCCAACACAGCAAAAAAACCAATAAATAATAACCAACTGGTGGTGTCATTCTCAGATAAGCTTACATATAAGCTTCGAAGATGAAAGCAGAGAAATTAGTTCTCATCCAAGATGTAACATGTGTAACCAAATGCATTTGGTGACATATGATATTTATCTGGTTTGCATATGTAAACAAATGATATCCGGTTTACATATGTAAACAAATGTTATCTGGTTTACATATGTAAACAAATAATTACATAAGATATTTATTGGGTTTACATATGTAAACAAATAATTACATAAGATATTTATTGGGTTTACATATGTAAACAAATGTAAGTAATGTATATAATATCTTTAACAAAAGTATGCAATATAGAGTGATTATATCCATTGATATTGTATATATAGAGTATATATACAATATGTAAAATTGCAAACAATCATCTGTAATAGTCATCATTATGAATGTTATAATAATATATGTTGTATTATTTAAAAAAACTTTATGTATGAGAAAGTATTTATGCATAATTGTGGTCATGTAATATATGTAATTTATCTGAGAAATAATAAAATGTTAAGAAGAAAAAAAATTTTGTTATTAATGGCCCAAACTGTTTGATTACAGTATTTTAAGACAAATTTTCATACTTTCAAGACTGCATAATATTCAGCTTTTCCTGATTGTTTGCATTTGTTTAGAACACTCGTAAAACATTTTTCTGCTTCAGTCAGCCGAATGCTGAAAATTTTTACTGATTCAGATAATGCCAAATATTTGAAAAACACATGCTGAATCAGTGAAATACTGAAGCAAAAATTTGAACATTTGGGGCATCCCTAAAATAACTGCTTCAAATACCTCAGTTGCTTTATCCTTATCATCAACATCATGCTTTTCAAGGATTTAGGCCTAGAGTGTCCTGTTCCAGTCTTAGAAGTCATCGTTGAATCTCTTTACGGTCACCTGGTTTTCTTTTTCCTAATGGTTAGTAATTTAAGGCTTGCTTTGGCAATCTTTCTGTTTTCAGTTGCTCTATATCAAGGCTGTCCAACCTTAGGAAATCCAAGGGCTGCATTAAAAAAAAAAAAGATTTATCCGAGGGCTGCATCCAATGTGTATCTGGTAATTTAGTAAGCAGCAGCAACACAACCTCGATAGATGAACAAATGAACACCACTAATTGCAAACGAATCGCGTGCTCTTTTGTTCCTCCTTGAGCGCCCGGAGCATACACGTTAGAACAAAACACTGTAAGAATGCTACTTTGACACATCTAATATTTAAAAAACACGTGGGTATATAGTGATGTAAAAACACCAAATAAAAATAAATATCTAATACGCATTCAGTTCAAATTGTTATTTTATTTTTTCGCTCATGAAAATCAAAACCCACAGGCAGGCCACACAAAATCGCGCAGCAGGCCATGTTTTGGACAGTCCTGCTCTATATCATGTATACAAGAAGCTGATGTTGACACTGAAATTTCAGGCTTCCAAAAGATCACAGGGTTGATCAGTAATATTTTCAGACTAACCAAGTTCAAAGCGTGCAAAAATAATAGTTTATAAACTTGTTGCAAGTCCCCCTACTGTATTATTGAAGTGAAATATGGACCATAAAAAATGTAGAAGAAAAATTAATAGAAAGTGGAGAAATGAAATTGCTATGAAGAACGGCAAGCTATACCCTCTTGGACAAAAAAGAAGCAGAGAAACAGAACAAAGAAGCACTAAAAAATGATAACTTATTATTAAATAAAATATACGATACAAAAAGAAATGGATTTTAACTTATTGGAAGAATGGACTGTTTGTGATTACCCAAAGAAAAAAAGATACTTCGATACTAGCCATTGGTGGAAGACCCATAAGTGAGAGAAGACAAAGAAAAATATAGAATGGGTCAAAAACAGGCTACTGGAGATCTAAATTCCTGAAAGGATGATGATTAATATTGGTATTGGTCTTGATGGTAATATTCAATTATCTGTGATTCATAGTCAAGGAGGTTGATAAGGGATTATATGTCTGATTCATAATCTTTGATGTCTGATCTAAATAGACTGGTTATGGGCAAATGATAATGAATGTCAGTTCAGTGGTAAGTGCAAGATTATGCATTTTGGACAGAGGATATCGCAGGCCAAGTATTATATAAATGATAACTTGCTATAGTAGCAATGATAATTTGCTAAATTTCTATAGAGATTTATCCAACCAAATTGTATTCTTATTGGCTTAAATCAGAATAAAATGGTGGTACAACATGAAATATCATGCTGACTGAGGTGTGGCTCAGTTAAATACGGCACCTTTCTGTTTTCATCACGGAACCAGGGTGGACAGCAAAAAAAAAAAAAAAAAGAGCTCATATGCAGAGTTCAAGGTTGTACTTTCAACATAAGAAGCAGCAATGGAAAATAATTTTCAATTTCACTGACCATATTGATACAGCCTACCATATTGAATGATAGTCTGTATCAAGTAAAGTGATGTGTGCAAATATCAAAATGGAGAATTTGGACAATGAGACTTATTTGTGTTTATGGACCCACAGAAGATTCTTCTATTAAGGGAAGAAGTAACGGAATTTTTCAAGATATTAGAGAAATCAGCTGATAATGAAAAAATAGAATTATTACTATATATACAGTAGAACTCGGTTATAACGATCAAGGATACAGCGAATTCACATTTATAATGAATAATTTTGAAGGTATGTTTGAATTACATTTGATTTAATGCATGTATTTCATGTTCATTATGAACTTGTTTCGTGGGAATAACGAACAAATAATACACTTCAGTCGCTCCTTTACTGACATTTTGTACGTACGCATTTTCTGGTTGTGGAAAAATGTCGGGAGTCAAACAGAAAATTTTATCGGTTTCCAAAAAAGTAGAAATTATACAGGAGGTAGAAAGTAGCCAGTCAAATCTGACAGTAGCAAAGAAGTATGGTTTGTCCCCATCTACAATATCAACAATTTGGAAGAATCACGAGTTGACTCTGAAAGCTTTTGAAAACAATTTATCGAAGTGTAAAAAACTTAAAAAGTGTAATAAAAGTGACGTTGACGAAGCACTTCTTTCGTGGCTTAAAGTGCAAAGAACCGCTGGCTTACCTATTAGCAGACCAATTTTGAAAGTTCAAGCCGAAAAATTTGCTATTCGACTTGGTTATAGCGATTTTAAATGCTACAATGGGTGGATTGATTGCTTTAAGAACAGAAACAATATTGTCTACGCAAAAGTAAGTGGTGAGGCATTGTCCATTGACAAAATCGTTTCTGACTGGATCAAGAATGTATGGCCGGACATCAAACGAAGGTATGGATACAACAACATTTATAATGCAGACGAAGCGGGTTTTTTTTATAATTTAACGCCCGATAAAACTTTTCAGTTTAAAAACAAAAAGTGCATTGGCAGAAAACTTATCAAAAATAGACTCACAGTTTTAGTTTGTGCGAACATGACCGGTAGTGATAAAAGAAAGCTTCTTGTAATTGGAAAATCAGCAAAGCTTAGATGCTTTAAAAACATAAAGAAATTTCCAGTTGATTATGCAGTGAATAAGAAGGCCTGGATGACATCTTCAATTTTCGAAAATGAAATTTGCAAGTGGGATAAAAATCTTCGCAGTGAAAACCGGAAAATTTTGTTATTAATAGACAACTGTCCTGCCCATCCTGTAGTGGCTAATTTAACAAACATAAAACTTGTTTTTTTGCCACCGAATGTGACATCTGTCTTGCAACCACTTGAACAAGGCATAATTAGATGTTTTAAATCCCATTTTCGTCGCCTGTTAGTCTTGTAACTGATAGAACGCAGAGAAAAATCTGCGGAAAATGCTTATGCTTACGACTTGAAGATCAGTGTACTTCACGCAATACATTTAATGAGTGATGCTTGGAATTTGGTGTCATCGTCTATGATACAAAACTGTTTTAAGAAAGCCGGTCTTGCGGAATACGAGTGCAAATCTGAAGAAGATGAAGAGGATAACTTACCGTTATCAGCATGGTTAAAAGCGCAAAACTTGAACAATTTTGAAACGTGCACAGAGATTGATAATTTTATAGACATTGATAATGGCATCGCAACTTCGGGTATACCGACAGATGCTGACATCTTAAAACAAATCTCTCATACCCCAGAAGAAGATAATAGTAGTAGTGACTCCGAGGAAGAAAATAGCAATGATGAGAAAATCATTACCTGGTGTGAAGCAGAAAGTGCTTTACATATTTTAACACGATTTATGGAATCGTGATCTATAAGTTGAGACGACACATTCAAGCATCTTAGTGGTATAAGGAACAATTTCAAACGTATGAAATATGCGTCTTGTGCAAAGCAAAGCACGCTTGATGATTTTTTATATAAAAATGTGAAGATTTAAAAATAAATTTTTGTTCGTTATATGTATGTATGCACATATGTATTTATGTTACCCAATATACCTATGCTCAGAAAAATCTGAAAATATTTTTAATTCACTCAAATTATGACCTTCTTGGATATAACGAATAACGGTTATTACGAACAAATATATGCAGTCTCAGTTATAATGGAATTCATTATAACCGAGTTCTACTGTATGTATATATATAGAAATATTTTGGGAAAATTTGGAGAAAAGAGCATTCTAATAATTCTAAGTACCTGCTAAATTTCTATTCAGAACATGGATCGGTCATTATACCATGTTCCAACATTAAGATGTGCACAAATTCACAATGGAGAGAAGACACAACAAATAAGAAATGTCTCATTTCTTATTTGTTGACTCAAATATATAAATATTATTCAAGAAAAATGAAAGAGCTTGAAAACAAGAACCAAACTTTGGAGGTTACTTTTAATTGATTCAGCTGCAGAAGAATTTCTGTGTTCTGTGCAACTCCACCACACAATGAAGTGTTGACAAGTGACAGACTAATTTGGAAGAAAATAGGAGATTAGTAATAACATCAATTTAATCATATGTATTGTCATAGTATTCTGTACACCTTTTGAGGATACATATGAGGAATTTGATGATGATAAAAATTGTTACTGGTTGAATCAGTATCTTCATATGAGAGAGAGCTGTCTGCTTGTAATTTAAATGTATAGCATTTCTTTAGATACAACTTACTGGGTTCTATACAAATGAGTGCAGTTCTATTATACCTGGCATTGCTATGAAGAAATATGTGAGGAGACTATAGCTAAACTGTTAACTTATTTAGTTTTGAAATTGGAAAAGTGTTAAAACATTGCTCAGATAGACTGTATTTGACAAGAGACCTTAAAAGTTGTCTTTAAAATCTCATCTCAGGGGTTGTTTGTGAATAATCCCATCATCTAGACTAGCAGTCAAATTCACTGCTTCCAAAATCAGATTATTGGTTTCTTATTTGTTTTTGAATTCTCTAAGTTTGTTTTATCCAACTTTTGTGGCAATCCCCATCATCCTTTATAGGTCTGAGTGAAACTTCCAGTTTATGTGTGCTAGATGCTCTGTTTCTTGGTATGACTGGATATTTTGCAAATAGGTGTTTTTGGACATCTTTGGACCATTTAAATTTTTGAGGATCATATTTATTTTATTTTTTTCTCCTATGTATCAACTATGATGTGAAGTCTTCTAAAATGCCTATGTGTAGATTATGTAATAACTGTTCTGTATTTCTGTCAGGAATTGTTTTTCTTGTGACAGTCTCACCTATAGATGATTATAAGCCAGTAGCATATTAGCATTCTGGATTACATAATTTGGAAAATGCTTCTCTATAGACGACACACGCACTCAATACTTTTAATGTCTTCGGTAAGCTAGTGGTGATCTTATGCTATATGATGAAATCTATCTACTACAAAGGCATTCTATAGCCTGTAGGTTAAGATGCTTGCTGGCCTGCCAGAAGGCTGGCATTTACTGTTAGATTACCTTTGTCAGCCTTAATAATGATAATTTCTTAAGTCAGTTAGTGCTTTCTGTTCTGCTTTAGCAATGTTGTGGGATGGGAATTATATTTGCAGTATTATGGCTGCTATCAGTTTGTGCATCAGTTACTTTCATTTACTGAGCAGCTTTGTTATTTGTGATATGACAAAGGACCTGGCATCCCTTATCTGCTCCACCAAAGATTAGCAACAGGTCCCTTGCAGTTGCAAACTGTCCTACTGTGTCAAAAAAAAAAAAAAAAAAGCCAATATCAGAATATCTGAACACATGGACTACATCTGTTTACACCATTTGCTGCAATGCAATATAGTGGCTTTCTTCCTCATATCCTTGATAAGGGTCCAAAGATATGAGGAAGAAAGCCACTATATTGCATTGCAGCAAATACAAATATAAGAGGTGGCGCAGTGCCATATAGTTGTGTGAAACAGTACTCCATAGTAAATAACGTTTTAATTAGTATTCTATTTAAAAAATGTGTTGTTGTAATTCTTGAAGTGTAGCCTGTAACTCGCTCTACCAGGTACTGTAATGCTCAGCTCTATGAAAGTTAACCTCTGCAAGTAGTTTTAAAAAAAATTGCTTATTCAACCTGCTGTTATTCAACAGTCACCATTGGGCTAGTATACAAGGTGAGTACCTGGAACAAAGAATAGGTTAAACGTTTAGCACTTATCTCTAACATAATGGGAATCTGCTGCAAAGTTTGTGAAGAGACATATTGATGTTACATCTATTATGAAGTGTGCAGATAAGTGAAAAAGGAGTTATCATTTTTATTGTGCTGGTCTCAGCGAAAGTCAGTGTAAAAAGCTCTCCAAAGACAGGAAACAAAATTGGAAATGTGCTTCTTGCAAATTTGGCAAACAACAAAGACCTACTCAGTGTTTCAAGTCTTTGTTACATGACGGACACCATTCCAGTGCTTGCCAATACCCATCAGCAACTTCTTCCAGGGGGTGATGACTCATGCATTCCAGAGATTAGTAATGCAGACAATATATGTATAATGGATTTAATAGGATTAATAAAAGAATTTAAAAAAGACCTTGAGCTTATTAAATAGCACTTTCTTGCTTGATATTATTTTATATTTATTATTATTGTTGTTGCATGTTGTTGAAATTCATTGAGTACATTCTGTTTTAGAGCATCTAGTGTACTGCTAAGAATTTCATCAAGAAGTCATGTTCAAGATTAAAGAGAAATACCTGATGGCTATGGAAACTGCACAGAACATTGCATTTCTTTCATTCATTGGAGATCTTAATCAAGATAACTTGACCTTTAGAAATGCATGGCAGTGATACATGTCCAGATATTTTTGATTTAAAGATAAATGTCTCCTAACTATTTATATTTAAAGAGATATATATTATTATATTAATAATCCCTTAATTTTATGGAAAATCTATTTTCCAATTTGATTTAATGAAGGTTAACATTGAGATTATGTAACTAGGAATTAAGAACAGTATATAATGCAAAATTTCAAATTTTAATACAATATTTTTCTTATTTTGCTTGTGAGATATAACCTAAACTTGTTTTCATATATAATTAATTGCTGCTATTAGAAATAGGTTTAAACCTTGAAGAATTTTATTGATGAGTGATTGCAAATAAATAATAGGAGAATGAAAATTATTGCTGCATGATATTAAATTAGATATAAAAATGCCCTGTTAAATTCAGTGAGATGGACATGGAGGAAGATATTGGTTCATCAGAAATAACTTGACATCAGAAAGAAAAGGAAATTCACACAGTTTCAGAAAAATAAAACATTTATGTCACTTTAAATAAGAATGAGATTTTTTCCAAAAAAAAATATTTTTGGAATTTCTGTCGGTGATGTAAAAGTATGAAATAATCCCAAGGCAACATTGCTTTAGATTATGTGGAGAAGTAATCTTCATTTGGAGCTTAATAAAAAAAAAAAGGCTTGTATAGTTTATAAAATAATATTAAGTGTTGCTTCTTTACAATATTTTGAAAATACTTGACCCAATTTTTGAACAAAAATAAAACCAAGAGTGATGAAATGAATTATGCACATTTATGCATGGGATTATTTATCATGCAATATGAATAAATTAAATGTGTTCATACTTTGATAGTAATAAATGCTTGCTTTCTATTTGCTAATAAAATCTTAATGCATAATATCTGTGCTAATGCTATCTCTAAAATACTTAACTAGATGCTGCCTATCAGTATGCAGAAAATGAGTAATACTAAAAAGAAGTTTTCATGTGACACTTGTGGAAAGGCTTTTTCAAAATCAGGTAATCTTAATACCCATATAAGAATTCACACCACTGAAAAGCCTTTTTCGTGTGAAATATGTGGCAAGTCCTTTTCACAAGCAGGACACCTTAATTCTCATAGGAAGAGCCATACTCGTGAAAAACCTTACACCTGTGAAACTTGCGGCAAAAGATTTTCTCATTCACAGAGCTTCAATAGACATAGGAGAATCCATACTAATGAAAATCCATTCTTATGTGAATCATGTGGAAAAACGTTCTTAGAATTTGGCACTCTTATTAGGCACAGACGAACACACACAAATGAGAAACCTTTTATGTGTGAAACTTGTGGCAAAGCATTTGCAGATGTAGGAAACTTAAATTCGCATAAAAAGATTCATACAGACGACAGGCCTTTCATATGTGAAACTTGTGGCAAAGCTTTTGCTGTAAGAGGAGATCTAGATTCACATAGACGAATACACACTCGAGAAAAACCTTTTACATGTGAAATGTGTGGGAAGGCATTTTCAGTGTCAGGAAATCTGAATAGACACCGAAGAACTCATACTAACGAAAAACCAGTCTCCTGTGAGACATGTGGAAAGGCATTTTCAGAATCTGGCCATCTTAAACGGCATCAAACTGTTCATCAAAAAGAAAAACCTTTTGTGTGTGAAACATGTGGCAAAGCATTTGGTCTTCCAGGACATCTTGAATCGCATGTGAGGATCCACACACGTGAAAAACCCTATTTCTGTGAAACTTGTGGAAAATCATTTTCTGTACTGGGAAACCGTAACAGACACCGGAGAACTCATAATAACAAACAGCCTATTACACTTGATCACTTAGCATTTCTGACATTTCGAACACCTGAAGAGATGTGAAGGTTTGCATTAATGAAACTTTTTTTGTTCCTGTTTGGTGTGTGAAATGTAGCTGAAACCTTATCAAATCTAATTGATTACCAGAGTAGCAATCTTTAAATGTGACTATGCTATAGTATTTTTCATTCAGAAAATAATTTGAAACCTTACAATATGTTTTGTTTTGAAATTTTTATAATATTAAACTGCGCAGGTATTATCATCTCTCTTTGAAATTTTTTGTATTTACATTTCTGACTGCAAACTGATTTTGTAAAAGAAAATTTTGTGATCATCTGCCATTTATTGTACAGAGATGTTTTGTATGTTGGAATTTTTCACCATTTGTGAGGAAGAATTCTATCTTCCTTTCATCCATTTGTAAATCTAATAAAAATGTTAAAATATGAATGTATATTTTTAGCATTATAATACAAATATAAAAATAGCTTGATATAAAAAGCAGTTTTTATTAATGAACTAAATGATACATTCTATTAATAAAATAGACCACTTTACATTATAAGTTCTACCATAGATAAAAAAAAAAGCTTTGCATACCTTAATGAAAAGATCATTTAACGGATTACCTACAACAGACAAGTGCTACATTCATGTCATTCCATACATGCACATATATTCATTTGACAAGTGGCAGAGACAATATAGGTAAAAGCCTTTTTGTTGATGTAACAAAGTAACAGTAAATAACATATGATCTATTTTATGCTCTTCCATTTTAACAAGAATAAAATCATAGATACTTAGAAATTCACATATAGAACTTCTTGTTATATCTTTACATGATAAACATAACAGCTATTATGTTTATCATGAAAGGAGCATAATCTCTTTTCTGCATATGAGAAAGGAGCATAAGTAGAAAAGAGATGATGACATAGATGATATAAGTAAAACAAATTTGTTATTGCTTATATATTGTCAGTAAAATTGGCATCTTCAGAAAATAATACAGTAAACATAAATGCAACCAGGTACTACATGTGTAAGTGAGACTAAAATGGGATATGTTGGGAGGAAATCACTATTATCTTTAAATATATCATTTAGTAGTCATGATTGAGTACTCTTAGCAATTGGACTTGAAGGTTTGAGGATGAACTTTTTAAGATTTAAGGCAGCAATTTTATGCATTGGCATTTATTGAGATTAGGATAGTTTTCTATTGCAGAGGCAGATTCAAGGAAGAGTTTCATACATACTTATATTATAATATTACCCATTATTAACTGTTGTTAAGATCCTACTGTTATGTTTGATTATTTTAGCTGCATCTAGAAATTTAATATGTAGTGTATGTTCATGATTGATATATATTAACCAAATAGATTATATCATAAGCCAAAGATTCTTGGGGTCAAAAAGTAAATAATTGGTAGTACATGTGACACAACTGAGATACAATATTAGCAAATTGAAGAGATGAGAATAAATTACAACAACAAAACTTGCAAAATAATCAACTGAAAGAGACTAAAAATATTGAAAACTTCTGAATTGTAATGATAGCATAAAAGTAGAAGCAAAAAACTCAATTAGAACTTAAAATACAATGAAAAAAAAAAAGATTTAATGAGAATATGAACTGGAAGTAGGGAAAAGGATAGAAATAACTGTTGTAATAACCTATTTAATATTTATGCTACTCAGATAATGAAGAGCAGCAAGGAAGCCATTTATTTTGTGTAGGGGTCCCCCTTTTCTCAACTTTCCCTTAGGACTGGTTGAGCCCTCCTAACAAGCGATTAAGTATGTATTTTATGACTGTAGATGTGTGTGCGCTCACGGGCCGGTTTGCCTGTTCTGAAAGATGAAAACCCGATTTTCCCAATGGAAAAAACCTTCTACCTCCGTGTGAGACCAGTTAACTCACCTTTAGTTGAAAGAGACCAGATTCCTCACATCATGGATGGGAATCGAACCTAGGTCTTTCCGACCAAAGGGTTTCATCTATACTGACTGAATTACAGAGTGGAGGCCATTAAATTAATAAGGCAACAGAAAATTTTTACACGAGCTGTTAGAAGAAATCCAGAACCAGTTCACATTAACTAACCAAAGAAAATTCTTCTGTGAAATTAGAAAAACCAAAAAATTGAGCTACAGCAATGGACAAACATTAGCTACTAAAGATGAAATAATAACAACTAGAACGAGAGGATACACGAACAAACCCCTAAACTGCAGTGTGAACATGTTGAGACTTTTATTAAAGAAAACATATATCATACTTGTCATAAGAAATATTTAAACATTTCCTAGCTGAAGTAAAAAAAAGTATAGAGCAACTCGGAAACAACAAAAATACCAGGTATACTGATGAAATAGTAGCCAAACTTATCAAATAGGATGGTAGTGAACTATAGAAATACATAAACTGGTGAATTTAATTTCAGAAAACAGAGAGATACCCTCAGAATGGAAAGAATCACTTATCATACCAGTATATAAAAATAATGAAATAACAGAAAAATTATAAGGATGTGGTTTCTGTTCATGGACTACAAAATTTTATCTAATATGCTAAAAAGAATCTTTCCATATATGCTGAAGAAAATATAGGTGAAAAACAAGCAGATATGAAAGGTCCGTATTTTTACACTAAGACTAATTTTATAGGAAAGAAATAGTAACGTGCTTAGTTTGTCCATATTCTATTTATAGATTTTTAGAAAAGCATATAACATTCATAGAGAATGGCTTTGGAAAGTATTAAATGAAATGTAAGTTACTATGAATTTCTTCAAAATTTGCACCACTGGAAGCAAAAGCTTAATAGTGTCTCGAATGGAATTTGATCTGATTAAAACAAGATTAAAGCAAGGAAGTGACCTTTCATCCATCTGTTTATTTTTGCTTAAAAAATGTATTTGAAAAACTAAAAGAACAAGTGATCCCTCTTATGCACTGTTCTACAACAGTAATATTAGAATATGCAGATATTTAGCCCATTTGGGGAAAATAAAGATGCTGCAGACTGAAAAACTCAAAACTGCCACTGAAAAACTAGGATAAAACAGAATATTTAAATGTATATAGAAACAACAATGAGGAAGAAATTACCAGTTTACTATTGATAATCAGAAATTTAAAAGTGCCACTTCCTTCAAATATCTTAAAATACCTTTCTTTTAGGGTTATATGGTGGTCAGAATTCATAGTGAATTCATGGAGACACAGCACACGTGGTAGAATATCACTAAGAAAGTAACATTCAACATTTTGACCTCTGTATTGAAGTCATCATGGTGAAAATATCAACATATCTGAGCCAGGCTTTAGGCTGGCAGAATCTAGAGATGATTTGGAAGGACTATTGTGTGCATAAGGATGCTGTCAGTTATGTTAATTATAAGTAGCAGGCCAGAAGACTCAAGTATTGTATGAAAAGAAACTGGCTCTGCAAATTAAAGACAACCTAAAAGAATTCTATCGGTATTCTGCAAGTAAAAACAAATGAATTTGAATGAATAACTCTACTGAATGCAGATAGCTGATGCAGAAGTGATTGTTTACCTAATGAGCACCCATTTTGCTAAAAGCTATCAACTTGGTATATACAACATAGAACTCACCGCTACCTCTTCACTGTATGAGAAAACTCACTCGTGAATGAGGAAGTAATAGGGCTGTTATACAAACTAAAGAATTCTGCAATAGGACCTGATGGAGCTGATAGGATCTTGACATATGACATCCAGTTATTTACTGATGATGATGATGCAAAGATAAGTGGGGTAATCAGTAGTGCTGCTGCTATGCAGTACTTGCAGAAAGATTTGAATAGGCTGGGAATGTGAAAATGGCTGTTATTTCAATGTTATATAAATGTGAAGTCATGCACTTTTAGATATCCAATGTATTATATTGGTGGGATTATGCTTGAAGAAACTGATGAGGCTAAAGATCTTGAAGTTTTAGTAGATAGGAAGTTTTCAAATATAGCAAAAGTAGTAAATATAGTTCCGAGAATAATGACAATGCTGAAATGAACCTTGACATTTAAAGATGAGTCATTTTGTCTCTTTACAAGGACTTGATGAGACCTCACTTTGACTACTGCATGCAGTCTGGTCTTCTGATTTCTCTAGTAATTCTGATTTATAGTGGAGTGCAAAGGAGAGTGAAAAATGATATCAGGATTATGGAACACAGATTATGAGGACAGATTGAGAATTTGTAGGCTGTAGATACTAGCAAACAGGAGAAAGAGATTATATGATTGAGACTTATAAACTTCTGAAAGGGTTATGCAGAATTTCAATAGATGGAATTTCTCATTTTATGGAGGTTTGGAAAGGACGATATCATCCTTGGAAGTTGAGAATGAATGTCATTAAGAAAGGCGTATAGGGATAGATTTTTCTCTCACAGAGTCGTGTATGATTAGAATGGATTGCCATTTGGATGTTGTGTGTGTGTACAAGCATGAATGAATTGAATAGCGTGAAGAATCCTTAAACGTGTGGACAGACATGTGTTCGTCGAACATGTTGTTTATTATTTTAACGGTATAATAGAACACAGAAACTAAGTAAATAATTAATTTATTAACTTAATGCTGATATTTCGCTGGTGTTATAACCAGCATCTTCAGAGCACAAAAACGCTGTTTGTCACAATACGCGAGACTAAAATAACATGGTGTACTTAAACAAAATTGTAGCAGCAACACAAAGACTAGAGTCCTGATTTTGGCGCCCTCTATCTGAAAAAAAAAAGCTATCATATATTACTAGAGTCCTAGAAAAGTGCTAGTTTTTTCTTAATATGACTGTCTCCCAGATCTTCGGCAAGTTAATACAGCCATATTTGTTGAGGTTTGGAGTGTGTTTTAGGGCTTCTGTCGCCTCTAAGAACAATCTCTCTGATTTATACGGGTTTCTGTGTAGTACTTTTGTGTTTTTCCAGTTGATCCTGTGTGCAGGGGTATCCAGATAATGGTCTGCTAGGCCTGACTTCCCATAATGATAATTCCGGACGTATCTTTTATGTTCGCTGATGCGGATGTTCACAGTTCTTCCTGTTTGACCGTAGTAGGCTTGATTGCATGAGCAGGGTACTTGGTAGACTCCTGGATGTGATAAAGGAGGAATGCTGTCCTTGGGTGAGCGGATGAGGGTGGCTAATTTGCTACATGGTCTGAATGTAGTGTGTAGTTTATGTTTATTGAGAATTCTTGAGATCTTTTCGGATGTGCCTTTAATGTAAGGGATGGTGATTGTTTTGTTGTAGTTCTCTGTGGTGGATGGTGGGAGGGGTTTCTTAGGAGTGTTTAGTATTTTGTTTATTTTATGTGGATTGTAGCCGTTGGCCAAGAAGGTGTGGCATAAGTGAGTCAGTTCAGCAGTAAGAGCCTTGTCATTGGAACAGATTGCTCTCGCTCTATGGGTTAGCGTTTTTAATATGCCATATTGTTGAGAAGGATGATGGTGTGATTGTTTGTGTAAGTATCTACCTGTATGTGTGGGTTTTCTAAAAACAAAATGATAAGGAACCATCTGGGATACGTGTGATGAGTGTATCCAGGAAGGGCAGACAGTTGTTGGCTTCCAGTTCCATAGTAAAGTGGATTTTTGGATGTTGGCTATTTAAATGTGCTAAGAATGTTTTCAATGTCTCAGGGCCATGTGGCCAAATAGCAAGCACATCGTCAACATAGCGTAGCCAAAGTGTTGGTTTGAGAGTGGCTGTATTGATTGCTTGTTTTTCCAGGTGTTCTATGTAAAAGTTGACTGGGGGGGAGCCCATGGCTGTCCCATCAATTTGTTTGTATATTTTCCCTTTCCATGTGAAATATCCTGCATGTATTGTGAATTTGAATAATTCAAATATATCAGGGGGGAAGTGTGACTTCAGTAGATTGAGGGTTTCTATTAGTGGTACATTTGTGAATAGTGAAGTGATGTCAAAGCTTACTATTAAGTCTGAGCTTTTTAGGGTAAGGTGTTGTAAGATGCTTTTTAGGTGTGCTGAATTTTTGACAAAGGAGGGAGAATTGTTTGTGAGAGTGGCTAGTAGCTTCGCTAAATGTCTAGCCAGTTTGTATGTGGGACTATTTATACTGTCCACAATTTGGCGTAGGGATGTGCCTTGCTTGTGAATTTTTGGTGCTCCATAGATCCTCGGTGTATTAACATGGAAGGGTTTGAGTTTGTTAACTGTGTCTTTGGGCCAGGAAGTGACTTTTTTCAATACTTTTCGTGCCTTATTGTTTTGTGTGTTGGTGGGATTGCGATCTATAATTTTGTATGTTGACTGATCTTGTAATAGTGTGTGCATTTTGTTTTCATATTCAGTTGTGTCCATCACCACGGTTGCATTTCCTTTGTCTGCTTTTGTTATGGTAATCTGGCTGTTGTTGTGTAGCTCTTTTATAGCAATGAATTCCTTATGTGGGATATTATTTTTGGGAGGCTTGGAACACTGAGGATCTATGGAGCACCAAAAATTCACAAGCAAGGCACATCCCTATGCCCAATTGTGGACAGTATAAATAGTCCCACATACAAACTGGCTAGATATTTAGCGAAGCTACTAGCCACTCTCACAAACAATTCTCCCTCCTTTGTCAAAAATTCAGCACACCTAAAAAACATCTTACAACACCTTACCCTAAAAAGCTCAGACTTAATAGTAAGCTTTGACATCGCTTCACTATTCACAAATGTACCACTAATAGAAACCCTCAATCTACTGAAGTCACACTTCCCCCCTGATATATTTGAATTATTCAAATTCACAATACATGCAGGATATTTCACATGGAAAGGGAAAATATACAAACAAATTGATGGGACAGCCATGGGCTCCCCCCCAGTCAACTTTTACATAGAACACCTGGAAAAACAAGCAATCAATACAGCCACTCTCAAACCAACACTTTGGCTACGCTATGTTGACGATGTGCTTGCTATTTGGCCACATGGCCCTGAGACATTGAAAACATTCTTAGCACATTTAAATAGCCAACATCCAAAAATCCACTTTACTATGGAACTGGAAGCCAACAACTGTCTGCCCTTCCTGGATACACTCATCACACGTATCCCAGATGGTTCCTTATCATTTTGTTTTTAGAAAACCCACACATACAGGTAGATACTTACACAAACAATCACACCATCATCCTTCTCAACAATATGGCATATTAAAAACGCTAACCCATAGAGCGAGAGCAATCTGTTCCAATGACAAGGCTCTTACTGCTGAACTGACTCACTTATGCCACACCTTCTTGGCCAACGGCTACAATCCACATAAAATAAACAAAATACTAAACACTCCTAAGAAACCCCTCCCACCATCCACCACAGAGAACTACAACAAAACAATCACCATCCCTTACATTAAAGGCACATCCGAAAAGATCTCAAGAATTCTCAATAAACATAAACTACACACTACATTCAGACCATGTAGCAAATTAGCCACCCTCATCCGCTCATCCAAGGACAGCATTCCTCCTTTATCACATCCAGGAGTCTACCAAGTACCCTGCTCTTGCAATCAAGGCTACTACGGTCAAACAGGAAGAACTGTGAACATCCGTATCAGCGAACATAAAAGATACATCCAGAATTATCATTATTGGGAAGTCGGGCCTAGCAGACCACATACTCTGGATACTCCTGCACACAGGATCAACTGGAAAAACCCAAAAGTACTACACAGAAACCCGTATAAATCAGAGAGATTGTTCTTAGAGGCGACAGAAGCCCTAAAACACACTCCAAACCTCAACAAATATGGCTGTATTAACTTGCCGAAGATCTGGGAGACAGTCATATTTAGAAAAAACTAGCACTTTTCTAGGACTCTAGTAATATATGATAGCTTTTTTTTTTCAGATAGAGGACGCCAAAATCAGGACTCTAGTCTTTGTGTTGCTGCTACAATTTTGTTTAAGTACACCATGTTGTTTTAGTCTCGCGTATTGTGACAAACAGTGTTATTGTGCTCTGAAGATGCTGGTTATAACACCAGCGAAATATCAGCATTAAGTTAATAAATTAATTATTTACTTAGTTTCTGTGTTCTATTATACCGTTAAAATAATAAACAACGAATTGAATAGCGTGTATGAGCTGGTGTGAATACTATGGCCTCCCTTGATGAGTTACTGACTTCCTAGAGATCTCTCTTAATAATAAAACCGTAGTTAAAAAAAAAGATTCTTGGGAGGTATTTATTAAGAAAATAGAAGAGATTATTAATAATAATAATCACACCTCCAAGGGGTCCAAAGACTCATCGAGGGAGGGCAGCAACTCTACAATTCCACATCTCACTACTCCACCAACCTTCATATCCTATGTAATATCAGGCTAATTAAATAAAGAAAGAGATGGAGCAAAAAATCAACATAAGGGTAGAATATAAGAGTTTATTATATGATTCAGATTTATTGACAGAAGATAATGAATAAATTAGTACTGATATAGAACCATTTAGATTGCAAGCACTAAAAGAGGCAATTAAAGGTATGAAAAAAAAAACTGAATATCAACTGGATTCGATGGCATAAATACAAATTTTTGTAAGGTTGATGGAGAATATTTACATCGAAGATTGTTATAGTTGAATAATTTTTGTAGGAAATATGAAGTTCCATCAGATTGGCCGAACACTAAAGTTATATCTATATTATATATAATACCCATCACATTGTAGTGCAAGTAATACAAAATGTATATAAAGAGATAAATAGTTATAATTAGGTAATAAATTAAAAGAGATTGAAATTAAGGTGTAAGGAATGCTGTTCACTGTATAGTGTATATAGTATATCCGGATTATGGGATTTGGATTATGAGGACAGATTGCGAGTATATTAATTACAGACTAGTTAACAGGAGAAAGAGGAGGGGTGATATGATAGAGGTCTATACACTTTTCAATGGATGTTATAGGATATCGCCTGATGAAATTTTTCGTTATATGGAGGGTTGGGAGAGAACACGGGGGGGGGGGGGCATCCATGGAAATTAAATTTATCCACAGTCAAGAAAGAGGTTTTTCTCTCACAGCAGCGAGTGGAACATTTGTCTTTAGAGGTAGTGAATGTATCAAGTGTAAATGAATAAGGGAAGGTTAGGTTACATAGAAGATTCTTTTCGAACGCATTTTAAAATATGCATAATATTTGGCAGTTAACTTCTTGTAACAAAGCTGAAGGAATCCCAAGTTTGCATACGCCAAGAATTGTTACTTAAAATGGAAACCTACATAATAGCTCAGATATGTAGATGTAAATCTTTTGGGATGTTGAGCGATCATGTACCATCAAATCTAAGCATATATTTCGCTGAAATAATGAAATGACTTTTTTCCTGCTGAAAATACTGAATGTGATAAACACTGTGAAATTTATAATGAAAATATCGTTCAGGCTGGAAAAAGATGATGATTAAAAAAGAATAGAAATAAATTTTAGGAGCAAAAATTCTTTAGCTGTTACTCCCAGAGAGAAATTTTGTAATTCTTGTTGAAACAAGAATTCATCTTATTTAAAAATACAAATAAAAGAGCAGGATCTTGAAAAATTATCTAACGATTTGTCCAAGATTAAAAAATTCTGAAAGAACAGTTTTAGTTGTAACAATTTTTGAACAAAAGTTTGATTCATAATTGTCAGTCACATCAATACTTAAATTTTATTTATTTTTATTAAAAATAGAACGCGATTATTTATAAATAAAATAAAGTGTTGTGGTTAAACCATTTTATAGTCCTTTTTTACCTGAATGAAACAGAGTGCTTGGAGAGAAGTTAATGGAGACAATGGTATGAGGAACAAACAGCCATGTAGCCTACTTTAGTAAACTACTACTTCCTTTTGCTGCAATTTTTCCTACCAGGTATGATAGTTATTATTATTACAGGCAACTCCAAGGAGTCCTTAGACTCATTGAGGGAGGCCCTAAACAACTACTCGACATCCACACAGTATCTATCATACTTTGCCTTGAACTCATTCACACTCATGGCACCCACAACAGACTCTGACAACTTATTCCACTCATTCACCACTCTCAAAGTAAAAAACCTAGTTCTAACACTCTTGCGCAGTTTCTATGGATGGCCCCTAGTCCTCCCACCACCAGTACTGTTTTGAAAAATATCCTCTGAATTAATCTTATAGAATCCCTTCAGTAATTTGAATGTCTCAATCATATCACCCCTTTTCCGCCTATCTACCAATTTCTGCAACCCACAAATCTTCAACCTGTTCTCATAAGGTTCATTCCATAGACCTGCTATCACCTTGGTCACTCGCCTCTGAGTGACCAAGATGGGATTTTTATCAATGGGAATTTTGGACTATGCTTTCTGTAGACAGGTCATGAGGTCCCAAACTGATGTGACCTCACTTGACGTTCTAGTTCATCCCACAGATGTTCATTAAGGTTCAGATTAAGTCTCTGTGGAGGTCATTCACGGGTGGTGACGTTCATGTCCGCAAACCACGCAGAGCAGCAGCCGTATGACATGTGCATTTTCTTGCTGAAGTGATCAGCTCCGTAAAAAAAAAAATCAATGTAGGAAGCATTGAATTCTACAGAATATTTACATACCTCTCGGGATTCAATGTTCGTGTGTCACCAGAAACAAAGGTTCAAAGCTAAAGTATAAAAAACAGGACCATACCATCACACTGTCACCTTGGATTTTCATAGGTGGGGTGATGCATTCTGCATATAATGGTAATTAGTTGTACAATTGCTTATTACATATATATTTTCTACACTACTACTGTTATTATTATTATAATTATACCCTTGTCTTACTTCTTTCTGGAGAGGTTTATCAAAGGGTTTACTATAAAGAGAAATCTGGGTTCTACTGCCTATATGTTTTGAATTAATGTGATATATGGTTGTTCCATGCCTTGCTATAGAACTATAGAATTATAGAATATAAATTATACAATAACTGGAACAGCATATCCAATAATTAGATCACATTCAACAAACTATATAACATATAAGTATAATAATTATTACAGAAAATCTACCCAGAACTTCTACATATCTGATATCAACAAACTGCCATTCCACAATAGAAATCTAAGGACCTACAGAGAGGCGAAACCAGCGCTATGTAGATATTACAGTGAAACTGAAAATTAGATGGAAATTACACACACGCACGCACGCACGCACGCACGCACACACACACACACACACACATAATAATAATAATAATAATAATAATAATAGCGAAATTCCCACAAGCACTTCAATATAAGGACACAAACGCGTTCAATCGACACCCCTACCCCCTTCAAAAAAGATTTAAGCACACATGCAGTGGTTGGATGAAACAAAACAACGAAATAATTTATCTCTCAGCAGAATAAGAACTTCTTCTGATAGGTACATTTAGGAACAGGGAAACGACATCGAAACTAGCCATAATATCTCCTTTTTGAATATTTATGTTTTTTTTTTTTTCATCAAAAACATAAATATTAACAAAAAAAGGTATGTCTTTATTAACTCATTGTATTCTAGCTATTTCCAGTTCAAAGACATTATTTACAAACAAAAATCTGGTTTAGCCATGGGATAGTTTTTCCAAAATTTTGGAAAAGATAGCGATGACCGCTTCTTAACCCCTTAACATACTAATTAAAAATCAGAAAGCGGTCGTTTTTCTGCCAATTTTTTGGACGAAGGTGATTTGCTGGATCAAATTGATCATTATTTGAAAAATAATGATGAATATGTGCAAACGCAAACGAAATAGCCAATACACGCCGTTGGCAACTTTTCTCGGCTGAAAGGAAATAGGCATAAGATTGTCTAGCGTCTATATTCGGTTGTATTTATATGTGAAACCAAAATTCAAAATTAATTTTGGTGCAATAAACAAAACACGTGTCACAGACGTCTTTGTATGTTAAGGGGTTAATCTGGAGCCACGGTCCTGAATCTTTAAAGAACTTCCTTGACCACCTCAACTTTCAATACCCAAAAATCAGATTTACTGCAGAATTGGAGATTGATGGCTCTCCTATTCCTGGATGTCAGACTCACTCATATTTCTGAGAAATTAAAAATCTCTGTTTACAGGAAACCAATCCACACCAACAGATACCTCCATGCACAGTCCCATCACAATCCACCTCAAAAACTTGGTGTTATCTCTACGTTAGCAAACCTGCTCGCTTACTCCTGTGTGAAAAAGAAGATAATAACAAAGAGTTTCAGTTTCTTCTTACTACCTTTCAGCGAAATGGTTGTTCAACCTCCTCGCCATACTTAAGATAGAAATAGTGAAAAAGGCAACATATCCCTACCATATATCAGCTCAGTTTCGCCAAAATTGACCAAAGCTCTTAAAAAATACAACATCCGGACTTCTTTCACTCCTCTTCTGAAACTCCATTCCTTGCTAAGTAGGCCCAAACAAAAACATGACAACTTTAAATATCCCGACGTTTACTGAATTTGGTGCAACTGCAATAAACTTTATTTTGGCCAGACGGAAAAATCCATCTAATTATGTTTTCAGGAACATAAAAGAGACCTCGCATACGGCAGAACAAGAGCTAGTGCTCTGTCGAACCATGTCCTGAATTCTGGAGACACTACTGAGGAAAATCTCATTCATCCTGTCTTATGGGACTAATGTGAAAATATCTTTCGATGCTTATTTTATGATGAACTAGAAAGAAGAATTATGGAATCCAAAGAAATCGTCCTCAGTCAAATACATCATTAAAACAACCTCACTTATAATCTCTCAGGCTTAATTAAACATTATTTTTTACTTTTTATCTCTGAGCTTTCAGTCATTTAATCTTTTTTTAAAAAATATATATAAATAAATAAATAAAATTATATATAGATAGATAGATCACGTGTCACTTTATCTATGAATTAGAATTCTAGAAAAAAGAAAGCTTCGTAGTGAAATATTTGTAGAAACGAACCTCACGAACTGGCAACAATTAAGATGATTCACCTTTTTGAAAAACAACATTAAAATATTTCGGTTTTGTGTGTGTCTGTGTGTGTGTGTGTGGGTGGGTGGGTGGGTGGGTGGGTGGGTGGGTGGGTGGGTGGGTGGGTGGGTGGGTGGGTGGGTGGGTGGGTGGGTGTGGGTGTGTGATGATTCCTAAAATAGTCATACAGGCAGTGGCAGGAATTTTATCGTGAACTCATTTTTAGCCACAAACTTCATAGCCTGACCGGATACAAACAGTTAACAGATACAAATTAAAGATACTAAGAAATTATATACTTGGTTTAATCTTTTATCTAAGTGTAAGCAAACATAGTTTACGCCTGAGGTATTTTCAAGACAGGGCAACTCGTATATAGAATTAATATAGAAGTAATGCCATAATTTCAAATACGAGTTCCTTTGGCAACTCGTGAAGAAATTATGACTTCTGCATTACTTCAACCTTAGTATCACGTCTGGGTCTGGTTCCTACTGATGAGACCTCAAGAAAGGCCGAAACCGGTCTGGGTAGTGACCCTTCCCATAATTAATAACATTATGCATACGTAAGAATATGTGCTTTGCATTATGGGATAATAAGGCAAGTGATGTGAAGTCATAAGCGTCTATATATACGAGTTGCCAAAGTCCTGAAAATACTTCCGGCGCAAACTTGTTTGCTTACACTTGGATAAATGATTAAACCAAGTACATAATTTCTTAGTATCTTTAATTTATATTATAACCAAGTGGGAAAAACTTCCAACAGTTAACAGATACGTCTAAGCTTCACTCCTTAATAGCTTTTAACGTAACCGCCCTTCCCTTAATGCATATCCGCAAGGAAATATGTTTTGCATTGTGGGAGATACTGAGATAGGAGTGTTGGTAGCCTGCTCCACCTTTGCAAGGAGTGGCCTGGTGTTGCACCACTTTACCCCAGTCCTGAAGATACTTTCAGGCGCAAACTTTGTTTGCACACACTTGGATAAAGGATTAAACAAAATTTATTATATCCTAAGTAATCATAAGCATAAATACCCCTGCTTAGAAGAAAGTTGAGCATACGTACTTAATGGTATTAAAACTTTTAAAATACTGAAACTTAATATTTGGAGCATGCTGTTTCTTAGTTTCTAATAGTCTGTTGTAATCTGATAATATCTCGTTTACGATAACTCCATGTATGAGACATTCCTACAAATAATAACTGTAGTTAATCGAAAAAAAAAAAACACAACTTTATTGCATAATTTAACTTATTGGATAGTAAGTTAATTTTTATTTTATTTTAGAGCGAAAATTCATTCAAAGTCACTAAAAGAATAAACTTCGAGACAGGACAGAAAAACAGGGATCAGAACAAGAACAGGTTATATACAGAGAGAAAGGGAGAGAGAAAGAGAGAGAGAGAGAGAGAGAGAGAGAGGGTAATTTGCCAAAGAGTGTTTATATTCAGTGATTAGAATTTCTTAATGCTCGATGTATTAATTTTTCGCTAATTTGTAAATCAAGAATTTATGTCGGACACACGGCCATCGTCAGTTCAAGAAAGCACATCACAATGTGCACTTCACCGATGTTGTACTTACTTTAAGGGCCAGTTCCTTCCTTCCTTCCTTCCTTCCTATCTCCATATTTCTAGTCCTCCAACTGCCTTTTGTACTCATGATAATTATGTTTTTCGCTGGGAGGGGAGTTACTCCGACAGTATGCAAGCGAAAGGCACAATTGTAAACCACACTGAACTTTGATCAGCGTAATTTCCAGGCACTGATTGACGATGCAGGTGAAAACACAAGTGTTGAAACACAGGCTAAAAATATCCCTATAGAATCGGAAGTGTGCGATTAAAACCGTGGAGCTGAAGGATAAACAGACCGATTGCGTTACTCATAGAGTGAAATTATCACTTGCACAACTAACCAAAAAAAGAAAGGAAAAAAACCCTCTGTTTTGGCCTTCGCTTAAAGTAGTTATTTACTGTTTGGTTTTAACTAAACTGTTCAACATTTTCTCCTACAAATATTCAGTTTCTTTAAATTAATTTCATCTATTCTTGAGTCAAGGCAGGCAAAAAGACAAGAGGAAGCTATTAGATGGTACTCGCTTGCCAGCATTCAGAAAATCTTAGATAATTCTACTGTGAATATTAAATACATACGATGATGAATATAGTTTCATTTCCAACTTTAAACAGATTATTATTTGAAGCAAAGAATCATTGAAATATGAAAAACAACAAATAAATATAAATAAATCTTCTAATGCCTTTTACTCCCAAAAACAGACGGAGTTTTTTTAAACCTCTTAAAAATTGGAACACTTGTTAACAAAACAAGTGTTCTCTGCCAGGTTGCCAGAAAAAAGACCCACAGGAAAGCCAAGATAGAGGTGGATTGATACAGTAAAAAGTGCCTTAGAAGACAGAAATATAAGATCTGATAATGTTGGAATTTTGATAGGTAACAGATTAATTTGGAGGAAAATTGTAGATAGGAAGCTAGTAATGATGTAAGTTTTTCATGTAGTACTATCATATCCTGTACATCCCTTAAGGGTACATGTCAAGAATTTGATGATGATGATGATGAAAAATTGGGACAGCCATTGTCCACCCTTAGCTGTTACCAATAGTTGAACTCATAGCTACTGATGATTTACATGGTATCGGGGCGAGAGTACAACAGACAGTTGTCACATCTCGTGATCCTAAACCTTAACTCATACTGTTATCTGAAATACTGTGAAAAAAAAAATGTCATGCATTTGATTTTCTTTTCAATACGTCGCATTTTGAAATATAAGCCTATTTTACCAATTTAATATCACTAAATACTATATATGCGATTCTTGCAATTATCTAATTGCAATTCTCGCTTTCCTTTGCTGGTTAGACTTGATCTTTCCAGGCCAGGTAACTGAGCACCTCTGAAACTTAATTAATGCTCGGATAGGGCATTTAATCCCATCTACATAGTATATTATGATTGTCAACTGCGTGTGATCTGATGGGCGGTTGCTTCTTCGCGTCCTGGATGGGATTCGAATCCAAGCCTTTCCAACCAAAGGAAATTTTACCCATTGAGCTACGGAACCCCTAAATACAATTATAATCGCATTGTATAAATATTGTTAAAATGGTCCAGTAATAATGAAAATTTGAGCTGACAAGAAATTTTAGTAGTCTTTTCAAACACCAAATTTCACGAAAATACGTCATGCACTCTGTAAACTGCAAAATTACATAATAATCTAATATGTTCGTAACGAGAACACACGCAATTTACAGACAGAAAATATTGTTGTTGCATGATGGGCGGTCGATGGTGTTGGTGGTAGCTGTGTATTGTGAGAGAATTAAGTACTAGGGAGAAGCAGTGTGGTGTTTGTAGTGGAGTAGAATAGAGTGACCTCCTGCGATGAGTCCTTGGCCTCCTAGTGGTGTCACATAATAATAATAATAATAATAATAATAATAATAATAATAATAATAATTGCTTTCTGGAAAATACGCCGTGAAAAATAGAAGTTGCATAAATTGATACAATACTACATTTACAAACGAAACAAGAACCTCACTCACATATTTTGCATTTATTTTCTGATTTTCGTAGTAATGAGGGACTTCCGGTTAATCAGCGTTAAAAATCTTTTATAAATGTATCCAGGTCTTTCATAAAATGGAAATATACTTCTGCTGCAAGCACGAAAATAACTTACAAATAATAGCTTGCATAAAGTTTTGAACCCGCATTTCAAATAATTGTTCTTTGTGAATAGAAATTACACCACTGAAGTTTATATCGATTGTGATTTTCGTCATTTTACTTCCTACGATTTGCCAGGTGTCAGATTTCAAATGGCAGATGAAACACCAGTCACGTGCTCTATAAGGTGTGTGTGTGTGTGTGTGTGTGTGTGTGTGTGTGTGTGTGTGTGTGTGTGTGTGTGTGTGTGTGTGTGTGTGTGTGTGTGTGTGTGTGTGTGTGTGTGTGTGTGTGTGTGTGTGTGTGTGTGTGTGTGTGTGTGTGTGTGTGTGTGTGTGTATATATCTACGTTGTTGGTGTAAATGGTTAGTCAGTAGAATGAAAATCAACTTCATACAACGTACTTGAATTAAAATGAGCGCAAAGTGCATCGGATTGTTCCTTTTGGGACTTATAATTATGGTCACAGGAAAGAAATTTTCGGCATGTGAATTAGCTAAAAAGCTAGCATCGTGTGGCATCGAGAGGTCTTTGATTCCTGATTGTAAGTACTGTATCCTCTATTTATCATATACTCAGTATCGTCATCCGGTATATTTTAATCAAAAGCACCGACTATTGAAAAACTTCAAAGTAGAATTAAAATTTTGCCTAATTAAATTTTAATTGTCATGAGCAGATAAAAATAAATAAATAAATTATTATTATTAAAATATTTTAAAGGTAACCCCATCAGAGCCTGTGTAGCTCAGTGGAAGTGGTGTTCAGCTGTCATACTTGTCTTGAATTCATTGAGACTGCTTGCACATATCACATCCTATAGCAACCCATTTCAACCACGCACCACCCTAGGATGGAAAAATCTAGCCTTCACCCTTCTTATCTGCATTCATTCTCAGCTTCCAAGGATGCCCTCTTGTCTTTTCCTCGTCCTCCATAAAAGGAAAAATTCCATCAACTGAAATCCTCTATGATCCTTTCAGAAGGTTGTAAGCTTCAATCATATTACCCCTCTTTCTCCTGTTTGTTAGTGTCTGCCGTCTTCAAATTTTAAATCTGATCTGCATAATCAGGCATTCCAAAAACCTTATATCATTTTCAACTCTCCTTTGCACTCTCTCCAATATATCAGAATCACAACGAAAACCAGGAGAGAGCAGAACTGCACACAGTAATCCAAATGAAGTCTTATCAAGGTCTTGTAAAGAGGCACACAGTAATCCAAATGAAGTCTTATCAAGGTCTTGTAAAGAGGCAAAAATGACATTCTTATCTTTGCATATCAAAGTTCTAGGTCTTCAACATAAACTGGAATCAAGTCATCCGATATTATTAGCAGCACGTCCCGTCCTCCCCAAACCTGTCCATTCTTCCTAAAAATATTGTACCCTTGACACTTCGATACCAGTTAGTAGGTCTGATTCTGATAGCCAGGTCTCACTAATACCTACAATATGAGGTCCCAACATATTAACAAAGGCAAAAAACTCTACTCATTCGTTTCTGATACTTCTAGCATTCGTGTAACAGACATAATAATCTACCTGCATGTGCTCTTTTGTATACTGGTGTCTGTAGTCTACGTGACACAGCTGGACAACTTGCATATCTCTGTTATTCTCTAGTGCCATATACATGTAGACATCTTTGCACACGTTTGATGGGACCGAACCGGATGAATACAAAGTCGAAATCGTTCTCTCCTCGTAATCACTTCCATCATGATGTCCATTCCGGTCTTTAACACAGTTATATAACATTGTCATTCTTACACTCACATTCTCACCATTCCTCCCTTTATAATTTACTTTCCCTGACTCTTTGCGCTAGGTCTCATACCAGAGATTAGTTTTTTCTAGACTCCTGATACCAAATGATGCATTCAAAATATCCGTCACTCTTATACAAATCCAGTCTTTCCTCAAACTCACTCCACGTATTCAAAAAACTCGCATTTTATTCCTTCTACACAGGCCTACGCATCGAATCGTTTGTTAACATAGCACTTATTCTTAATTCATTTTTTATCATAGCGAGGTAAAATATTTACGATTTTCACTTTCTCACACTTCATAATATAATATGCTTAGTTTTTGAGAAAAATATTTATTATAAAATATCTTAAAAATGTCCGCGCGGTTAGTCCAGTGGCTGTGCGCTTCGCAACCATATGCTTGGGGAAGGAGTGTCCTAGGTTCGATTCCAGTCGGTGACGTGAGGAGCTGAATGATCTTCCTCAGCCATAGCCAAGTTAGCCGGTCTTGGACGTAGACAGTAAGGTTTTTTCTCCAATTTATCCTGGAGTTTTTCATCTCACAAAGCAGGCAAGTCAGACTTGAACTCAACGCTTTAGGAAAGAGGATACACCGGAGAGTAAGGCTTACCACCTTATCCTGTGAAAGGTTTGAGGTCGGATGATTAATGAGGTCCGAGATGAGTATTTTAAAGAGATGATAAAAACACATTTAACATATGTTAAAGTACATTTTAATAACATACAAAGAAATAAACATTCATATTAAATTACTTTATTTTATAATTGCTTATTAAAGTTTTAGTAATTTTTTTTTTAATAGTTGTGTGTCTAGTAAGACACGAGAGCAATTTCAATTCAAGGGCTCTTTCTCCTCGAAATCCAAACGGAAGTCGTGATCACGGACTATTTCAAGTAAGTTGCATGTGTGTGTGGTCATTACTTGAAATTAATATTAATGGGAATATGTTATTGGCTATTACATATGGCTGCGTATCGAGAAGAAAATGAATTCAATTTTATATACGCTTCTTAAGCCGTCCTTCGTCTTCTTTTAAAACGCATGCAATTGCTTAAGGATTACTTGCATGAGGGCACTGATATCTTTCGCCTTCCCACATTATCTTCTTGATTATAGATTGATACTTAACCAGGATACTGGACTATATCAAGAGAGTAATTACTTTGTTTTGATGTTTTTATTGCAGTCATTATTCACAATGACTGCAATGTGAAGTGTAGTGGTAAGTTCCATAAAAGAGTTTCCCTTATTTATTAAAATTATTTACTATTTAATAAACGGTGATGACTTCATACATCACTAGAACCAGATAAAAAAGGTAAAAGTCGATCTATAGCCCAGGTATGTAGGATTTTTAATCTGAAGTTCGAAACGCCATAAGAGACACATTATTTGAGACACTGATATTTTCTAAAATAAATGGAATTAGAATAAATGGAACTTGAGATCGAGTCAGTTGTCTTCCATATTTTCCCTGTAGGCCTTCAAACACATAGTAGTTTATGAACTCAACATCGGTGACGACTAAGGGTGAAAACCTGCTGCCTAAAAATTTCCAAAAGTTATTAGGACTAAAAAGAAGTCTACTTGCTCCCTTTGGAGAATAAGCAGGCATTAAACATTTTGTTTATATTTATTTTATACATCTTAGATTGATTTTAAGCGATTTGTATAAAAATTTAAACCCCAGGTTTAAATATTGACAGAATATCCGCATAAAGTTTATATTAGTACGACAATGTTCTGAAATTCGAATAGTTTAAACACGAGTGTGTCAAATGTGCAACGAATAGATTCTGTTGTTTCTCAAATGAAAGAATTTAGCTCAGATTAATGCAATCTGGAAACAGATATGTTTATGCTTTCCTATTGTGAAAGAGAATATTTCCTACAACTGTCTAGAAAGAAAAACCCTCTGAATGAAATATTTTGAACTTGCTTTCCACTTCTATTTTACCGTCGTTTACATGACTTATTTAAGATTTACTTTTTTTGTTAACATTTTGTTAGCTTGGGTACAGGGGGCGAATTCTCCATGCTTGCTATGCTTGCTGCGCAAGTTCATTACTTGAGAAAGAAGTAATATTTATTTGTTAATAAATGCATGCATTTATAAGCATTCCGTTTAGGCTTTTATTTTTGTAGACAGAAGACGTCCTAAGTTTGCGCGGCAATAATTGATCTCTGCGTTGTGTATCAATGCTTGCTCGTCTAGTCAAAGCTACCTTGGCTTGCTCGGTTGTCGGAGCTTCCAGGTCCTAGCTGCAGCACTGTGATTTCATGCGCGCGCATAACATTTCCGCTCCCTTCACGTCGTCTTAAACACAGGCCATTACGTAGTCAAAGTAGCTGTAGCCAGTGAGCTTCAACCAGCCTTTACAAGTGTGCGTGTTGCTTGGGAAAATTAAGTTGGTGCTTTTTATGACGATGTTATTGATCAGTTCATAAAGAAGAACCGTAGGGTAGAATTTGAAAAATATTGAATTGAAATTGGAAAATATAGAATCTCATTTGTAAAATAAAATTTGTAAAATTTTATTTTACAAATGAGTAAAATTTGTAATTTGTAATTTTACAAATGAGTAAAATTTGTAAAATTTCTGATTAAATGTACATAAATTTCTAAATTTATAGTTTTAAATGGTCAGTAATTCATTATTCCGCTAATCAGACTTCAATCACACCTCTCACTCCCCGAATGATAACAAGAGCAAGCGTGAATTTCAAGACCAGCATTCGCCCTTGCTTGGGTACTGTTTTTGACATTCCTATTTTTTCTTTTTTTCTTTCTGGGAGGTGAGGTGTTATTTTACACATCATCCTTCCTTCTTTACTCTTGCCCCAATTGACAATCTCTTCACTAATAACTAGGTTTAGATTTCATCCTACTATCTCTAATTTATAATTGGGGGGGGGGGGGTGGGGGGGGGGGGGGGTGGGGGGGGGGGGGGGTGGGGGGGGGGGGGGGTGGGGGGGGGGGGGGGTGGGGGGGGGGGGGGGTGGGGGGGGGGGGGGGTGGGGGGGGGGGGGGGTGGGGGGGGGGGGGGGTGGGGGGGGGGGGGGGTGGGGGGGGGGGGGGGTGGGGGGGGGGGGGGGTGGGGGGGGGGGGGGGTGGGGGGGGGGGGGGGTGGGGGGGGGGGGGGGTGGGGGGGGGGGGGGGTGGGGGGGGGGGGGGGTGGGGGGGGGGGGGGGTGGGGGGGGGGGGGGGTGGGGGGGGGGGGGGGTGGGGGGGGGGGGGGGTGGGGGGGGGGGGGGGTGGGGGGGGGGGGGGGTGGGGGGGGGGGGGGGTGGGGGGGGGGGGGGGTGGGGGGGGGGGGGGGTGGGGGGGGGGGGGGGTGGGGGGGGGGGGGGGTGGGGGGGGGGGGGGGTGGGGGGGGGGGGGGGTGGGGGGGGGGGGGGGTGGGGGGAGTATCACGTCTGGGTCTGGTTCCTACTGATGAGACCTCAAGAAAGGCCGAAACCGGTCTGGGTAGTGACCCTTCCCATAATTAATAACATTATGCATACGTAAGAATATGTGCTTTGCATTATGGGATAATAAGGCAAGTGATGTGAAGTCATAAGCGTCTATATATACGAGTTGCCAAAGTCCCTGAAAATACTTCCGGCGCAAACTTGTTTGCTTACACTTGGATAAATGATTAAACCAAGTACATAATTTCTTAGTATCTTTAATTTATATTATAACCAAGTGGGAAAAACTTCCAACAGTTAACAGATACGTCTAAGCTTCACTCCTTAATAGCTTTTAACGTAACCGCCCTTCCCTTAATGCATATCCGCAAGGAAATATGTTTTGCATTGTGGGAGATACTGAGATAGGAGTGTTGGTAGCCTGCTCCACCTTTGCAAGGAGTGGCCTGGTGTTGCACCACTTTACCCCAGTCCTGAAGATACTTTCAGGCGCAAACTTTGTTTGCACACACTTGGATAAAGGATTAAACAAAATTTATTATATCCTAAGTAATCATAAGCATAAATACCCCTGCTTAGAAGAAAGTTGAGCATACGTACTTAATGGTATTAAAACTTTTAAAATACTGAAACTTAATATTTGGAGCATGCTGTTTCTTAGTTTCTAATAGTCTGTTGTAATCTGATAATATCTCGTTTACGATAACTCCATGTATGAGACATTCCTACAAATAATAACTGTAGTTAATCGAAAAAAAAAAAACACAACTTTATTGCATAATTTAACTTATTGGATAGTAAGTTAATTTTTATTTTATTTTAGAGCGAAAATTCATTCAAAGTCACTAAAAGAATAAACTTCGAGACAGGACAGAAAAACAGGGATCAGAACAAGAACAGGTTATATACAGAGAGAAAGGGAGAGAGAAAGAGAGAGAGAGAGAGAGAGAGAGAGAGGGTAATTTGCCAAAGAGTGTTTATATTCAGTGATTAGAATTTCTTAATGCTCGATGTATTAATTTTTCGCTAATTTGTAAATCAAGAATTTATGTCGGACACACGGCCATCGTCAGTTCAAGAAAGCACATCACAATGTGCACTTCACCGATGTTGTACTTACTTTAAGGGCCAGTTCCTTCCTTCCTTCCTTCCTTCCTATCTCCATATTTCTAGTCCTCCAACTGCCTTTTGTACTCATGATAATTATGTTTTTCGCTGGGAGGGGAGTTACTCCGACAGTATGCAAGCGAAAGGCACAATTGTAAACCACACTGAACTTTGATCAGCGTAATTTCCAGGCACTGATTGACGATGCAGGTGAAAACACAAGTGTTGAAACACAGGCTAAAAATATCCCTATAGAATCGGAAGTGTGCGATTAAAACCGTGGAGCTGAAGGATAAACAGACCGATTGCGTTACTCATAGAGTGAAATTATCACTTGCACAACTAACCAAAAAAAGAAAGGAAAAAAACCCTCTGTTTTGGCCTTCGCTTAAAGTAGTTATTTACTGTTTGGTTTTAACTAAACTGTTCAACATTTTCTCCTACAAATATTCAGTTTCTTTAAATTAATTTCATCTATTCTTGAGTCAAGGCAGGCAAAAAGACAAGAGGAAGCTATTAGATGGTACTCGCTTGCCAGCATTCAGAAAATCTTAGATAATTCTACTGTGAATATTAAATACATACGATGATGAATATAGTTTCATTTCCAACTTTAAACAGATTATTATTTGAAGCAAAGAATCATTGAAATATGAAAAACAACAAATAAATATAAATAAATCTTCTAATGCCTTTTACTCCCAAAAACAGACGGAGTTTTTTTAAACCTCTTAAAAATTGGAACACTTGTTAACAAAACAAGTGTTCTCTGCCAGGTTGCCAGAAAAAAGACCCACAGGAAAGCCAAGATAGAGGTGGATTGATACAGTAAAAAGTGCCTTAGAAGACAGAAATATAAGATCTGATAATGTTGGAATTTTGATAGGTAACAGATTAATTTGGAGGAAAATTGTAGATAGGAAGCTAGTAATGATGTAAGTTTTTCATGTAGTACTATCATATCCTGTACATCCCTTAAGGGTACATGTCAAGAATTTGATGATGATGATGATGAAAAATTGGGACAGCCATTGTCCACCCTTAGCTGTTACCAATAGTTGAACTCATAGCTACTGATGATTTACATGGTATCGGGGCGAGAGTACAACAGACAGTTGTCACATCTCGTGATCCTAAACCTTAACTCATACTGTTATCTGAAATACTGTGAAAAAAAAAATGTCATGCATTTGATTTTCTTTTCAATACGTCGCATTTTGAAATATAAGCCTATTTTACCAATTTAATATCACTAAATACTATATATGCGATTCTTGCAATTATCTAATTGCAATTCTCGCTTTCCTTTGCTGGTTAGACTTGATCTTTCCAGGCCAGGTAACTGAGCACCTCTGAAACTTAATTAATGCTCGGATAGGGCATTTAATCCCATCTACATAGTATATTATGATTGTCAACTGCGTGTGATCTGATGGGCGGTTGCTTCTTCGCGTCCTGGATGGGATTCGAATCCAAGCCTTTCCAACCAAAGGAAATTTTACCCATTGAGCTACGGAACCCCTAAATACAATTATAATCGCATTGTATAAATATTGTTAAAATGGTCCAGTAATAATGAAAATTTGAGCTGACAAGAAATTTTAGTAGTCTTTTCAAACACCAAATTTCACGAAAATACGTCATGCACTCTGTAAACTGCAAAATTACATAATAATCTAATATGTTCGTAACGAGAACACACGCAATTTACAGACAGAAAATATTGTTGTTGCATGATGGGCGGTCGATGGTGTTGGTGGTAGCTGTGTATTGTGAGAGAATTAAGTACTAGGGAGAAGCAGTGTGGTGTTTGTAGTGGAGTAGAATAGAGTGACCTCCTGCGATGAGTCCTTGGCCTCCTAGTGGTGTCACATAATAATAATAATAATAATAATAATAATAATAATAATAATAATAATTGCTTTCTGGAAAATACGCCGTGAAAAATAGAAGTTGCATAAATTGATACAATACTACATTTACAAACGAAACAAGAACCTCACTCACATATTTTGCATTTATTTTCTGATTTTCGTAGTAATGAGGGACTTCCGGTTAATCAGCGTTAAAAATCTTTTATAAATGTATCCAGGTCTTTCATAAAATGGAAATATACTTCTGCTGCAAGCACGAAAATAACTTACAAATAATAGCTTGCATAAAGTTTTGAACCCGCATTTCAAATAATTGTTCTTTGTGAATAGAAATTACACCACTGAAGTTTATATCGATTGTGATTTTCGTCATTTTACTTCCTACGATTTGCCAGGTGTCAGATTTCAAATGGCAGATGAAACACCAGTCACGTGCTCTATAAGGTGTGTGTGTGTGTGTGTGTGTGTGTGTGTGTGTGTGTGTGTGTGTGTGTGTGTGTGTGTGTGTGTGTGTGTGTGTGTGTGTGTGTGTGTGTGTGTGTGTGTGTGTGTGTGTGTGTGTGTGTGTGTGTGTGTGTGTGTGTATATATCTACGTTGTTGGTGTAAATGGTTAGTCAGTAGAATGAAAATCAACTTCATACAACGTACTTGAATTAAAATGAGCGCAAAGTGCATCGGATTGTTCCTTTTGGGACTTATAATTATGGTCACAGGAAAGAAATTTTCGGCATGTGAATTAGCTAAAAAGCTAGCATCGTGTGGCATCGAGAGGTCTTTGATTCCTGATTGTAAGTACTGTATCCTCTATTTATCATATACTCAGTATCGTCATCCGGTATATTTTAATCAAAAGCACCGACTATTGAAAAACTTCAAAGTAGAATTAAAATTTTGCCTAATTAAATTTTAATTGTCATGAGCAGATAAAAATAAATAAATAAATTATTATTATTAAAATATTTTAAAGGTAACCCCATCAGAGCCTGTGTAGCTCAGTGGAAGTGGTGTTCAGCTGTCATACTTGTCTTGAATTCATTGAGACTGCTTGCACATATCACATCCTATAGCAACCCATTTCAACCACGCACCACCCTAGGATGGAAAAATCTAGCCTTCACCCTTCTTATCTGCATTCATTCTCAGCTTCCAAGGATGCCCTCTTGTCTTTTCCTCGTCCTCCATAAAAGGAAAAATTCCATCAACTGAAATCCTCTATGATCCTTTCAGAAGGTTGTAAGCTTCAATCATATTACCCCTCTTTCTCCTGTTTGTTAGTGTCTGCCGTCTTCAAATTTTAAATCTGTCTGCATAATCAGCATTCCAAAAACCTTATATCATTTTCAACTCTCCTTTGCACTCTCTCCAATATATCAGAATCACAACGAAAACCAGGAGAGCAGAACTGCACACAGTAATCCAAATGAAGTCTTATCAAGGTCTTGTAAAGAGGCACACAGTAATCCAAATGAAGTCTTATCAAGGTCTTGTAAAGAGGCAAAATGACATTCTTATCTTTGCATATCAAAGTTCTAGGTCTCAACATAAACTGGAATCAAGTCATCCGATATTATTAGCAGCACGTCCCGTCCTCCCCAAACCTGTCCATTCTTCCTAAAAATATTGTACCCTTGACACTCGATACCAGTTAGTAGGTCTGATTCTGATAGCCAGGTCTCACTAATACCTACAATATGAGGTCCCAACATATTAACAAAGGCAAAAAACTCTACTCATTCGTTTCTGATACTTCTAGCATTCGTGTACAGACATAATAATCTACCTGCATGTGCTCTTTTGTATACTGGTGTCTGTAGTCTACGTGACACAGCTGGACAACTTGCATATCTCTGTTATTCTCTAGTGCCATATACATGTAGACATCTTTGCACACGTTTGATGGGACCGAACCGGATGAATACAAAGTCGAAATCGTTCTCTCCTCGTAATCACTTCCATCATGATGTCCATTCCGGTCTTTAACACAGTTATATAACATTGTCATTCTTACACTCACATTCTCACCATTCCTCCCTTTATAATTTACTTTCCCTGACTCTTTGCGCTAGGTCTCATACCAGAGATTAGTTTTTCTAGACTCCTGATACCAAATGATGCATTCAAATATCCGTCACTCTTATACAAATCCAGTCTTTCCTCAAACTCACTCCACGTATTCAAAAACTCGCATTTATTCCTTCTACACAGCCTACGCATCGAATCGTTTGTTAACATAGCACTTATTCTTAATTCATTTTTATCATAGCGAGGTAAAATATTTACGATTTTCACTTTCTCACACTTCATAATATAATATGCTTAGTTTTGAGAAAAATATTTATTATAAAATATCTTAAAAATGTCCGCGCGGTTAGTCCAGTGGCTGTGCGCTTCGCAACCATATGCTTGGGGAAGGAGTGTCCTAGGTTCGATTCCAGTCGGTGACGTGAGGAGCTGAATGATCTTCCTCAGCCATAGCCAAGTTAGCCGGTCTTGGACGTAGACAGTAAGGTTTTTTCTCCAATTTATCCTGGAGTTTTTCATCTCACAAAGCAGGCAAGTCAGACTTGAACTCAACGCTTTAGGAAAGAGGATACACCGGAGAGTAAGGCTTACCACCTTATCCTGTGAAAGGTTTGAGGTCGGATGATTAATGAGGTCCGAGATGAGTATTTTAAAGAGATGATAAAAACACATTTAACATATGTTAAAGTACATTTTATAACATACAAAGAAATAAACATTCATATTAAATTACTTTATTTTATAATTGCTTATTAAAGTTTTAGTAATTTTTTTTTTAATAGTTGTGTGTCTAGTAAGACACGAGAGCAATTTCAATTCAAGGGCTCTTTCTCCTCGAAATCCAAACGGAAGTCGTGATCACGGACTATTTCAAGTAAGTTGCATGTGTGTGTGGTCATTACTTGAAATTAATATTAATGGGAATATGTTATTGGCTATTACATATGGCTGCGTATCGAGAAGAAAATGAATTCAATTTTATATACGCTTCTTAAGCCGTCTTCGTCTTCTTTTAAAACGCATGCAATTGCTTAAGATTACTTGCATGAGGGCACTGATATCTTTCGCCTTCCCACATTATCTTCTTGATTATAGATTGATACTTAACCAGGATACTGGACTATATCAAGAGAGTAATTACTTTGTTTTGATGTTTTTATTGCAGTCATTATTCACAATGACTGCAATGTGAAGTGTAGTGGTAAGTTCCATAAAAGAGTTTCCCTTATTTATTAAAATTATTTACTATTTAATAAACGGATGACTTCATACATCACTAGAACCAGATAAAAAAGGTAAAAGTCGATCTATAGCCCAGGTATGTAGGATTTTTAATCTGAAGTTCGAAACGCCATAAGAGACACATTATTTGAGACACTGATATTTTCTAAAATAAATGGAATTAGAATAAATGGAACTTGAGATCGAGTCAGTTGTCTTCCATATTTTCCCTGTAGGCCTTCAAACACATAGTAGTTATGAACTCAACATCGGTGACGACTAAGGGTGAAAACCTGCTGCCTAAAAATTTCCAAAAGTTATTAGGACTAAAAGAAGTCTACTTGCTCCCTTTGGAGAATAAGCAGGCATTAAACATTTTGTTTATATTTATTTTATACATCTTAGATTGATTTTAAGCGATTTGTATAAAAATTTAAACCCCAGGTTTAAATATTGACAGAATATCCGCATAAAGTTTATATTAGTACGACAATGTTCTGAAATTCGAATAGTTTAAACACGAGTGTGTCAAATGTGCAACGAATAGATTCTGTTGTTTCTCAAATGAAAGAATTTAGCTCAGATTAATGCAATCTGGAAACAGATATGTTTATGCTTTCCTATTGTGAAAGAGAATATTTCCTACAACTGTCTAGAAAGAAAAACCCTCTGAATGAAATATTTTGAACTTGCTTTCCACTTCTATTTTACCGTCGTTTACATGACTTATTTAAGATTTACTTTTTTTGTTAACATTTTGTTAGCTTGGGTACAGGGGCGAATTCTCCATGCTTGCTATGCTTGCTGCGCAAGTTCATTACTTGAGAAAGAAGTAATATTTATTTGTTAATAAATGCATGCATTTATAAGCATTCCGTTTAGGCTTTTATTTTTGTAGACAGAAGACGTCCTAAGTTTGCGCGGCAATAATTGATCTCTGCGTTGTGTATCAATGCTTGCTCGTCTAGTCAAAGCTACCTTGGCTTGCTCGGTTGTCGGAGCTTCCAGGTCCTAGCTGCAGCACTGTGATTTCATGCGCGCGCATAACATTTCCGCTCCCTTCACGTCGTCTTAAACACAGGCCATTACGTAGTCAAAGTAGCTGTAGCCAGTGAGCTTCAACCAGCCTTTACAAGTGTGCGTGTTGCTTGGGAAAATTAAGTTGGTGCTTTTTATGACGATGTTATTGATCAGTTCATAAAGAAGAACCGTAGGGTAGAATTTGAAAAATATTGAATTGAAATTGGAAAATATAGAATCTCATTTGTAAAATAAAATTTGTAAAATTTTATTTTACAAATGAGTAAAATTTGTAATTTGTAATTTTACAAATGAGTAAAATTTGTAAAATTTCTGATTAAATGTACATAAATTTCTAAATTTATAGTTTTAAATGGTCAGTAATTCATTATTCCGCTAATCAGACTTCAATCACACCTCTCACTCCCCGAATGATAACAAGAGCAAGCGTGAATTTCAAGACCAGCATTCGCCCTTGCTTGGGTACTGTTTTGACATTCCTATTTTTTCTTTTTTTCTTTCTGGGAGGTGAGGTGTTATTTTACACATCATCCTTCCTTCTTTACTCTTGCCCCAATTGACAATCTCTTCACTAATAACTAGGTTTAGATTTCATCCTACTATCTCTAATTTATAATTAATGCTATATTTCATTTTGGTTTCTTTTTTATTTTTAATTAAATTAAAATGCTTCAATTAATCGATACCAGTGCCGAATTCATATTTACTACATAATATTGTTAAAATAATAAAATTTTATTTATTATCTCCAAATATGAATAATTTATCACTCAAAAATTATCTGATCTTCTTTATAACAGAATTGATTGGCTTGATATAAATCGAGTGAATGACATAATAGGTGTATTAATCCTATTTGCGCATTCTTTCACCATGTGTGCTCTTTGATTGGTTGGTCGCGAGAAAACGCACGAGACAAAAACATTCAATTTTGGTAGAAGCTTTGTTCTTTCTTTCTTTATTTTTTTTTTTTCAGTTTAAGAAATTTACTTGTCAAGAATGTAGTTATTTAGTTTCAAAACTATTTTCTTTAAAGTTTTAAATGAACTAAATCATAAATCTTTATTATTATAATTTTTTGAGAGAGGACTTGAAAGTATTGTTAAAGGTAGCGAAAGAAAAGAGTAACAGAGTTAGAATGGTGAGTCTGTTACCGCGGTATGACAGAGAGGAGTTTAGAAGGAGGGCCATAATCGCAAATGATATTATGCGCAGGTTATGCGGACGGTGTGGTGTGTAATTTGTGGACGTGTGGAATGAGTTTGATGGGCGAAAGGACTCGTACAAGATGGATGGACTGTATTTGAATGGACTTGGTGTGTGGAGACTGGAAAAAGTGTTGCTGAATGAAGTGAAAATGGATGTGCAGAACCAGGGAAACTAGAACTACCAAGGAGGGGGGGAAGTGGATATCCAGACATCAGTGAGACAGTTGAGTGTAAAAATGTACATAATGTACCTGAGCCAGCAATAAGGACAAAAAATGGGAATGGGATATTTAGAATAACGCATCAAGATAGGGGTGGGACAAAGGGAACACTGCAATTCATGTATACTAATGCCAGGAGTATTAGGAACAAGAAGGAAGAATTTTTGGCCTTGATTGGCTCTTCCTGGCCACAGGTTATTGGCATTAGTGAAACATGGCTGACGGAAGATGATATAGTTAGTGGGATAGAATGTGTAGGTTATAGTATGTTTAGGAGGGACAGAGAGAATAAAATTGGGGGAGTGGTGTTATTGATGATAGCTGATGAACTGCAGCCAAGGAGAATTGAAGTATTGCAGGATAGTGAAAGGAGCTCATTTGAGGCTATTTGGTGTGAGATTGATACTGGCAGAATAAAATATACAGTTGGGTGCTGCTATAGACCAGGTGATGGAATAGATGGTGGAGATGGTATGCATAAACAAATTGATGAAATGAGTGGAAGGAGGGTAATTATTATGGGGGAATCTCAACTATGGTAACATTGATTGGAAGGAGGAGAGGACACATGTGAGGAAGGAAATGGATTTTATTCAATTATTAAGGGATAACTATCTGAAACAGCATGTAATTGAAAATACTAGGGGTGTGAGAGTGCTTGACCTGGTAATAGTATCTGAGAATTTGACTGTAATGAATATGACCATGTTGCCACCTATTGGTGAGAGTGATCATAAGGTCTTCACCTGGGAGGTGGCTAAAGGTGTGAAATTTGTGATTAAGACAGGGTATATGTGGAATTACCGTGCTGGCAAGTATGACAAGCTTAGGAGATTGCTTGGATCAGTGCCATGGCATGTACAACTGCAAGGGCTGGACGTCGATAGAGCATGGGAAGTGATCAAAGAGCATTTACAGGAGGTTATGGCTGATTGTATACCTAAGGTCCGAATAGTGAAACAAGGAGGGGTTAAATGGATGAATAACACCATTAAGCTTGAGCTGCAAAAAAAGAAACAACTATGGAGGGAATTTAAAGAAAGGGGTGACCTGCAGGCACGCGAACGGTATAAAGTACAGGCTAGAAGGGTAACGAGTGTGGTAAAAACAGCAAAAGCCGATTATGAAAGGAAACTAGCTATGCAAGCAAAAGAGAATCCCAAACAGTTCTTTCAATATGCTGCAAGCAAGAAAAAAACTGTACATGGCAAAATGATTTTAAGTAATGACGATGGTAAAGAGTTCACTGAACCAGTCGATATAGTGGAGTTACTGAGCGCGCACTTTGCAAAAGTATATCATCCAGGTGGTGACGTTGAAAAAATGAAGGAACCATTAGTTTATATGGGAATTATGATGAATGAAGTGGAGGTGAATAGTCTATTACAGAACCTTAATGTGAATACATCTGTGGGATTGGATGGTATACCGGCACGGGTCTTGCATGAAGCGGCTAATGAATTATCAGTGCCCTTGACCATGTTGTTTAATCTGAGTCTCAGGTCTGGCTTAGTCCCGAAGGCGTGGAAAGAGGGGAAAATAGTTCCACTGCATAAAGGAGGATCCAAGACTATGGTTGCAAATTACCGACCAATCAGCATATCAGGAGTCGTTGTCAAGGTCTTGGAGAAAGTAGTCAAGGGAAAAATACAGGAATGGATTGATGAAAATGAGATACTGTACAGAGGACAGCATGGCTTTGTGAAGGGTAGATCATGCCTCAGTAACTTGCACAAGTTTTATAACAAGGTGACGGCTGAACTGGATAAGGGAAATGGGTTTACAGTGATACTGCTGGACCTGTCAAAGGCGTTTGACAGGATACCACATGGAATTCTAATCCGTAAACTACAACATATGGGAATGGATATAGGGTTGGTGAGATGGATAGCTGGGTGGTTGATGGAGAGATATCAAAGAGTAGTTTATTCAGGAGTAGAGTCCATAAAACGGCCTGTGACTAGTGGTGTGCCACAGGGTTCTGTTCTTGGACCACTGCTGTTTAATCTGTTCATTAACGATATAGGGAATGGTCTAAGTGGGACAGTTCATTTGTTCGCTGATGATGCAAAGTTGGGTAGGGCGATAGTGAATGCAGAAGATGTCAAAGTCTTGCAAGATGACTTAGATAGATTGGAGTTCTGGACTAAGGAGAATGGATGTCAATTTAATGTGACAAAATGTAAGGTTATGCATTTCGGAGTGAAAAGATTAGCAGCAGTATACCACATTGGTGGAACTGTACTCCAAGAGATTGATGAGGCCAGGGACTTGGGAGTATTGGTGGATAGGGAGATGAAGTTTAGGGGGCACATTGCGAAAGTAGCTAAATCAGCTCATCAACTCACTTGGTTGTTGAAAAATACCTTGACGAGCAGAGAAAAACAAGTTATTGTACCTCTGTACCGAGCCCTGATAAGACCTCATCTCGACTACTGTGCCCAGATTTGGTCACCTCGGTTCCTTCTTGATGGGGAGGAGGTTGAGAGGATCCAGAGGCGAGTAACTAAGATGATAGCAGGTCTATGGAATGCACCATATGAGAACAGGTTGAAGATTTGTGGGTTGCAGAAACTAGTTGATAGGCGAAAAAGGGGAGATATGATTGAGACATTCAAATTGCGAAAAGGATTCTATAGGATTAATTCAGATGATATTTTTGAGATCAGGACTGGTGGTGGGAGAACTAGGGGACACCCATGGAAGCTGGGCAAGAGCGTGGTTAGCAGGGGTGTTAGAGCTGGGTTCTTTACTTTTAGAGTGGTAAATGAGTGGAATAAGCTGCCAGAGTCTGTTGTGGGTGCTATGACAGTGAGCGAGTTCAAGGCAAGGTATGATAGATACTGTGAGAATGTTGAACAGCTGTGTGAACATGATGTTTAGGGCCTCCCTCGATGAGTCTAAGGACTCCTGGAGTAGCCCGTGGTAATAATAATAATAATAATAATTACTGTAGCATTTACTGACAAAATCCATTTTCATTAATTGTGGATATCGTGTGTACTTTGGGAAAAAAAATAGAGAGAACAGTTTAGACAATACCTAATTTTGAAATATATGTAAAAATAAATATTTCTTATTATATTCGCTCTGATGTTTCCCAGTTAAAAAATCTGATTTTTTTATGTAATGTCGTATATTATTTTATTTTGATATCTCATTAAATGTAGATGGCGCAGCGAATTATTTGCAAATTCATTAGTTTCACTATATGCAGAGGACGCTACAATCGTCACCCAAAAATATGTGGCATTTATGTTGCCTAGCTCAGGAGTCTTCAACCTTTCAGACAGTGAGGGCCGCATTAAAAATTTCAATGAAGCTAGCGGGCCACTAAACTATACTGCGGTATTTAGAATTGTAAGATGCTTTCGAGATTAACAAGGAATGCTGTGCATTTAATACTTTATATAAAATCCTATAAAAATAAACAAACTCAGTTTTAAGTGCGTAGGTAGCAGTCGGGTTCATGATAAGTAAATACAATCAATACTTGAAAAAAGATAAAGATAAAGATAAAGAAGAAAACATTCATTTTATACAATGTCAATGGGCAACTTGGCAATGTTTTTCCTTGACCAGCTTGCCGATGTTGGCATCAATATTGGAAGTCGCTTTGCGCATTCTCGAGATGCTGGTCAATAATCTCAGTTCTTGTCTTGGACATCACATGCTTCATTCTGGAGAAGAACTGCTCACATAAGTATGTGCTTCCTAAAAAAACACACATCTTCAAAGAATGCCTGCGAAGATTAGGGAATGCGTCCTCAGAAATGTAATCTTTGTAAAATGTAAGCAAGGCACATTGAATAATTTTTCTCTCAAAGAAGAGTTGTTTTGGAGTTCAAGCAGCTCCATTTGTATTGAGCCTGGCATTTCGGCAGCACGTATCTGGAAGATGAGATGTATCTGGAAGGCACTAGACAGCGCACTTGAACGAACTACTGCTTCAGCCATCTACCTGCGACGTTAGTACTAGTACTTAAGTACCGCTTGGCGCTGGTAGATGGCTGAAGAAGCATGTCAATTTAATATTTATTTTTACAGGATTTTATGTAAAGTATCAAATATACAGCGTTCCTTGTGAATCTGGAAAGCATCTTACAATTCGAAATACCGCAATATAGCTTAGTAGCCCGCGGGCTTCGTTGAAATTATTTTTTATTTATTCGCGTTTTAATGTTAAGTAGTCATTTTTTCAAAATGGCCGGCGGGCCACAGCAAAGAGCTCCGCGGGCCATGCATTGAAGACCTCTGGCCTAGCTATTTCAATCACGTGACTAGCAAACGATTCTATTAAATGTTTACATAGTCGTTTGCTTAGGCAGGTATCGCTACACACGCAGTTCAATGACGGCGAGACTTGTAATTATACGTAATATTCGAATTCCACACATTTTGATAATTTTTTTGATTTTATAGCCCTGCGAGATGACAATATTGACGACGATATCAGATGTGCCAAGAAAATTTACAAACGGCACAACTTTTTAGCATGGTAAGCATTTCTTTACTCGTATTTCTTTATTTAATTAATATTACATTTCGTGCACATCTCAAAAAGAGCTACTTAAGATTAGAAGCGTTTAATTATCATGTAGGAATTTTTAAAAAGTATGAAGTTTGTTACATTTGTAATTATTTATACACTTAGAAATATAAAAAAAATAAACAGTATTGAAAAGAGGAGAAAATCTCCCTAGTTTTTTTATCAAAAAATATAACAAACTAACGATTACGCATAACCGAAGTTTCAGGAAGTATTATGTTTAGTTTTCACTTACCTAATCTATCTATCTACCTCTCCCTTCCGTCTGATTCAGACGAGTTGAGTCTCCTCCTAACGAGGAGTCACGGCGAAATAATGCAGCCGACACGCCACTGCTCTGCTGCATCCCTAACAGAGGTATTCATAACTGTAGTCCGTATGTGTTCGCGAGTTTGCTTGCTTGCGGGATGAAAAAATCCAATCTAAACTGGGGGGGGGGACCCTACTTCCCGCGCCCAAGACTGACTAACTTGTTCTATGGCTGAGGAAGTACCTTGAGCTCGTCACGTCTCCTACGGGAATCGAACCCAGGTTAGACGTTCGGTGGTAACATTAGCTTTCATTGCTAGATTGTTATATTCTTTGATGTGCTTATTTTTGTTATTCATTAAATCTCTAATAATTCGTTCTTACTTTCTATTTCCTTTCTTTAGGTACGGCTGGATTAAACACTGTAAAGGCAAAAATGTTAAACAGTATGTGAAAGGATGCAAATACTGAACTTCTGCTGCATTGTACTGTTTCCTAGTTACGGATGTGATTTAGTATTCTTTTCTTAATTACTTTTATACCATCACCTGACAATGACCCTGCATTATCATGTTAATATTCTTTGTGAAGGTCTTATTTTAATCTGAATAAAAAAGGGAGGAATTCTATTCTTTATATTGTAGTTTGTAGGCTATTCAAATCATTTAATCGTGTATGGAAAATATGCCTTCTAAATAAAAGAAATTTTCTACTACGCTGGCTGATACAATATTTATTTTTGAACCTAGCGAATCCCACCATTTAGTGTCAACAAATATTCCAGATACTGGAGCAATCGTGTAAAGACAGGAAAAAATGAAGAAATCCTCATCAAATGAGGTGTAAACTTTCTCCTAAAGTACCATGTCGGGAGCGTCCCAAGAAAATATATGATTGAGTATACGATGGATTATTTATTATATTAAATAGGATCACAAAGTTTTTGGATGGTGCACACCCATATGAACAGCAAGATTCTCTACAATAATTCTCTACAAGATTCTATGATATCTGTACTATTAAACAAGTAATTAAAAAGCCAATGTATATAATCTTCTTGCATATTTAGTGTTCGTAGATTTTTAAAAACCCTTTGATTCTCCATAACAGGTCAGATATAATAAACTGCTTAAAACAACAAGTCATCCCACTCTATCAAAACTCAACAGTCACTCTAAAGCTGGAACATCACGAAAAGGAATTTGGTATTGGAAGAGGAGTAAGACAAGGAGATCCTATATGGCCCAAATTATTTACTGCTGCATTAGAAGGAGGAGTCTTTAAGAACGTCTCATGGGAAAACTATGGAATTGGCATCAATGGAAAACAACCACTTACGTTGAAATGTTTAGAACAATGTCAGATGACATTGTGCTTTTAGCAAAAATAAAGAATTTCGAAATATGTTAAATGATCTTGATAGAAAAAACATACAAATAAATAAATTGATCAGAAATTCAGATACACTCGAACTAAAATTAACAGATAATCGTATTGAAATTGTGGAAGACTATATTTACCTCCGTTAATTAGTTCTAAGGAAATAGAGAAATAATTAGAAGAATCATAGAAGGATACTTAGGAGATTTACCCATGCCTAAAAAAGGACGTTCTTCAAGATATGCATTATTCCAGTGTATACCTATGGAAGTGAAACATTGGAAAACGACTACAAACCAGGAAGAGATTGCGAGTGGTCCAAGCAGCCTTGAAGAGAAGAATGCTCAACATAACAAAAAAAAAAGGGATAAAATAAGAAATACTAGAATTAGAGAGATGACTGGAGTAGAAGATGTTGTGAAGCGTGTAAATGGAGATGGGTTGGCCATGTTAATAGATTGCCAGACGAAGGGTAGATAAAAGTTAGCACTCTGTGGATATCAAGTGAGAAAAGATTGCCAAAGAATGAGATGCAGGGATGATCTACAAAGGTTTGATGAGATGATTGGCATTGGGTAAAGACAGCCAGACATGGAAAGTAAAGGGGAAGATCTATATCCAGTAGTGGATGGGAAATACTAAAGAAGAAGAAATTTTATATTTTCATAAGACTTTCGTACAAAAGTTGAATTGTTCTGAAATTATTGCATTGTCTTCTAACGAATTTGAAGTAATGAGAATATTCGCTGAGTATTCTTAGGAATAATACTGCACACATGCTCATGTTCATGTAGTGTGCGAAAAGCAGATTAAAGTGAAACTAAAGGAAAAGTCGAACAGAATCCAAGATTATTGTTATTTTCTCTTTTCTCGAGATGTTGCGTTTTCATGATGTCGGCTATCCGATAGCCATCTGTTTCTTTTCTTTTTTTTTTTTAATTAATTTGCACAACCTATTTCTTATTCTCTTCCATCTCATTATATACAGTAGTTATCATCCTGTAAGTGCCAAGCACTTACAGGATGATAACTATATAATGAGACAGATAAGATAAACCATCGAACAACGAACACTGAACAAACGGTTAAGTTCACAAAGAGGTTCACCTCTTTACTGAAACAAAATATGTGTTCAAGCCAAGTTTTTGTCTGTGCAGGAGGAATCCAAATAATCTGGAGACACCATCACTACCAAACACAAAATAACTCAGCATTATTCTCAAAAAGAAAGGCAAAGAAAAGAAACTGAACAACACCGAAGTTATACTCTCTTAGAAAAGTTTCCGATAGCTAGGCTTCTGTACATTGGCATAAATACATAGACGACACGATGGTAATCTTCGGTTGGGAAAATGAATGTTGAGAACACAGTACATATTTAATTTCAACGTTATTTGGTTTGTATGCTGTTCTTTTATGTAAATGATGTAATTTTATATCATATATAATATTACTGTTTATTAACGAATGATGTATGATATCCCTCTTCTCCAAAATATGTGAACTGCTAACAGGATTTAAATGTACATGACCCAGTGTAATAAGAATAGTGGCATTCTGTGTATGTGTGTTTTTCCTTCCTTTTTTTTTTTTTTTTTTTTGTATTTTCACTGCGGGCGATTGACCGTGAGGAATTAAATGCTCTACGAGTTTAGACAACTGTAAACAATGACCCAGTGTAATAAGAATAGTGGCATTCTGTGTGTGTGTGTGTGTGTGTGTGTGTGTGTGTGTGTGTGTGTGTGTGTGTGTGTGTGTGTGTGTGTGTGTGTGTGTGTGTGTGTGTGTGTGTGTGTGTGTGTGTGAAGAGTGTTATATCACAAATGTTCTAAGACCAGAACAGATTAAGAATTATTCAATTTCAACGTTATTTGGTTTGTATGCTGTTCTTTTATGTAAATGATGTAATATTATATCATATATGATATTACATTATTACACATCAATACTTATAGATCCGCGATCTGCTCACATTCAGTTTTAGAACCGTAATGTGTATAAATTGCGGTGTTCTACTAGCCAGCTTACATGGCTGCGTAAAGAAAACCCTGCCATCTCTGTATGAGATCGATTAACTCGTCTTCTTTTCAAAAGCCTTAATAAAAGTCCTTTGCGTGCTACACGGGATTTGAATCTAGACTTTTCCAACTGTAGTGGCTTCGTCGAAACTCACTGAGTTACGGAGACTAGCCATTTTACTATGATCATCCGAAATTAACGCCAAAGATTGCTCCTTTAGGTCACTTTGGCCTGCGAGTATCAGAACTTATCAAAAATTGTAGCAGAAATATCGAATGTTGCATTTTAATGCATTTTCGATTTCAGGGTGAGAAGAAACCAAGATTAATTAGATTTTGAACGTGGTATGATTACTAGCACCATAGCCTTTGTGATAAAATAAACGGTAGCCCTGACTGGATGTTTAAATCGATGAAAGTCATCCAAGAACTTTTACATATCAGGAAGGAAAATGAAACCAAAGCTTATTGGCAGAAGAGCGAGACGCCATCCACTTGTCCACTCTTCCATAATCGAGATATCGTATCGTTATCTCTATTATTATTATTATTATTGATATTATTACATATACATTAACGATGTTCATAACATGGTCATAAGAAGTCAAATATTTCAGTACGCAGATGACATTGCACTACTAGCAATCCACACGGACATCAACACGGCTGTCTGCAAAGCACAACAAGACCTAAATGAAATCACAACATACTTCTACCAAAACGCAATTCTAATCAACGGCACCAAAACACAGATGTTGATAATACACAACCCAAGAATCATGCGCCACGCATCACTATCGATACATTGTCATACATGCCGCTGCATTAACAACAAAAAAAAAACCTGCCAATGTTCCGAAATGAAACCTGTAACACATGCAAAATACCTCGGTCTCTATATAGATTGCCACCTTAAATGGACAAAACATATAGAATACCTACACACCAAACTCAAAAAAACAACAATAATTTACACAACAATACTTACAGATCCGCGATCTGCCCACATTCAGTTTTAGAACCGTAATGTGTATAAATTGCAGTGTTCTACTAGCCAGCTTACATGACTGCATAAAGAAAAACCCTGCCATCTCAGTATGAGATCGATTAACTCGTCTCTAACCAGGTCAGCCACCCTGGTTGACCGAGTGGTTAGCGTATCCACTCTCCAGCCAAAAAGCTGCGGGTTCGAATCCCTCCGTGGGCTTGGATGTTTGTGATTGTCCCTGAAAATACTAGTGGGAGTGGTGGGCGGTAGATGGCGTTGGTGTAGTTGTGGTTCATTGTAGTTGGTGGTGGAGATGGATAGTTGTAGAGTAGGTGCCCTCCCTCGATGAGTCTTTGGACTCCCTGGAGGTGTCAAGTAATAATAACTCCGGATCATCGCAGCAAAACTCTTCCAAGTAAAAGACATTATTCCCCCAACATAAAAAAAACTCCTATATCACGGTATCTGCGAATCCCTACTCAGATACGATATAACAGTCTATGCAAATACATCAAACAGTCACCTAACAAAATTAGAAATATTACATAGGAAATTTGTGTCAACAGTGATTTGGACACCTTATACGCAACAACCAATATCCGATCAGCACATGGCGACACACATAATCCTGAGCATTAAACATCTGAAGCACTATATAACGTTAATAAGGAATTACTTCAACATCGCCTATCGAAACAACAGAGACACATATCGTATAACACGGCCTACAACAACATGACACCTCCAGGGAGTACAAAGACTCATCAAGGGAGGAGACGTACTCTACATCTCTGTGTCTCCACCAACTACAACTAACCGCAACTACACCAACACCATCTACCGCCCGTCACTACCACTAATATTTCCACAGATCACAAACATTCATGCTCACGGCGGGATACGAACCAGCAGCGTTTTGGCTGGAGAGTGTATACGCTAACCATTCGGCCAACTAGGCCAAGTCAAAATAAAATTGTATGGGGGTGGGGGGGGTGAATTTTTTTGAAACGCGTTTCAGCCACTGTGTAGAATATAAGACAAATCATGGCTTTCAAATCTGAAGATTATGCAACAATATCAGATACGCATATACTTTAATATAAGATTGGCCGTGTATTATGTTTGCTATTAGTCCGAAGCTATTTTGTGTGCGGTGTTTCATGAACTGGTTTGTAAGCTACATTGATGAATGCGATGTGGTCAGAATGCATTTATTGCACTTGTTTCCAAGATTAATTATAATGCTATTCCTAATACTGAAACTGTTTTAAGCAGTCATTTATTTCACCTCCCATGTTTTATAATTCAAGCAGTATATGACAGAAGGAATTCCAGTCAAAGAGTATTAGATTTGATTATAGTGTCAGAGGGCGTTTCAGTTAAAGATGTAACAATTCCACCTCCGGTTGGTGATAGTAATCAAGCAGTACTCACTTGGTAAGTGACTAAGTTTATGAATGTTCCATTCAGAAAAGGTTACGTGCTGAACTACAAAGGAGGAAATTATGACCAACTGAGGAGTATACTGAGTTCAGTGGAATGGGATTGGTTTCTGGATGGAAAGAATATCGACAGTGCATGGGAAGCGTTTAAACAATACTTAAATGATGCGATATCAGAGATTTCGAAGAATAAATATGGTAGGAGTCAAATGACTGTGTAATCTTATTAAGCAAGAGATTCATAAGAAAAGGATGATGTAGGAATACTGTGTGCATAAAGATGATGTCCGTTATGAAAATTATAAGCAGCAGGCCAGAAGAGTCACAAATGTTGTGCGGAAAGCTAACTATGAAAAGAAACTGGCTCTGCAAGCTAGAGGCAACCCATAAGAATTCTATCGATATGCTGCAAGTGAAAGAAAGAATGCACATGAAAGAATAATTCTACTGAATACAGATGGTATGAAGTGACAGATGCAGAAAAGGTTGTTCAACTAATCAGTGTCCATTTTACTAAAAGCTATCAGCCTGGTGTACGCGACATTGAGCTCACTGCTACCTCACTGAATAAAAAAATTCAGGTTTATGAGGACGTGGTATTAGAGCTGTTGCACAAACTGAATAAGAATTTCGAAATAGGGACTGATGGGATCAGCACAGGTGCTAAAAGTGTGTTCAGCTGAACTGGCTATCCCTTTGACCAGGCGGTTAAATATGAGTCTCAGAACAGGGAAGATTCCGCAGGAATGGAAGGAATATATAGTAATTCCATTGCACAATGCAAAGACCGATGTATCCAACTATAGACCAATTAGCATCTCAGGAGTGGTTGTGAAGATTTTGGAAAAATTAGTTAGGGCTCATATTAAGAAATGAGGAGATAGAGAATGTCGGCTTTGCAATGAACAGCATGATTTAGTACTGAAAGGTCATGTTTTAGCAACTTGCCCACATTCTATGATAATGTTACCATTGAACTAAACAAGGGGAATTGATACACCATGATACTCTTGGATATTGCTAAGGCTTTTGGTAGAATATAGAATGGATGACTGTTGCATAAACTGGAGAATACTGGTTTGGATTATAAAATATTAACGTGGTTAAGAGGATGGCCGAACAGATATTAAGAAGTGGTGTAGGGGGAGTGAATCTGCAAGATTAAGGTAACCAGTGGTGTACCACAAGGATCAGTCCTTGGTGTACTGTTATTCAATCTCTACATTAATGACATTGGGAAGGATTTGATAGGAGACCTGCAGCTATTTGCTGAAGATGCAAAGAACCCTGCTGTCCACCCCCAAGACCGGCTAACTTGGCTATGGCTGAGGAAGATCCTTAAGCTCCTCAAGTCGTCGACGGGAATCGAACCTAGGACACTCCTTCCTTAGGCATATGGCTGCGAAGTGCATAGCCAGTAGGCTAACCGCGCGGACGCAATATTTATACATATGCAGTATATCTATTAGAATTGGTATTTTTCCACTCATTATGGCAGATAGAAAAGTATTCAATCACGTTCTTTCCGTGCAAGATGAATGAGGAATGAGGATATAAAAATTCAAGTTTTTCTGCACTGTATTCGGAAGATAAATCGGTAAGAACACCTCTGTATAATTGGTCAGCTGTATTTCTGTTGGTTTTTTCAATCTATTTTCCTGTGTGTGTGTGTGTGTGTGTGTGTGTGTGTGTGTGTGTGTGTGTGTGTGTGTGTGTGTGTGTGTGTGTGTGTGTGTGTGTGTGTGTGTGTGTGTGTGTGTGTGTGTGTGTGTGTGTGTGTGTGTGTGTGTGTGTGTGTTTACCACATATTTCTTCAACGTATACTGTATTTGCTAATCTGTTTTTCTAATACAGTATTCGTATAATTGTAGAATTATTTGACCAGTCACTTCTCTGACAAGCAAAATAATTATGTAATGACGCAAGTTCTATAACTCGCTACGAAATATAACGTGATTTACTGAAATAAGAATTTGCCTGTAATTCTCTCCGTATAATGATAATTCATAGGCACAACTGATTTACACGTTTGTGAACAATGTGGTTGTTAACTTTTTGTTATTAAACGAATGCCTTTAACTTATTATGTATATAGACTTATGTAAATTTGATGAAAGACCTACGTTTTTAATCAAAATAAGAAATAAAAGAGAATTCTTTTTAATTTTTAATCTTTTATTATTTTAGGAAAATAAATTAGAAATTTATAATATTATCCACAATGTCAAGAATTCCTCTCGTCACCGCATTACTTCGTACTATCAAAACATAGAAAGGGCCGCATTCTACTGTTCTATTCTCATTCATGATTCTGTAGTTGGAACATATTGCGGTAAGCAGAATATGCGTTTACCATCCAGTTATCTCCCAATTGTACATTAACAATAAATTCAGAATAATCGTCAGAATAAAATTGTGTTGATTCAAAGCTACCAAACATGGAACTTCAAGAATCATAGTTTTGTAACCATAATGCTAGACTGCCAGAAGGAAGACCTTACTCCTGCGATTCTGGTCGCTAAGTGTAAATATTTTTTTCGGAATTTTTTCAGTCTATTACAGAGTTAGTCGGTCTCTGAAATAGACAAGTAGGGTTCCTCCGCCCCCAATAACAGTTTTAACCTCGCATCTCAGAGATCAACATTAGAATTTACACTTCAAAAAACAGTAAAAGTGTTATGAGTTAGGAATTAGGATCAGGAAATGGTGGCAAATAGCTGCCGTAACCTCTGTCCGAATCCGTGAAGATTATCAAATAGTCGTAATTTCGGCTATGGATGAAGACTCGCTGCTTACCAATTTCTAAAGGCTACTTCGAGAACACGGGCGGCTCGTGAATAGGCACTGCGGAACTGCAGCGCCCCCAATTTTTCTCGCTATATAAATATATTTATTAATTTATTTATATTTGCTTGTAATATTTAATTTTATCATCAACAATCCTATACAATTCTCTTATTTTGTATAATAAATAATAAAAATCCATCTTGTAGCACTTAGGAGGGCGCTAGCAGCACTGTGTGTACCACAGTCATATACTCATATTGCTACGCGCGCAAGCATATGCACGTCATGGTGAGATGCGAGCTATTAGCGTAATGCGGTACTGTCCGTCGCGCATTTCCACTGTTGTTTATATGCAGTTTGCGCCAGTAGTAGAGTGTTCGTAGTGCTTATCGTGTTCACTCCGTCCCTTTAAATATTTGGACATTGCAATTAAAGACATAACATTTGTTATAGTAATTTTTAAGTAATTTTGAATTATTCTAAACTGTATAATTTCATTGATAATAAACAATATTTTTTCATGTTCAATTTTTTTAAAAATTTTTACCATAATTTTGATATTTTATCCAAACACGTATACACTGTACTTACAGTGTGTATGTATATTTCGAAAGTTGCAGCACCCCCACGATTTGAAGCCACGAGCCGCCACTATTTGAGAATTAAAAAAAAGTTTAGAATTATTTATTCTGTTGCTCCAGAAGACAGCATTATAGGGGAATGGGATTAAAACTTCTACTCTTTCCTTCTAAATGAAACAAAACGTCGATTATCTTGCAGTAATTGATATTACAGTTCTACAAGTGAAAAAAAAATCATTTCTTTGAGATCTTTGCAACACTTCTAAGAAGATCACAACCCAACAGCATTTATTCAATATATTCATCATGAATCAGTCTTCTAATAACTCTGAATAAGCCTTTTCTTCAACATCCGAACGAGATGGCATTTTTAAAATTTTTCCTTCATCTCGTACATGCTATTTATGTGATCATTCATTCTTGCGAATGTTTGTTCATAGGAACAAATGCTTATTTTGCCAGAATGAATGAATAACCTTTGGCTCTTCAATCAACAAAGTGTAGGTCCAAATCCAACAATGGTTTGGTAAAGAAATTTCATCGCTCTGTGTGAGAACACGATTTTGCTTACTGGAGGCCTGAAGTAGCTTGAAAAAGTTGCATTTAGTCTCTAAACAGATTCTCTGCATTATTAGCCCATTTATTATACTATTAAAGTGTAGGTTTGCAACCCACTTTGACTGCGATTGACAAAAAACAATAAATGATATAATTCGATGTATTTCTTCAATATGGTCAGCGTGTATTTTTTTGCAATCTTACCAGATGCTACACATTAACATTATTATCGTGCATTCCTCTCAGTAATCTTTTATTATCAGGTCCATTTCATTGTTTGTCACTTTTGTGGATGTGGCATTAAACCACCTAAGGGAGAAGTTACTGATCGTATTTTGTTATTTTCTGGTCATTAACAGAGCAGTTCACAAATTCACTGCTGCTATAGTGCATCCCGATTTTATCTGTTATGGAGAAGTACGTAGTGTAGAGTACTTTTGAGTACACTATACACTATAGAAAGTGGAAGATGTCGTTTGTCTTTTCATTAGTATGAAAAGACAAACGACATTTTCCCACTTTCTCTAAAGTAGAATAGAAAGCTGTTTGCAAGTGTCTCTGACATTTAATTTGTTATCCAGATTGGTAATTTAATTTACCAATTTAGATAGGATATTAGAGTTCATAACTTCTGCACTGTGTGTGTGTGTGTGTGTGTGTGTGTGTGTGTGTGTGTGTGTGTGTGTGTGTGTGTGTGTGTGTGTGTGTGTGTGTGTGTGTGTCGCATGGGATATGGAAGCTTTTAAATATATAATGGTATTCTGCGAATATTTCTGTTAAAATAATCCAATAACATCGGAAATTTTGTCGGGCAAGACATTTTAATAGCGATTCTTTGACTCCATGAGGTCTTGGGGTAGTAGTAGTAGTAGTAGTAGTAGTAATAATAATAATAATAATAATAATAATAATAATAATAATAATAATAATAATAATAATAATAATAATAAAGCAAATGTTATGAAAATATGTCAAGCAGACTGTTAATGGAAAAGGACACAACGGGGTAGTAATGTTCTTTACTCTTCCTGGGAAATTACGCTAAAAAGAAAAGTTGCATACATAATACAACATAATACATTTACAAACAAAACAATGGCCTCACTCACTTATTATGCGTTTGTTTTCTTCTTATTTTTGTAGTCATGAAAGCAATTTCATTAAATCGCCCTGTGTTTCTCTTGCCAATGCAACGAGGTTTCAGTTTCATAAATTGGAAATTTGCTTTGCTGCAGTTAAAAATAACTTAAAGATAACAACGTGCATATTTTAGACCTTATTTCAAACAACTGTTACCTGTGAATAGAAATAACATCACTACAAGTTCATATCGATTACATGTTTTCATTTTACTTTCTACGAATTTGTGAAGTGCTAGATTTCAAATGGCAGACGAAATACCAGACACGTGCTATATGTATAAATATTGTATAAATACTGTATTAATCGGCATAGTGCGGTCAGTCAGTCAGTAGAAAGAAAATCAAATTAACTACGACCATTCTAAATTAAAATGAGTTTGAAGTGCATCGTATTGTGCCTTTTAGGACTTTTAGTTACGATCTCAGGAAAGAAATTTTCAGCATGTGAATTAGCTAAAAAGCTGGCGTCATCTGGTATCCAAAAGTCTTTGATTCCTGATTGTAAGTATTCTTTATTATCATACTATGCACTAGCACCACCTGGTAGGTGTTAAGTAAAAAAAAAACCCTGAATTTTGTAATAATTGTAAAGAGATATATTTTTCGCTTAATTAAAATTTACTTGTCAAAGACAGATAAAATTAATTAAATAAATAAAAGTAAACTATTAATCCCAATTATAGAAGAAAAAAGACAATGCTTTTTTATATAAAATAATTAATTATAATATATTTAATTTCGACATAAATATATTTTTTATAAAATATTTAAAAAAAATAAAAATATATTATTTGTATATTTATATTTAATAACACATAAAAATAAAAAAAACATAAAACATAAAAAAAGTTCTTACAAGAAATTCTATTTTATTTATTTTTATAGTTATATGTCTGGTAAGGCACGAAAGCAATTTCGATTCAAGGGCTCTTTCCCGTCGAAATAAAGATGGAAGTCGCAATCACGGACTATTTCAGGTAAATGGCATAAATATGGTCATTCTCTTAGATTAATATTAATGCGTGAAGTGTTACTGCCTATTAAATATGACTTTGTTTCGAGACGATGCCTGCACAAATTCGCACGAGTGCAGTGATTTCAACTTATCTCACCACTCATCCCCCCTCACACACACACACATTTTTCTCTCGTTATACAGAAATACAAGACTTTTATTAAGAGAGTAATTACTTTGTTTTGATGTTTTTATTTCAGATCAATGACCGATATTGGTGTTCACCCCCAGGTCCAAACAATGACTGCAATGTGAAGTGTAGTGGTAAGTTCCATAACAGAGTTTCCCCTATTTATTAAAATTATTTACTATTTAATAAATGAAGGTGTTCGAATAGGTGCTAAGTAATTCTCTCTCTCTCTCTCTCACTGTACAAAACCATGACTACTATACATCTGAATTCTAGATTCATGACTGAATTCATAACTGATATGAATTTCGGACAGAGGGTGGGAAATCATTCTTCATTTTCCATCTTTTGTTTTTCCTCCTAGGCCAATTGAAACGGTCTTTTAACTAATAACAAGGTTTAGTTTTCATTCTACCATCTCTCGTGAATATTTCTAATCAATGGTGTATTTCAAATTTTGTTATTTTATTTTTAATTAAAAAATCTTTTAATTGACAATTAAATTTATTACGTAACGTAAATAAGTTACTAATAAAACTTAATTTTGTATTGAAATTTATTTAATGATCCTCTAAAACAGCACTGATTAGCTTTTTGTAATCGTAATGAATGCCATGATAGAGCAGTTAATTCTATTTGCTGATTCTTGCAACGCGGATTTCCCTGTTTGGTTTGTCGTGCTTATTCAGCACGACAGAAAAACGCGAAAAAAACTGCGCTTATTCAGCATCCCGATTGCACGATTTGAAACCAAATGTATATTTAAAAAAACATTAATATTGATTATTGATAATGTGATCATTATGGCAAAAGCGATAAAAATAGGTATTCCATCAGAGATTGCATCTTTCATCATACCCACATTACACAAACCATATGATTCTTCATTCACTTACTATTCTCAAAAATTCGGGCTTAGTTGGTAAAACACCTTTTTTTTTTCAATTTGAGAAATACGAATTATTTTCATATTTGTAGAAGAATATAGTTATTTAATTGAAGAACTTATTTTCATTAGAGGTTTGAATTAATTCAGAAATCTTAGATCTTTCTTATTATAATTACTGTAGCATTTATAACTGACAATAAAAGTATTTTCTATAATCGTGGATATCGACAAATGGGTTTTTAAAATATATAATATTAATTATATATTTATATTATATAATATATAATTAATAATACATAATTATATTATATATAATAATATAATATAATATATATAATAAAAATATGTAATTTTAAAAGATATGTAAAAGTAAATATTTCTTAAACGTGTAGAAAGGCTTATGTGTTCATTGTACATGTTGTTTTATTTTTGACGGTATATATCAGAACACAAAATTATAAGTAAATAATAATTTATTGCCTTATTGCTGATATATGGAGCACCAAAAATTCACAAACAAGGTACACCCTTACGCCCTATTGTGGATAGTATAAATAGTCCCACTTACAAACTGGCTGCACATTTATCCAAGCTACTAGCCACTCTCACAAACAATTCTACCTCCTTTGTCAAACTTTCTGCCCACCTAAAAGCATTTTAGAACACCATACTTTAAAAAGCTCAGACTTAATGGAGAGCTTTGGTATCTTTTCACTATTCAATGTGCCACTAATTGAAACCCTTAATCTACTAAAGTCACACTTTCCCCTGATATATTTGAATTATTTAAATTCAAAACCTGCAGGATATTTCACATGGAAAGGGAAAATATACAAACAATTAGATGGGACAGCTATGGGTCCCCTCCCTTCCCCCCCAGCCAACTTCTACATAGAACATCTGGAAAAACTAGTTATCAATACAGCCACTCTCAAACCAACACTTTGGCTACGTTATGTTGACGACGTGGTTGCTATTTGGCCACATGGCCCAGGGACATTGGAAACATTCTTAGCGCATTTAAATAGCCAACATCCTAAAATCCACTTTACAATGGAACCGGAAGCTAATAACTGTCTGCCCTTCCTGGATACACTTATCACACGTCTTCCCGATGGTTCCTTATCATTTTCAGTTTTTAGACAACCCACATATACACGGAGATATTTACACAAACAATCACACCATCGCCCTTCTCAACAGTATGGTATTTTAAAAATGCTAACCCATAGAGCAAGAGCAATATGTTCCAATGATAATGCTCTTACTGCTGAACTGGCTCATTTACACCACACCTTCTTGGCCAATGTCTATAATCCCATAAGATAAACAAAATACTAAATGCTCCTAAGAAACCCCTCCCACTATCCACTACAGTGGACTACAAGAAAACAGTCACCATCCCATACATTAAAGGTACATCAGAAAAGATATCTAGAATTCTTAATAAACATGAACTACGCACAGTATTCAGACCGTGTGTCAAATTAGCAACTCTCATCCGTTCACCCAAGGACAGCATCCCTCCTTTATCACATCCAGGAGTCTACGAAGTACCCTGCTCGTCTGATCAAGCTTACTACGGTCAAACAGGAAGAACTGCGAACATCCGCATCAGTGAACATAAAAGATACAGTACATCCGGCACTATCACTATGGCAAGTCTGGCTTAGCAGACCATGCTTTGGATACCCTTGCACACAGACTAAACTGAAAGAAAACAAAAGTACTGCAGATAAACTCTTACAAGTCGGAGAGATTGTTCTTAGAAGCAACAGAAGCTTTGAAACATACTCCAAATCTCAAAAAATATGGCTGTATAAATTTGCCTAAGATCTGGGAGAGAGTCATCTTAAGACATAACTAGTACCAGCTTTTCTATCTGTTTTTTAGGACTTTAGTCTTTGTGTAGTAACTGCAATTTTTTTTTACAGATAGAGGGTGCCTAATTAGGACTTTAGTCTTTGTGTTGCTGCTACAATTTTGTTAAACTAGTCTGTTGATTACACCATGTTGTTGTAGTCTCGCGTATTGTGACAAACTGTGTTTTTGTGCTCTGAAGAAGTTGGTTATAACACCAGCGAAATATCAGCAATAAGTCAGTAAATTATTATTTCTTATAATTTTGTGTTCTGATATATACCGTAAAAAATAAAACAACATGTAAATATTGCTTATTATAATCAGTGTAATGTTTTCCAGCTAAAATGACTTTTTTATGTAATGCTATTGTCATTTTATCGAGATATCACGTACTCTTAAAGGTGATATCTTTAATGCAATTAACAAAGAATAAAATATAATTTGAAGGAATATTCACTTAACAAGTTGTATTTACAAATTTGCGTATATCCAGAGGACGCTGCAATCTGTAACTCTAAAATATGTTTGACATTTATGTTACGTGTTAATAGCTTTGCCATTTCAGTTACGTGACTACCAAACGACTATATTGATATTAGGCACGTGTCACTACATACGAAATTCAGTGACTGGGTTTGTAATTACGTTTCATATTTGCATCTCATGAGATTTTGGTAATATTCTTTCCCTGTTCTGTTTTGTTATATAGCTCTACGAGATGACAATATTAACGATGATATCAGATGCGCAAAGAAAATCTACGGCCGACACAAGTTTTCAGCCTGGTAAGTGTTAACTTTTATTTGAACAGAAGTCATTAACGTTATATTCAGCTTACATCCGAAGAAGAGCCATGCAAAAATAGAACAATTAGAAGCGTTTATTTATCACGCACTGGAGTTGACTTAGAATTGCACATCAAAGATAATTGCACTAATTAATAATTAAAATATAAAAATACGGTTTTCTTCGCGATCGTGAATAGTTGCCGAGGCAACTCGAGCAGAAGATTTTATAAGCCATCTCCCAAGTTAGATTACCTGTTTCTAACTTATTAATTAATTAATGCCAATATTTCATTATATACTTCCAAATTTCGATACAAAATTGTTTGCATCCACAATTTAAAAAAATGTGTAAATTATTATTCTTTTTTTAGTAATTCAGTATCTCCAGAAGTTTTCTAATTCGAAAACTTTTGATTGATCTAATCCTAAAAGTTAAAGACTCTTTAGACGAAAATCAATGTGACAACATTGATTTTCCTGACAGGTTGTTATATTATTTGATATTTTCATTTTTGTTATTCATTTAATCTTACTTCCTGTTTCATTTCTTTAGGTACGCATGGAAAAGCAATTGTCAAGGCAAAAATGCTAAACGTTATGTGACAAGATGCAGATACTGAACTCATGCTACGTGGTACTGTTTCCATGATAAGTGTTGTGATTTCGTATTTGCTATTTAATTCCTTTTGCTACCATTACCGAACAATTCTCTGCATGGACGCCATCATTTTTATATTTTCCATTGTAGAATTCATATTCTAATCTAAATAAAAAAGCGAGTGAACATTTTTTTATATGCATTAGAGTTTGTGTTGATTGTTTAAAAGTATTTTATTGCGTGTGGTAAATGTAATATGTTGTTTCCTAAATAAAAGACGTTTCTACTACATGGTTCAACTTCTATTTTATAACTTTTATATATATATACAGTATATATATATACAGGGTGTTCGGGATAAATTTGACATATTTATAATTAATTATATTTTTCCGTAAGTTACATGTATTAACACACACTTCTCTTCATTTAAAAGTTTGGACCCTTCTTCATTCATATACAAGATGTCAGAAAGGATGGATAGCTGGAACCCACCTGAATCATGGAAGAGAATAACTTGTATCATGATGATTCGTGCCCGCCATCAAAATAAGGATATTACGACTGCTGCCCAATGCTCCCTGAATACAGTAAAAACAATCAGGCATGAACTAGAGAGTTGCAATGGTGACTACGAGGATGTAGCAAGAAGAAAGATCCCTAGCAGACGATCTGATTGCGTTCGTACAGCAGAATTCCTCGCAAATCTGCAGGAACAGGTGTTGAAGAACCCTGGCATTGGAATTCGGGCTTTGTTCGTGGAGTTGCTAACTGTAGTCAAGCCCTGGATAACAAGGGTAGCCAATGGTAGGCCGTATGTATGGCAGCAGGATTCGGCCCCTTGCCACACCTCTGGGAAAAGTCAAAAATGGTTGTCTGAAAATTTCTACGACTTCACCAGTCCAAATGTTTGGCCTCCAAACTCCCCAGACCTTAACCCCATGGATTATTTTGTATGGGGCGCAGTTGAAAAAGACACCAATCGCACTTCCAGTAATACAAAAGCCCAGTTAATGGATAAAATTAAAACAGTTTTTGCGGCCCTTCCCAGGGAGACTGTAGCATCAGCTTGTTCGAGGTTCCGAAGCAGAATTGAAGCTGTGATCGATGCTAATGGTGGTTATTTTGAGTAAATCTTGTTGATAGTATTGTAATTAACTCTGCCTGTAATGTTTTTTTGTCAATTCATTAAATTTAATAGATACAAAGAAGATTTTCTTTTTCCTTACGAAACTGTCAAATTTATCCCGAACACCCTGTATATATATATATATATATATATATATATAAGCCTTCACCCTGCAGTGGGTAGAAATATAGGCTGTTAATTTTTTTTCTTTCACACACACACACACACACACACACACACACACATATATATATATATATATATATATATATATATGTTAAAGATACCAAGCTATTTTAAACCTGGTTTTACTCCATTTCCCAAGTAAGCAAACAGACAAACAAGTCAAGTTTGCGCCTACAAGTGTTGCAAGTATAGCTGACCCTGCACGATTTATTTTACCCAAGGTAAAATACTTTCTATATATATATGTGTGTGTGTAGAAATATTATTGTTATTATTATTATTATTATTATTATTATTATTATTATTATTATTATTATTATTATTATCATTCGTGACACCTCCAAGGAGTCCGAAGACTCATCGCGGGAGGACACTTATTATACAACTCTGTCTCCACCACTACACCGAACTTCTACTACCAATCATAACCTTCAGCGCCATCTACTGCCCACCACCACCACCGTTAGTATTTTTTTATATGTAAATTGCATGTGTTCTGAAGGGATAATATGATTGTATGCGGGATGAAAAAACCCGAGTTTCAGGAGAAAAAACAATGTTACCTCTGTCCCAAAACACACACTTGCATATATATTTGTATATATCTGAATGCAATCTATGCGCAAACATAACATATATCTACCCGAACTCAATTTGATCCAAGCAAAAATAAAAAAGCACATAACCTATCTTCTGTATGATATAACATAAATATCTAAGAACAGTCTTTGGGTTGCGGATGAATACATACATCCCCAACAAAATAGTTTTATTATTATTATCTAAGACCTCCATGGAGTTAAGAACTCATAGAGGGAGGCTATAAATCACCCAAACCAGTAGTCATACCTTCCCTTAAATTTATTCACACAGATGCACTCACTACCCGTAAAGGCAAATTAATCCACTCGTTCACTGCTCTGCGAGTCTTGACTGCAAATCAATTTAACTTCTATTGATGCCCCCTTGTTCTTTCCCCACCTTCATTATAACGAAACATTTAATCAGATGATATCCTATAACACCCATTTAAATGTTTATAGACCTCTGTCATATCATTCCTCTTTCTCCTGTTAACCAGAGTTTGCAATCCACATACTCGCAATCTGTTCTCGTAAACTAAATCCCATAATCCGGATATAATATTTGTAACAACTCTCCTTGCACCTTTTCCACAGCTTCGTTATCCCCGTGGAACCCGAGAGACCAAATCTGCGCACAATAATCCAGGTTTGGTCTTATAAAAGCCTTATAAAGAGGCAAAATGACCTCCTTATCCTTACATGTCAAGATTCTCTTCAGCATCGCAATTATTCTCTGGTTGTATTTGCAACTTTTGCTTTGTGACCTTTGAACCACAAATTCCTATCCTCCAAGAACCCTTACCTCCTCAGTTTCTTGTAGCATAACCCCGCTAATATAATATGCCGCTGGAACTCTAATCATGCCAAAGTGCATAACTGTATATTTACTAACATTAAACGTACAGCCATTTTCCTTTTCCCAAATTTCCAGCCTATTCAAATCACTTTTTAAGTGATTTCAATAGGCTGCCATGGTTTACCCTGCCTAACTGAACTGAACCTTTACCTGCGGACTGAACCCTGAGGTGCATCACTGGTCACCTTAAATCTGGCAGATTCACACCCACTGTACACCACTTTTTGTTATCTGTCTGTCAACCATTCCCTGTTTCAAGCCAAGAGTTTATAATTCAATCCCATATTCTCAAGTTAATGCAACAGCCTTTCGTGTGGTGTCCTATCAAACGCCTTAGAAAAATCCAACATAATCATAGTGTATCCATTTCCTTTATTCAACTCAGCTGTAACATTGTTACAAAATATAAGAAAAGTGCTAAAACATAACCTTCCTTTAGTAAACTTAAGCTGTTCCTTGTAGAGTATGGCATGTTTGTCAACCTCTATCTGTATGCGAGTTCTTACCAACTTCTCTAAAATCTTCACTTCCACTCCAGAGATACTGATGGATCGGTAGTTAGACACAGGGCCGACGAAAGCAGACATGCGGCCGTCGCTACGAAGGGGGCGCCACCGTCTGGGCACCGTTCATAAGTTCATTTTTATGAAAAAAAATTTTTATCATAAAAACAAAAAATTTTTAGAATGATCAATATTAAAATTAATAAGGCCGGATACACCGAATAAAAATTAAGAAAAATTGTATATTGCCGCCTCTTTGATCAGCCGGCTGTTTACAATTATGCAGCGAGAGCAGGCTAAATGCTTGCGTAGAGAATGTTGTGTCTACAGCAATCTATCTAAAGTGTAACGGTGAACGGTTTTTATGTGCAGAAACTAATTTTCGTACAAAACATTTTTGCTAGTTAACCAGTCATATGGCACGCATCTCAGTAGGCTACTGACCATAGCGCAGTGCGGACTATTATTTCGTCTCTGTGTCGTGTTGTGTAATAATTTCTTGTGGGTATAAAATAGAAATGGAATCAAAAATTAAAAAAAAAGGTTATCCGGTGCACAAAATCGTAAGCGACATGCTGCGAAAGAAGCAGATATTAAAAAACAAACTGGGGCTCTTAATAAATTTGTTAAAATATCAAAATATTCTGATGCAGATTGTAACCAACTCGATACATCAGAAATCAGAGTTCAAGAACCGTGCACATCATCCAGTTTGCATCAAAGTACTATTGCAACTATTGAACAAGATAACAAGACGAATGATTTAAGTGAAAAACAGTTAGGAGAAGATTTAGTTGTAGTTGACCACGAAACTAACACATTGTTAGTCTCTGAAAATTTAGAAGATCCAGGTGAATGGGGAAATATTGATGAAACGTTACGGGTTGTTTTAATTGAAATGGGGCGTGTTCAAAAGAAAAATATAATATATCCCAGAGATACATATGGTCGTAAATTTGGCGATACGTATTATATTAGAAAAATGGAAAAAGGGGAGCTCGTGCCAAGAACATGGTTCATTTATTCCGAAACTTTAAATTCTGTTTTTTGCTTTTGTTGCAAACTTTTCGCACCTACTGAATCAAGTAGTCTTGTAGAAGGTTATAATGATTGGAGAAATGTAAGTGCAACTTTCATAGACATGAGACTAGATTAACTCACACAAAAAAATTTCTTAAAAAGAAATTTAAGGAAGGAACTTGATAAATATTTAAAAAAACAAAACTACTATCGATTTCCAGACTGAAAGCATGTATGAAATGGAAAAGAAACATTGGACGAGTGTATTAGAACGCTTGATTGAAATTATAAAATTCCTTGGTAGCCAAAATTTAGCTTTTCGCGGATCATCTGATAAATTATATGAAAGGAATAACGGCAATTTTTTAAAATTAGTCGAACTGTTTGTGAAGTTTGATCCCGTTACGGAAAAATCATGTTGAAAGGGCACTAAATCGAAATAATAGAGTACACTATTTGAGTAAAGACAGACAAAATTAAAAATTTAAACTTTAAGAAACGCAATCTGGGATACAATTTTATTATCAATTCGAAAATCTAAATATTATTCCATAATTTTAGACTGCACACCTGATGCAAGTAAAACAGAACAAATGACCATTATTATTCGCTTTGTTTCCTGTGACAATGGAATTGTCAAGATCAACGAAAACGTTTTAGGTTTTGAAAATATTTCAGATTCCACAGGATGGTTTATGTGCAACAATAATGGAACAACTGAAAAAATGGAACATCCACATTGAAGACATGCGAGGTCAAGGGTATGACAATGCGGCAAATATGAAAAAGAAAAAATATGGGCTCCAAAATTTCCTTTTGAACAAAAATCCTCGAGTTTTTACATGCCATGTGCTGCTCATACTCTAAATTTAATCATTAACGATGCAGCCAAAGTGAATGCAGATGCAATCAGTTTCTTTGCAATTATTCAAGAAATATACAATTTCTTTTCATTCTCTTACAAACATTGGGCAATCGTTTTAAAGTTCGTAAAAATGTTAACATTGAAACAGCCATCAAAAACACGATGGGAAAGTAAAATTAATGCAATCCGCCGTCTACGATATCAGTTAGGAGAAATTTAGGATGCACGTTTTGAAATTTTTTATAATGAAAATTTTAACAAACATTATGTGCTAAAATAAAGGACTACAAATTTATTTGCTCTTTTATAACTGGGCATGATTTACTTAACAAAATAAAGCCTGTGATTAAAATGCTTCAAGACAAAAATATGAACATTACACTTGCTTTAGAATCTATCGAAAACTTAAAAATATTCTTACAAGAGTATCGATCAGATACAAATTTTAAAGAAGTTCTAAAAACGGCAAAAGAACTGAGTGAAGAGGTGGATGGAAAACAAGAATTTAAAAGTGGTACGGAAGTCCGACGACGAAAGAACACACGACAATTTGACTATGAGTTTCATGACGAAACGCCACAATCTCTAGAAGATAAATTTAGAGTGAATGTGTTTTATATACTTCTAGACGTTGCAGTGTGTTCGTTAATAGAACGTTTTGAACAACTAAAAACATATTATGATAATTTCAATTTCTTTTATAGATTACTACAAATTAATAACGAAGATTTACGAAAAAATTGTGTCAATTTAGAGAGATTCTCTTGAAAGACGGCGACAATAAAGACGTAAATGCAATAGAACTATATGACGAGTTATGTTCTTTCCGGGATATTTTTCAGAAGGATAATTTAAATATTCAAAACCCTTTCGATATTCTTAATTTAATTTTATATAAATAAATCTTAATTTATCTTTCCCTAACTTTTTAATTGCTTTAAGAATACTATTAACCTTACCTGTTAGTGTAGCAAGCAGTGAACGTTCCTTTTCCAAGTTGAAATTGATTGAAACCTACTTAAGAACAAGTATCTCACAAATAAAAAAGATGTGTTAGTTTGGCGTTAATAGCTATTGAAAATGATGTATGTGCGGAATTAGACGTGAAGACCATTATTTCTAATTTTATGAATATGAAATCAAAAGCCTTAAAATTTTAATTTAAATAAATTCAAGTATATTTATGTAATTTAATTTCTTTTCTGTTATTCTGTACAGATGTTATTTTTTGAATACTTATATTAAATGTTCTAATTATTTCTGAATTCTTTTCTTATTTTCTCATCTAGCTTGAGTTTCTTTTATTTTCCTAAAAGGTAGTTCCACTTATAAAAATTATTAAAAAATTTTACAAGTTACTAAGAATTTAGTAACTTGTAAAATGCAACAATTTTCTTAAACTTTAGTTCAAATAAATTTTAATTTTAATTAAAGTTTATTTTAATTTTGTTAGCGATTCGGTTTGGTGAGAAGGCTAAAATCCCTGTATCATTATATATTCAACGATTAAAATGAAGTGGCGTTATCAAAATTTGCTTTAACTTTTGAGAATTTTTTGAATATACGGGATTTTAACGATTATCCTGCCTAGTCAACTAAATGTTCGTAACATTTAGCGAACCAACGTGTGGCTGTTATGTCAAAATTTATTTAAGAAATTTCAAATAATTTAAATCTTTATTATCGTAAAAGAACCACAAACGCCCGGATCGTTACAGGGGCTCTTGGATAGACATTGCATACGGGCAGCGAAGACCCTAGCGCCGGCTCTGGTTAGACAAATCATTATTTACACCGCCCTTGTACAATGGAACTATCATACATTCCTTCCATTCCTGAGCCGAGAGTCAAGTTATAAAAACATGTGAAAAGCGGATCCAATTCGACTGAACTTTTAGCAAACGGGCTGATATTCCACCTATCCCTATAGACTAATTCTTATCCAGGTTATGCAACAGCACTTCAACCTAATTTTCATGAACCTCTAACTCGTCATCCGATGTAACAGTAGCACTGTGCACCATGTAACATACACCTGGTTGATATATCTTAGCAAAGTTAGCACTCATCAGCTGAACAATCTCATTAGCTTTCGACACTTGAGTACCATCTGCATTCGACAAAGTGATTCTTTCACATTCATTCTTTCTTTTGCTTGCAGCATAATGATAAAATTATTTTGGATTGCCTTAGCTTGCATGCCAAATTTCGTTTCATACCTCGATTTAGCTTCGCACAATACTCGTTACTTTTCTGGCCTGAGCTTTATATATTTCATAACTCCTCTCACTCTCATTCTCACGATATTCTTTCCATATCATCGGTTTCTTGTGGATCGCTTGTTTAATAAGGTTGCACATCCATTTCCCTCCCAACCTATTTATTGTTCAAACACTTGGGATAGATTCATATACTGCCCTATTTAAGCACTTTTTTCAAATATCCTTGCATTGCTGATATTTTTCTCATTCAGTAATTGATACCCTAGAACCAAAGATAGTGTTCTTCTAAGTTGATCATAATTTCCAGCTTTGTAGTTAAAGCATGTAACTTGTTTTATTAGGAGCATCAATACAATTAGACACTTACCAAGAACGCACAGCATGATCACTATCCCCAACTGGTGGTAAAATAACCATATTCTTAACAGACCACTTCTGACGTTATGAGCAAATACAACAACTCTTCAGCCTAGAGTTCCTTCTTTCACATGCTGCTTGAGAAAGTTGTATCGCAACAATTCAATAAATTCTTCTTCCTTCTTATTCTGACATTTCCCTTCTACCCAATCAACAATATGAAAAGAATTCGCCACTAAAATCTTCTGCTACTTCAATTCACAATTGACATTTATGTCTTTAGGGTGAAGCAAAATGCTTTTCATATTCTCCCCCAGGACTGACGGAAGCGGGAATGCAGAGCATACAGTGAATGCGGGCGCCGCCGCCGGGGAACTGTTCATAAGTTCATTTTTAAGAAACAAAATTTTTATCAAAAACAAAAAATTCTTCGAATGATCAATATTAAAATAAATAAGGCTGGATACACCGAATAGAAATTTTAAAAAATTAATTGAATATCGCCGCCTGTTTGATCAGCCGGCTGTTTACAATTTTGCAGCGAGAGCAGGCTAAATGCTTGCTCTCGCTGCAGTAAATTGACTGCAGCTAAAAGCAATTAGCTGCAGTCAATTTACTGCAGTCAATTTACACAATCTATCTAAAGTGAAACGGTGAACGGTTTTTATGTGCAGAAACGAATTTTCGTACAAAACATTTGTTGCTAGTTAACCAGTCATATGGTACGCATCTCAGTAGGCTACTGACAGCAGCGCAGTGCGGACTATTATTTCGTCTCTGTGTCGTGTTGTGTAATAATTTCTTGTGGGTATAAAATAGAAATGGAATCAAAAATTAAAAAAAAAGTTATCCGGTGCACAAAATCTAAGCGTCATGCTGCGAAAGAAGCAGATATTAAGAAACAAATTGGGGCTCTTAATAAATTTGTTAAAATATTAAAATATTCTGATGCAGATTGTAACCAACTCGATACATCAGAAATGAGAGTTCAAGAACCGTGCACATCATCCAGTTTGCATCAAAGTACTATTGCAATTATTGAACAAGATAACAAGACGAATGATTTAAGTGAAAAACAGTTAGGAGAAGATTTAGTTGTAGTTGACCACGAAACTAACACATTGTTAGTCTCTGTAAATTTAGAAGATCCAGGTGAATGGGGACATATTGATGAAAAATTACGAGTTGTTTTAATTCAAATGGGGCGTGTTCAAAAGAAAAGCATAATATATCCTAGAGATACATATGGTCGTAAATTTAGCGACACGTATTACAATGAAAAAATGGAAAACCGGGAGCTGGTGCCAAGAACATAGCTCATTTATTCTGAAACTTTAAATTCTGTTTTTTGATTTTGTTGCAAACGTTTCGCACTTACTGAATCAAGTAATCTTGTAGAAGGTCATAACGATTGGAGAAATGTAAGTACAACTTTGCATAGACATGAGACTAGTTTAACTCACATGAAAAATTTCTTAAAATGGAAGGAACTTGGTAAAAATTTAAAAAACAAAACTACTATTGATTGCCAGCCACAAAGCATGTATGAAATGGAAAAGAAAATTGGACGAGTGTTTTAGAACGCTGGATTGAAATTATAAAATTCCTTGGTAGCCAAAATTTAGCTTTTCGCGGATCATCTGATATATTATATGAAAGGAGTAACGGCAATTTTTTAAAATTAGTCGAACTGTTTGCGAAGTTTGATCCTGTTATGGAAAATCGTGTTCAAAGGGCCCTACAACAAAACAATAGAGTTCACTATTTGAGTAAAGACAGTCGAAATGAAATATTGGAAACTAAGTAACGCAATAAGGGATACAATTTTATTTTCAATTAGAAAATCTAAATATTATTCCATAATTTTAGACTGCATACCTGATGCAAGTAAAACAAAACAAATGACCATTATTATTCGCTTTGTTTCCTGTGACAATGAAATTGTCAAGATCAACGAAAACGTTTTAGGTTTTGCAGATATATCAGATTCCACAGGATGGTTTATGTGCAACAATAATGGAACAACTGAAAAAATGGAACATCCACATTGAAGACATGCGAGGTCAAGGGTATGACAATGCGGCAAATATGAAAGAGAAAAAATATGGGCTCCAAAATTTCGTTTTCAATAAAAATCCTCGAGTTTTTACATGGCATGTGCTGCTCATACTCTAAATCTAATCATTAACGATGCAGCCAAAGTGAATGCAGATACAATTAGTTTCTTTGCAATTATTCAAGAAATATACAATTTCTTTTCATTCTCTTACAAACATTGGGCAATCGTTTTAAAGTTCGTAAAAATTTTAGCATTGAAACAGCCATCAAAAACACGATGGGAAAGTAAAATTAATGCAATCCGTCCTCTACGATATCAGTTAGGAGAAATTTACGATGCACTTTTTGAAATTTTTTATAATGAAAATTTTAATCAAGAAACTCAGCATGAAGCACAAACATTATGTGCTAAAATAAAGGAGTACAAATTTATTTGTTCTCTTATAACTGGGCATGATTTACTTAACAGAATAAAGCCTGTGAGTAAAATGCTTCAAGACAAAAATATGAACATTACATTTGCTTTACAATTTATCGAAAACTTAAAAATATTCTCACAAGAGTATCGATGAGATACAAATTTTAAAGCAATTCTAAAACCGGCAAAAGACCTGAGTGAAGAGGTGGATGGAGAACAAGAATTTAAAACTGGTACGGAAGTTCGACGATGAAAGAAGACACGACAATTTGACTACGAGTATTATAACGAAACGCCACAATCGGCAGAAGATAAATTTAGAGTGAATGTTTTATATACTTCTAGACGTTGCAATGTGTTCGTTAATGGAACGTTTTGAACAACTAAAAACATATTATGATAATTTCAATTTCTTGTATAGATTACTACAAATTAATAACGAAGATTTACGAAACAAATTTAAGACAATAAAGACGTAAATGCAATAGAACTATATGACGAGTTATGTGCATTCCGGAATATTTTTCGGAAGGATAATTTATATATTCAAAACCCTTTCGATATTCTTAATTTTATTGTGTCCCATAATTTATCTTTCCCTAACTTTTCAATTGCTTTAAGAATACTATTACCCTTACCTGTTAGTGTAGCAAGCAGTGAACGTTCCTTTTCCAAGTTGAAATTGATTGAAATCTACTTAAGAACAAGTATCTCACAAATAAAAAAGATATGTTAGTTTGGCGTTAATAACTATTGAAAATGATATATGTGCGGAATTAGACGTGAAGACCATTATTTCTAATTTTGTGAATATGACATCAAAAACCCTGAAATTTTAATTTAAGAAATTTCAAGTATATTTATGTAATTTAATTTATTTTCTGTTATGCTGTAAAGATGTTATTTTTGAATACTTATATTAAATGTTCTAATTATTTCTGAATTCTCTTCTTATTTTCTCATCTATCTTGAGTTTCTTTTATTTTCCTAGAAGATAATTCCACTTTTAAAAATTATTAACAACTTTTTACAAGTTACTAAGGATTTACTAACTTGTAAAATGAAAGAATTTTTTTAAACTTTAGTTCAAATAAATTTGAACTTTAATTAAAATTCATTTTAATTTTGTTAGCGATGTGGGTCGGTGAGAAGGCTATAATCCCTGTATCATTATATTCAACGATTAAAATGAAGTGGCTTTGTCTAAATTTCCTTTAACTTTTAAGAATTTTTTGAATATTAGGGCTTTTAACGCTTATCCTGACTAGACAACACCCCCGGTTCGTTAAATGTAGCGAACCAACGTGTGGTTGTTCTGTCAAAATTTATTTAAGAAATTTTAAATAATTTAAATTTTTATTATCGTAAAAGAACCACACACGTCCGGATCGTTACAGGGGCGCTTAGATAAAAATTGGATGCGGGCGCCAAACACCAAAGCGCAGGTTCTGTTCCCAGCTATCTGTTGTTGTTACAGTGAGGGTAAAATTTACGAGCAGTATGCTCGCCCTGAATGGACATGGAGATTATGCATCTTTATAGGAGGCTAATATAGGTTTTGGTCTTTTACATTTGAATATGTCCGTTGCCTCGTATCCTGTAACTTTGCTGAACCAAATCGTTGGGATGTGTGGACGTCTGTAGGAAAAACTTGGATGCTAAGGATTGTAGAAAAGATAAAATATAGGGAATATTTGTGTCTCAATGGAGTTGATTGTTTCTAACATACCACGGGACGTTCAGAATCATTCTCAAGCACTTGTTCTGCACTCGCTGTATTTTGATAATGTTAGCAATAGAGGTGTGGCTCCAGGCCGAAGAGGCATAGGTGATTATAGGACGAATCATCATCTGGTATAGTTGCAATTTGATTCTGTTGAAGATCTTGCTATTTCTATTAATTAGCGGATAGATCTGAGCTATGGCTTTAGATGCCTTTGCGCACGTAGACTTGATGTGTTGGTTAAAGACAGCTTTTTGTCGAGAATTCAACCCAGGTAATTTGTTTCTGTCTGCCAGGGAATTTTAGTATTGAATAGTAACACATCTCCTGCAGGAGACATTGGCCTTTTTGAGAAAAGAACGGCTGAGTTTTTTAGGGGGTTGAATTCCAATCTCCACTTGGAGAACCAACCCTCCAGCTATAAAAGGTTTTCTTGAAGCTTTCTGGTAATGAAATGGGGTCTGAGAGATCTGGTTAGTATTTCCGAATCGTCCGCATACAGAGCCAAAATTGAAGTCCTCGGAGTGTGTGGAATGTCTCACATGTACACAGAAAACAGCAATGGAGCCAGTAGAGATCCCTGCGGCACTCCAGCAAAGATATGGCGCTGGGACGATGTAGGACCGTTGATTTTAACTTGCATTGATCTATTCTGAAGAAATGAATGGATTAGATGAATCATTTTTAGTGAGGTACCGGCTGAGATAAGCTTGTGCAGGAGTCCAAAATGCCAGATTTTGTAAAATGCTTTGGCTAGATCTGGGAAAGCAGCTCCTGTGCATAGCGCCAGTTGTAACTGGTGGTGGTTTATTCGACAATTCTGTGGACTTGCTGGGTAGTACTTGGAGATGAGATTGATTGGACGATAATTTTGCAGTAAGTGTGGGTCTTTGTCTGGCTTATGTATAGGAATTACATCAGCCAGTTTCGAGGTGGAAGGAAAATAGTGATATCTTAAGATTGCATTTATTATACTGGTCAGGTGCACTACGCTTTTCGAGGCAGCAGCTTGATCACCCTGTTTGAGATGCCGTCTGATCCAGGAGCTTTATTGTTCTTAAGTTTTTTAATAATATCATATAATTCAACAGGTGATGCGGGTGCAATATGGTCAGCAGTGGTATCTGGAAGATTTAATGCATGCCTGACCTCTCTGTGGATTTTGACAAGTGATTGAAATTTAAGTTGTTATAAGAAGGTTTGCAACTGCACCTCAAGATTTTGCATCTGTGTGGACTAGGCCCTGGTTCGAGATTATGGGGGGGGTCTGTTTTTGTTTTTGATGTTTCTCAGTAATCCTCAGATAGAGTGATCAATAGGTGAGATTGAGGCTAACCTGCTGTTTTAAGGATACTTGTGACATAAGACTGAATGATATATGCACGTAAACACAAGAACGATATTTAATTAACCAGATATTTCAGTTTGGAAATAGCAGACCATCTTCAGTGGTATTACAAGAACAGTTTTAAAAAAATACACGCTAGAATACTAACAATAGAACGTTAAAAATAGAACACGCCACGTGATGTCATATCACTAAGTATTAAGTATAAAACGGAATATTTTGAAGTAGAGACATGATTGGAAAAAAAAATTAATGATTATCTTGATTAGACCTTTCCCAGATTTTTGATATAGATATACAGTCATTACGATTCAGGTTGGGACGATGGAGCAAGGCCTCAACGCTTTCCTTGAACAAACGTTCGAACCTATAACGGGATCTATGTAAGAGGCGAGTCCTTGACCAAAAGATGCTGTGGTCAGTTTCAATCCCGTGATCCAATCCAGACCTTTCAGGTTTGTTGTGAAGAATGGAGGATTGATGTTCTTGGATTCTTTTTTTCAAGAGAACGTCCAGTCTGTCCAAAATAAGAGAGTTCACAATTGCACGGAATTTGATAAACTCCAGGAAGAATTAAATTTGAGCGTTTGTCTTTAGGAGAAGGAAAATGAGAAGACAATTTGTTAATAGGTGAATACGTAGTTGTTAAATCATATTTCTTTAAAATTCTTGTGATAGGTTCTGAAATACCGGAGATATAAGGAAAAGCCACTCGACGTATTGAAACTTTGTTGTTTTGCGGAGGATTATAAGAATTGAGAAGATGTTGAGTACTTTTTTTTAGATAAGCCATTGAGTTTCATGTGTTGTTGGATTGTAGAAAGTACACAGGAAACCAACGTTCTCAGGTCGTTATATTAAGAATCAGCTCATCATCCATGTCAAAAAACAGGAATTATAAAATGCCTCATCAGAAGAGCCAAAACTAATTGTTCTACTTTTGATTATCTACAGAAAGAACTTTCTACTATCCAACAACAGTGATCAATAGGTGAGATAGAGGCTAACTTTTTATCCCAAACTTGGTTTCTATGAATTTTAAGTGCATCTCTTACTGCTCCATTTAATCTATTAAGCACTGATTTGTCCTGAGGAGCGCGAGTGTTACGAAATCTCTTCCTAGCTTTGTTCTTCTCTCTGATCAGGTCCATAATATCCTCAGGCAAACGATCAGACTTTGGAACAGGTTTGTGGAAGGTGCAACAACCGTTATAGCGGACTTAATAATCTGTTGGGTGAGGCTAGTCACTGTAGATTCCACATCTTCTGGTGTGCATATGTGGGGGACAGGTCCGATTTGATCCCTAAGCGCTTTAGACAATTTCTCCCACAATTATCCTTATAAGGACTGGCTTAAAGGGGCGAAGCAAGAATGCTTTTCATCTTCACCGTTATCGGTAGAGAACAGTGTAGGGATAAGGTGTTATTGAGCTATTAAAGCTCTGATCATTGCAAGAGGGTAACAGCAATAGCCGAGCCTCAGTTAGAACATCATTGGCTACAGCATTGCCATCCATTACCCTCCAAGGGTATTAATCACCCATCTCACGGTCGATCAATTCACCGCCTGCCTCCTCCCACTAAAGTCCTTATAAGGACTGGCTTAAAGGGGCGAAGCAAGAATGCTTCTCATCTTACCCGTTATCTGTAGAGGACAGTGTGGGGATATAGTCCTTATAAGAACTGGCTTAAAGGGGCGAATCAAAGAAAGAATGCTTTTCATCTTCCCCGTTATCCGTAGAGGATAGTGTAGGGATAAGGTGTTGTTGTGCTATTAAAGCTCTGATCATAGCAGGAGGGTAACAGCAATATCTGTTGAGGACAGTGTAGGGATATAGTCCTTATAAGGACTATATCAGTGTAGGGGTATAGTCCTTAAAGGGGCGAAGCAAGAATGCTTTTCATCTTCCCCGTTATCTGTAGAGGACAGTGTAGGGATAAGGTGTTAATGAGCTATTATTAAAGCTCTGATCATGGCAGGAGGGTAACAGCAATATACCGAACCTCAGTTAGAACTTCATTGGCTACAGCATTGCCATCCATTACCCTCCATGGGTATTAATCTCTTCCCACTATGTTTCAGTTCAACATCAATAAATTAGTACTTCATGTATATATATAAAAGGTTTATGAAGATATTAATAATAAATTTTAAAAGTTCAAAATTAAAATTTCAGTCGATATTAAAATTAAAATTATTAAAAGAATTATATTTTTATTTTATATGTTTCTTAAATTAAAATAAAAAACCAAGCATTGAATTACGGATTTATTCTACTTGCTATATCAGTACAGTGAGACAGGGAACAGGCGATGTATTCCAGTAGTGTAAACATCCAGAAGGTACACACTGGGTATTAAGGCCATATCAAAGGGGAACAAGTAGGGATGAAAAACCGCCTATGTAATGTAAAATTTATACGCTCGTAGAAACAACGTAAGATTTAGCTGGACCGTACAGACAGATATCTAACATCTGTAGTCAATGGAAGTGACCATGGACTACTGATGGAAAAATTTAGATTTCAACTCAAATAAATCAAAAAAGCAAAATAAAGAAATTCATCTCAATAAATTTAATGTTCAGTTATTACGAGAACAGAGTATTAAAATACTTTAACAAAATCGACTAAAAGAACGATTTCAAAGAAATATTATCAGAAATGAAGAAAAGTATAGATTCGCATTGGAAAAATTGAAAACAAGCGTTAAAGAAGCACTGGAACTGAAACAAACTGAAAAATACAATATCTGGAACAGTGAGGAAATAAAAGTGCAATACTATACCTAAAAATTGCATTTAATAAACGTTTATAAGGTAAAACTAATTTAGCCAAATATAAATAACAAGATATGACTTATAAATAAGACTCAAAAACCATCGAGGAATAAACTTATGCACCACCCTAAAAATATGTGCAAGAGTTACCAAAGAAGAATTAGAGTCAAGAATAAATTACAGTGACGGACAACAAGGATTCCATAAGGGATGATCGTATATTGATGTATATTTGTTATAAAGCAAATAACGCAAATAAACCAATATTTATGTGTTACATTTACTTGGAGGATGCTTTCGACAGAATCAGATTAGAGGATGTCCTGAAAGTGCTATCATCAAGAAATATACAGCTGCAAGTGAATGTGTGATGTCAGAACACAAATACACAACAATACCTATAAGGAAAGAGATTGGACAAGTTGATTATTTAAATCCATGTTTATTTAGCATAATAATAAGCGAAGTAATAACAGAATTTAAGAAAGAGAAATTAAATGAAATAAAAATTAAAAAAGAAAGTTCAAATTTGGTTGGATATACAGATGACGTAGTATTACTTGCAGAAGATGAAGATGATCTTCAAAAGCAATTATTTAAATTTCAAGAGACATGCAGCAGTTTTAAGATGCAATTTCTTCTTCTTCTTCTTCTTCTTCTTCTCCTCCGTCTAAGATGGGTTAAGTCTTCTCTTGAGCAGGATCTTCCAGTCTTCTCTATTCCTTGCTGTCGAAAAAGTTCTTTATGTTCTGCATCAGGAGATGTTCTTTACTAATTTCAACCAGGTAATTCTTGGTTTTCTGAGTCTTCTTTTTTCAGTTGGAAAAGTATTGATTAGGTCGTTAGGAAGTCTGTCTGCGTCCATGTTAACGGTGTGTGCAAATCATCTCAGTTATTGTTTTCTAATTTTTTCTATTATTTTCTTTTTATAATTCTTGACTAACTGTGCTGTTTGTTGTTTTTCTATCCAACTTGTTCTATTTATTTTTCTTAAGCATTTCATTTCAAATGCCAACAGTTTTTTCTCCTCTCTTTTCTTAACTGTCCACGCTTCTGCTCCATAGATGACTGTTGGTATAATTATTGCTTCATATAATTTGATTTAGGCTTGCTTAGATATCTTGTTTGTTTTCCAGATTTTCTGTAATTTTCCCATGGTGATCCATCCTATCGCTATTCTGTGTTTGATCGTTTAGAGTTCATGTATTGTTTCTGTTAGTTTTGATCCAACATATATGAAGTTGTCTACTTGTTCTATTTGTTGTCCACTTAGGTGGCTGAAATGGTAGTTCTGTTGCTCTCTATTTTCATCACTTTTGTCTTTGTATATTTATTGTCATATCACATGTTTTACAGGTTTCGTTTAGCTTGTTTATCAACCTTTGTAGTTCATTTAGGGTTCTTGCAATAAGGACGAGATCATCCGCATATTTCATATTATTTATGTTTAAACCATTGACATTGATTCCATGCTCATGGTCTATTGCCTTTTTACAACTTCGTCTAGATGCATGTTGAATAGGCATGGGGATAATGGGCATCCTTGTATTACTCCTTTTGGATATCGGTGGGTTCAGTTGTGAGTGTGTCCTTTTTAATTATTGCATTTGTCTTAGATTAATATTTTTTCAGAAACTGTATTATACTCGTATATTTGTCAATAGGTTTTTCTAGTAGAACCTTAAGAAGGATTTCTCTGTTAATGATATCGAAAGCCTGTTTAAAGTCCACAAAACAACAATATATGGTTCTTTATGGTCTTCCCAGCTGAGCGCTGCTAGTTGGTGCCATGTGAAAATCTGGTCTAATGTTGAATAGATTCTTCGGGAACCAGCTGGTTCTATGGCTATCAGTTCTTCATAGGTGTATTTTTAATCTATTTTTATAATTATTTCGAATATTTTATAGGGGTAGGAGAGTAAATTGATTGGTCTGTAATTTCTGCAGTCTGTTTTGTCTCCTTTCTTGTATATTGGGATGATCTTTCCAGTTCTTCAGTCATCTGGGATCTCTACTGTTTGTAGTCTTTTATTGAATAGGGTTGATAAATATTCTATTGATGTGCTGCTTCCATATGACCACAGTTCAGTAGGGATAGTATCAATGCCTGGTGCTTATCGTTTTTCTCTGTTTTATTGCGTATCTAACTCCTTCTTGTAACATTTTTGGGTCGTGCTTATTTTCTTCTATTTTTGCATTGTAGTTTTGTTTCTTTGGTAAAAGATAGTCTTAAAATGGTTTGACCAGATTTTTCTTATATCGTCAATATTCCCGGTTTCAGTCATCTTGTTGTTTATCATTGTCACTGCTTTTGCTGAGAACTCCTTTATAATTTCTCTTATAGTGTTATGGAAGACTTTTAGGTTGTTTTGTTGGTATGCTTCTTGTCATTTCTTAGCTTTTCCTTCTAACCATTTCCTTTGGCTTTTTCTTGCATAGGTTATCAACTTTGTTTTTAGTGCTCTGTATTTTTCTATATTCTCTTCATTGTTTTGTTGGTTTAAAAGTAGCTTGGCCTCTCTTTTTTCTTCTATTGTAACTAGGATTTCTTGGATTATCCGCTATTTGTTTATTTTGGGTTTGGTACCTAGAGTGTCTTTTCCAATTGATTACACTGTTTCTTTTCCTTGACAGTATTTTCCGCTGTTCTGTCTGGAAGATGGAGGGTTTTAATTTCAAGCACATCTGTTCTAAAAATCGACTTCTGCTTGAGCTATCTTTTAGTTTTGATAGGTTGATGTTTTCTTCTTTTCTGATATTGGTTTTCCTGATGAATTTTACCTTCACTTTGGCAGTTAATATTTCGTGGTCAGTGTCGAAATCAAAGTGTCTTAATGTTCGTACATTATTTACTGATCTTTTCAATTGTTTGTTTATGATATAGTTTATGATGTAGTCTATGCAATTCTTTATATTATCACCTGGGGATGTCCACGTATATTTATTATTAGGACGTTGATAGAACAATGTGTTTGCAATCATTAGATCGTTGCTTTACAGAAGTGGATTGATTGTTGTCCTATCCAAATTTCTCCATCACATCTTTTTTGTCTTCTGTGAACTGCCCTATTTTAGCATTAAAATCTCCATTCACTATCATGAATTCTTTATTTTTGGAATTATCTATTTCCTGTTGTAGTTCTTCATAGAAATTTTCTATTTCTTCCTTTGAATGGTTACTGTTTGGTGCATATATTTGGATTATTTTAATTGTTTGACATTTTTCTTTTGCTTGAAGTTTTGTTGTGATTATACTAGGAGACAGTGGTTTTATTTCAATTACTAAACTGCAAAAGAACCAGTCAGATGTAAATTTAATGTAAATGGGAAAATACTCGAAAAAATAATGAATGCACCGAGGTACTGTAGACGCAACAAGCTGAAGCTTAAAGCAAGGCGAAGAATTTGCTATTGGTACACGTTATCGGCATAGCGCGAATTAACTCTTTTGAGTTAAATTTCGGTTTACAATTTTACTAGGCACTATTTCAAAAAAGCTTCAGAAAACAAAGGCTGGAATTTGGGTTCATGGGATTTTATTTGGTTTCTTTGAACTGTAGTTATTTCTCAAATGCTTTTGTAATGGCAGTTTGTGTTATTGTAGAATTTTCTAGTATTCTGCAGTGGAGTTTTGATGAATTTCCATTTCCGATTCTGTATTACGAGATCGAGGGTTCTTTTTCCTGTCCAGTCCTGCAGAAAATGAGAGCATTTGCCAATTGCACTGCTCTTGTTATATTTTGTTTGAAAACAGAAGTTTTGCGATAATTCAGTCAAAACGTGTCAAAGGCCTCTTCTTTTCCAGCGTTGTGAAGAGTCTCGGTAAAGAGTGCATAATTTGTGGCTAATTTCTCCGATCTGTATTTCCAGAATGCATTCAGGAGTAGCATCATACGTCTTTTGTTTCGTCTGAGGTGGCGTTTGAAACATAAGATGATTCAGAAAGAAGTGGTTCCGTTTTAATGGAAAACCAGGCTCTTTTCTTCATTCTGTTGAGCCGTTTACAAAGTGGTTTACTCACCCGAGTATACAGTGGAATATCTCACACAGAGTTCAGACAGTTTTCTCTAAAGGAAAAGGCGTGATTGCCTTTGTAAATGTGAAAGTTCCAAAAACACATTCCACAACTCTATCAGCTCTCCAGTTGATTGAACACTAATAATCTCCTGAGCGTAGATCTTGCCTCTTGCCAGTATGTTGTTCTTTTTACAAGGACATTTTCAGTGGTTGAGCAAGTGTGTTATAATTTTGGTTCTAGACGCCTAGGTATCTATAGTTGGTTCATACATTGGAATAGAGATTTGTTTTTAGTTGTAGAAAAATGCATAGTGGTAGAATATTTCCACTATCCAAAATGAAACCGAACTTTTCGAAAATAGAAGAAACTAGTGGTGCCACCTGTTGTATCTTTTTGTTGTCGAAAGCGGCAACCTTAAAGTGACAGTACTCTGTTTTAAACAAAAAAAAGTGTAATAGGTTCCCATCATAAAACCACTGAATAGATATTAACCAATTTAAGTATCGACAATTTCTTTTTTATATGAATCTAATCTATGAAAAGTTATAAACTTTTAGTATATTAGTATTAGTACAGCGGCCGAGGTTGGATATCCGTATCCTGGATTTATTTAGGGATCAAACTTGGATCCTTTTCTAGCTGCTTCAGGTGTCAGCAAAGTTATATGGACTTATGAAGCTCTGAACTCTCGTGCTGATTTACAGATCCTTTCTTTGCGTGTATTGCAGGGCACTCTAGCAGCATGGCTACACACCAGCGAATGAATTTGGAGTTGAATAACAAAGATTATCGTTTGGGACTTAATCTTGTTCTGGTCCTACATGTTGGACTATAGTAAGTAACACAGATTTCAGTGCAAAGTTCGGAAAATAAAAATAAAAATAAGAAAAGGTGCGAGACACGAACAATAAGCATATTTGGGCTCTCTTACTGGACAATGACACAACCTAAAATAATCTTACACTTATGCTGGTTAAAATCCATATTGGACAATTTTAATCTATCGCTCAAAAGAAGTATTTAGAGTTCGTACGCAAAAAATCCATTGACACTATTGGTGGCTAAATGTTTCTCCTTAATTGTTTACTAAATCAGAAGCAGGGTTATTATCTAGTAGTGGTATCCCTGCACCTGGACGATGTTTTTCCAATTAAAATTCAATTTAAGTATTGGAAATTATATGATTTAATACGGGTTTTTTTTTTTTTTGTAATTTTGTTTGTTTGTGTAATTTTTCAGAATAATGAATGAATTTAAAGACAATTAAAGGACAGTATGCTTAATAAATAACATATTTCGAACTAGATAATTAATCAAGACAAAGATATTACCCAAAAAGACAAACATCAGCTTAAAGAGAGCGAGAGAGAGAGAGAGAGAGAGAGAGAGAGAGAGAGAGAGAACTTAATACACAACTACATAATTCGTTGGTTCGAAATATAATTTATAATAGAAAATTAATGTTATTAATATCAGTACTGGTCAATATTTCGTAATTAAGTTGGATAAATTAACTCGTCTTTTCAAGCAAATAAAACACCAGCACCCGTTTGTAGGTCCTGGCGTTTAATTTAAGCAAATGAGGTTTTACACTGAATTATTAATACTCAAACGCGTAACTTCTCAACGATTGCCCTGGTATTGCACGAGATTGCCTCATTGAAATAGGTGCATTATTTCAATGAGGATTTTCCATTCTTTATAGAAATTTTCAGGAGAATTTTCCGATTAGACAATCTGTGTTTCCGTTTAAAAAGGAACGAGAATATCAATATTAATGTTTTCTTTCACTTTATTCAGACATCTGATGCCTGTGTTTACACAGTTGTATTTTTAAGCCTGAAATTGGAGTTGCGCGACTGTCGATTCAGCTCTGTTGGGTTTTTTCCATCTTTCTTCCTGGTTGGTGTGTCATCAACTGTCAAGTTGCGAATGGAGACAAAAATTGCACATTCGGGCGGTATATATATCGATATAGACACGGAAGTCAGTCACTAGAAAGGCGAGAGGAGTAACATTGCACCTTCCACTGTAGTAAATTAAGAATATCGTATTATGACTGCAAAGTGCGTTGTGTTATGTCTTTTGGGACTTTCCATTCTGGTATCGGGAAAGAAGTTTTCTCAATGTGAGTTGGCTAAAAAGTTGGCATCATTCGGCTTCCAAAGGTCCCTGATCCCTGATTGTAAGTATATTTCTTAACGTTTCCAAGTAACTTCTTATCTATATCTTATCATAATTGTTGTGTGTGATTCTGTGGTTGCTTTCATATTGTTTTTACTTTTCGCATTTTTCCTAACTCACTTCAGTTATAAAAACTGCAAACATCAAATAATTCAATGATTATTCAGAACTGCTGTAACTTTTCGAAACATGGAAAACAATTAATCTTTAATTTTATGTGTGTCTTTTTTATTTAAACATATGCAGTCTATGTATTACTTTTTATGTTTTTGAAGTAGAAACTTAGCTTTAACAACTTCAAATTCTTTGAATTTGGTAAATTCTTGAAAAAAGAAATTCTTTTTTTATTTTTATTTTCAGTTGTTTGTCTGGTAAAGCACGAAAGTAATTTCAATTCAAGGGCCCTTTCGCGTCGAAACAGAGACGGAAGCCGGGACCATGGATTGTTTCAGGTATTTATTCTTCACTGTTACCTGTAGGTTTATGGGATTTTTTCTTTATCTAAAAATGAAATTTGCAGATAAAGAAAATTAAGTATATTAAGAAATTCTATCCAGTGATCCAAATGCTGCGACACTTTACAGAAATACATTGTGCGTCAAATGGAAGCAATACCTGAGAGAGAGAGAGAGAGAGAGAGAGAGAGAGAGAAAACACATTTCGAAAATTCACCACTAGGGGAATTGTAAACACCTTATGTATAGAAGAAGCGTACCACGCAACTCGGCAAGTGCCTAGAAGGTTCAAAAAGGTGGATATTTCCTTCATTTTGATTGTTAATAACGTCGACAGTGATGGCACTAACGTTGCCCCAACGTGCTTTGCTCGTGAAGCTGTACTACCTGAACATTCCAATGCTGTTGCTGCAGTTTGTGAATTTCGTCGCCTGAACAAATGTGGACAAGGTCCACAATCTCCGTGTGCTCTGCGACGAATATTTAGTCGTTTTGAAGAAATGAGACGACCGTTAGGAGTGACGTCTATCAGAGGTCGCAAACCAATCAATTTACAACAAGTGAATGAAGTTGTTACTGCCGTTGTGGAGAGCAGACCATCAATAACAGCAGCGTTGATTCCTGCAATGCACGTACTCTATCAAGGATGCATTTTGTGCCTTACACACACACACACACACACACACACACACATATATATATATATATACAGGGTGTTCGGGATAAATTTGACATATTTATAATTAATTATATTTTTCCGTAAGTTACATGTATTAACACACACTTCTCTTCATTTAAAAGTTTGGACCCTTCTCCATTCATATACAAGATGTCAGAAAGGATGGATAGCTGGAACCCACCTGAATCATGGAAGAGAATAACTTGTATCATGATGATTCGTGCCCGCCATCAAAATAAGGATATTACGACTGCTGCCCAATGCTCCCTGAATACAGTAAAAACAATCAGGCATGAACTAGAGACTTGCAATGGTGACTACGAGGATGTAGCAAGAAGAAAGATCCCTAGCAGACGATCTGATTGCGTTCGTACAGCAGAATTCCTCGCAAATCTGCAGGAACAGGTGTTGAAGAACCCTGGCATTGGAATTCGGGCTTTGTTCGTGGAGTTGCTAACTGTAGTCAAGCCCTGGATAACAAGGGTAGCCAATGGTAGGCCGTATGTATGGCAGCAGGATTCGGCCCCTTGCCACACCTCTGGGAAAAGTCAAAAATGGTTGTCTGAAAATTTCTACGACTTCACCAGTCCAAATGTTTGGCCTCCAAACTCCCCAGACCTTAACCCCATGGATTATTTTGTATGGGGCGCAGTTGAAAAAGACACCAATCGCACTTCCAGTAATACAAAAGCCCAGTTAATGGATAAAATTAAAACAGTTTTTGCGGCCCTTCCCAGGGAGACTGTAGCATCAGCTTGTTCGAGGTTCCGAAGCAGAATTGAAGCTGTGATCGATGCTAATGGTGGTTATTTTGAGTAAATCTTGTTGATAGTATTGTAACTGTAATGTTTTTTTGTCAATTCATTAAATTTAATAGATACAAAGAAGATTTTCTTTTTCCTTACGAAACTGTCAAATTTATCCCGAACACCCTGTATATATATATATATATATATATATATATATATGCAGGGGTGTCGATACTTTCAAAAGTATTATATGAAATTGTGAATTAATACCTGTAATTTAGTCATCACTCTGATGAAATTTTCCCTCTCTTTAATGCTTAGTAATGTAACATCACGCTGCTCGTTCTACTTTTGAATGACCAATTGTTGGTATTCCACCTTGTTTAAAACTGTTCCTATGTAGCCACTGAAGATAGGCTGTTAGTTTCAGACTGAAATATTGGCAAATATTAAAATATTTTTTTGTAAACATTTTTATAATTCCTAAAGGTAGTCACAGCCATGAGATTCGATTGATTAGTGGCTTAGGAAAGGAATCGGAACATGGATTAAGGCTAAAAGACCTTAGCCTATTCCCTTTGAGAAATGAACACGCATCAGAGGACATTTATCGAAATAACAAATATCATTTCGAAATGAGGAGCCTCCGTAGCTCAGTCAGTATAGACGAAGCCATTTGGTCAGAAAGACCTGGGTTCGATTCCTGTCAGTGACGTGAGGAACCTTTATCTAGTCTATTTCGACGAAAAGTGAGTTGATCGGTCTCATACGGGGTTGGAGGGTTTTTCCACCAAGGATTTTTCATGCCTCAAAACAGGTATACCGGTCCTGTGAGCACACACGGCTACAGCCATAAATATACTTACGGCAAGGAAGGCAACGAGAAACCACCTTGCTCATACTCATTTTCCTAGTATGGTGGCATAAAGCTACCTTCACCAGCCATATGGCTGAAGGATTAGAATTGAGATTTCGAAATAAAATGAACATCCTTAGGGTGAGAACATAATGAACGTTATCCTTCATTATGTTCTTGTAGAAAATATTTGTAGAAAAAAAACTTTTGGAACGGTCAACTAGTTGTCAATTACATATAAGAATTCACTTTGAGTCTCTGTTAAATTCAAGACATCGGTAGTGTCCTTGAATCCTTTCTTCGGTCTGATCTGAAGACACCACATTGATTAATCTAATGCGATTCATTTGCTGCTCCTTAATCAAAGATTATGAGAGATTATGTAATTTACTCTCCATTACAACATTACAGTATTTACTCAACAGGGTAAATATTCAGTGTAAGTATTTTATCTTGTAATTTTTTTTTCCAGATTAATGACCGATATTGGTGTTCACCCCCAGGCCCTCATAATGACTGCAATGTGAAGTGTACTGGTAAGTGCCACCTGCTGGATTTTTGTATTTTTTTTTTTTAAAGTGCAGTTTAATCAATTAAAGCACATACTTTTGAATACTAAAGCGCTAACTTCTGTTTTCTTTTATACTCCCCACGCGCCACTAAACCTAAACCTGCTAGAACAAAATAAGGGGTGGGGACGAATTACAATTAGACTTAATATTTAACATTAAGCAGTTAAAGATGTCCAAATGGTTATAAATCTAAAATTACTTTATATTAGAAATATAGTATCAGTACATGAAACAAAAAAAAACAAAAAACAGATTATATATATTGTGTGTGTGCGTGCGCGCGTTTTGTTCACAGACGCACCTTGTAAAGATTATGTTGCTTTAACTGTTTTTTTTTTCTTTCTTTTTCTTTTCGTATGCTGCTTACATATAAATATAAATAAAAGAAAAAAGCCAATTTTCAGATGAATCAAATTTGTTACTGGTTTACATAAAACCGTTTTTCATTATGTTTTAATTGAAATTGAAATTTTTTTGGCTAGATGGGTGAGGCAAGAATGCTTTCCATAATCCTCGTTATCTGCGGGAAAAAAATGTATGATGGTGGGTTATTGAGCTATAAGCTCTGATCATAAATGCAGGATAAAGGCAATAGCCGAACCTCAGTTAAAATTTCATTGGCTACAGCATTGCCATCTGTTATCCTCTGGAATTCTAATGTATTAATGAAAACCTCCTTATGTATCAATAAGTTATTATGTTTCTGTAATTGAAAAGGTGTGTGAATACATTATAATTAAATTTTATTTAACTCTCCTGAATTTTTTTTTCTTCAAATAACCTTTTTATCCTTATTTGTAATGATGGTGTATTATTCTTATTTTATTGTGAAGTTAAAAATGAAGTAAGAATACTATTTAAGCAAATATAGCTTCAAAAATACATGAAATATTGGACCTTTTCCGGTACTAATGATTTCATATCCTGCTATTTGGAATTAAATGATTATGATGGTCACAGAGCTCTGATTGCTCCTCAATACTACAGCATTCTCTGCTTAAGTCTAAGACCTACAAGAATAATGTTTCTTGTAAATGAATAATGTTCTACTCTTTATTCTTTACATCAAGAATTCCTACAGCATTCAGGCATTGACATTCTTTCCATTAACTTCAGCGAAATCTGGTAAAAGGAAATCTTTAACCTTTTTTCTCACGAACTTCCACAGCTGAACAATAACATTTTGTTTAGTGACCTAAGTAAAATTCCAAGGATATCTGAACAGGACGGATCTTGATTGGAAAATTAAAAATGTCGCCATCCAGTAAATTCCTTCAAAGAGAGGTACTTTAATATGGGAGATCCAATCTGTGACATCTGCTACCGATTGGAAAGAGTAGGACATGCATTCTACAGCTGCCTGCTTGCCCTGCATGGAAAAATTGTTGGCAATTCCATTACTTGTAACAGAACAGTTTTCTTTCATTTTTCTTTTTCAGTACTCCCTGCTGTCAGCAATGGGAAGAGAATTTCGATTTTTGTAATTAATGAGATAAATACCATTTATGGAAAGTTAGGAAAATATGGATTTGAAAACCAGCAATATAACATACAAATGTTGTACAATATCGGAATATGAAAATTTTATTGTTCACTTAGATTTTTGTATTTAGAAAGAAACATTCTTGGAAATACCAGAAATTTGGCCATTGATTGAGACCTCCCACATTATGCTATATTCACCAGAGAGACATAAAAGTCTGTCGTTTTTAATACGAGAGGTTTTTAAATGGGTCCATCCTCTTAGTTCACTGTGGTCTTACGGTCACTGCAGCGATGACTGCAAGAGCAATCCCAAGCAGAGAAGTCTATCTCAAGGCTGGATTGTTGTTTCGTTGTTGTTCCGCTATATGAGACTGGTGAAAAAGGAAAAGTAATAACTTTTCGATAAATGATAATTAAAAAAGATCAGGCCTTTTTTACTCATACTATTTATACTCATACTCATTCTATCTTTCATAATGCTTTTTTTTCTCCTATTACTATCAGGCTCTCTTGTACTGCTATAATAACTACAATAGACCTATAATGAAAACTATTTTTCATTTTCACATGAAAATACATTAAGTAAAATTATTCAATTGGAATTTTTCATAATAAAACTTTCCAACCTGCTATTCACGAACATGTCATCACTGCCACTATGTTGGTTGAATGATTTCTTTAATGTTTGTGTGATATGTTCGCAAAAAAATTTCGTTCACATCAAATATTTTTGATTAAGAGTTATGTTTGAAATCAGTGACATTTTAAAATATTTCACTACCATTTTATTGTTCTGCAGATCTTCGCAATGACAATATTGATGACGATATGAAATGCGCAAAGAAAATTTACGGCCGGCATGGGTTTTCCGCATGGTGAGTGATAACTTTTATATTTAAGTGAGGCTTAGAATTTTTATTGATGACTACAGAAGATTCAACACACTTTCCACTGTTTTTAAGATAAAATATATAAGTAATAGAATACTGAGGGAACTCAGTATTATTTTCATTTCTAAGAAAAATGGATTAAGATCAGAAAGGAAACTCTATCTTAATACGCCGGATCAGCGTATTTAGTAATAACTATGCATACGTTGTTATTCTCTGAATAATTCGGCTTAAGCTCTTTTACCCAATGATAGCATTTAATCGCCATAATCCTTTGTTGATGTTCTAAATCCAAGATGCTGCATTGTTGTTAAATTTAATATGTACCATTAAGAGAATAAAAACAGTTCGTAAGAATATTAGAGTAGCTTCACAGACTTAGTCGATTTGGACATAATTTCATTATTTTACTGTTTATTCTTTTTCATGTTTAAGTAGTTTGACCATTTGGTCTTACTTCCTATTTTTATTTCTTAGGTATGCCTGGATAAGCAAATGTAAAGGGAAGAACGTTAAGCACTATGTGAAAGGATGCAGATACTGAACTCTTGATACATGGTTTTGTTTCCATAGTTACAGATGACATCCATACTTACAACATTTGCTACCAGAGATAACTCAGTTATATATGGCAATCATAATCTTAATATTTGTGATTATTCAAATTAAGTGGATATCGAATTCCATGTTATTTCTTAGCAGAATGAGAAAGTCAAAGATAGGATATCTAAGAGTTTCATGCCGAATATAGAAATAATAAAAGTTCAGCGAGTCCAAGCGTAAGCCAACACCTGGTAGTACAATGCTAGGGAAACTCGTAGTAAAGGTGGAGAAAGTTCTGATCACTGTCCTTAGTATTTTTCCATAATGTAAAATAAAACACAACTCCTAGGGGATGTATGCTGTTATACATCTCCTAGGAGTTGTGTTTTATTTTACATTATGGGAAAATACTAAGGACAGTGATCGGCACTTGCTCCACCTTTACTACGAGTTGCCTTAGCATTGAAACAGGTGTTGGCTTACGCTTGGACTCGCCGAACTTTTGTAGTTTTTCTGGTAGAAATCTATCTAAGAGTTTCATGCCGAATGAAACTCTTAGATAGATTTCCTCTTTGACTTTCTTATTCGGCTAAGAAATAATGTAGGATTCGATATCCACTTAATTTGAATAATTTTACTTCGCCGAAGTGAAGCCTGTTGGCTCTTATCTCAGTAATTAATATTTGTCATTTTATAATAACATTTTAATCTTAATACATGAGAATTATATACTATATTTATTCTTTTTTTTATATTTTATTGGTAGTGAAGTTTGAAAGTTTTTTAAATCCTTTTATTGTGTTTGCTGATGTAATGGACTTTCTAAATAAAATATATTTTGTAATAAATGAACATGTTTTGTGTTTATCATTTTACTGATAACTCTTTGGTTGATATTTCCTTTATTTTGGTATTTGACCGTTTGTTACATAACTTTTTTTTAACTATATAGTTCTTTATAAATAAGTAGGAGATAGCCATTAGCGGAGGAAGCATGCACACACTTTGTTAAACACACACTCACACACAAAAATTTGTAATTTTTAAAATTCAGAATTTGAAAAATTTCAACGTTGAAGACTGAAGATTCCTTATTTTAGAAAGCAGATAAACTTCTAAGAAATCACTACATACATACATAGAATAATAATATATGCCCATTATAACGATGATATTTTCATATGCAATTCTTCAAGCAAAATGTATCCTACACACTCTTTTGAAAGACCTTTAGTCTCATCAGTTTCACGCACTTTGACTCGTCGGTCATCTAATACCATATCGTGCACTTCAGCAATGATTTCTGGTGTTGTTACACTTTTTGGACGTCCTTCACGTGAGTGGATCATCTTCAAGGCTGGTACGGCCACGTTTAAACTCGGCAGCCCATTTCTTAATTGTCGAAAACGAATGAGAAGAGAGTCCATAAACTTTTCTGAACTTCGAATGAATTTCTTTTGGCGTTAAACCTTCTTTTACGAAGAATTTTATAACACTTTTGCTTCAGACAACTGTATAAAACAAACTACTTGATAGAATGACTTGAAATTTTACATTGATGCTTATGACAGGTGTACCAACTTTGAAAAAAATCTTGCCTATATTGTTGCCATCTATGGTCGAGGCCGAGAACTTTTCAGACCACCCTAGTACTCTTGTTAAAACTAAAAAGTTTTCCTTCATTTCATATTGTATGATAATCAAGCATAAAAATGTTCATTGCATAAAATTATGCAACAATCGCTTTGCATTGATCATTTATATATATCCATTTATGCACTCGCTCACGGACACACACAATTTCCGTTTAAAAGTAACTTTGTAAGGCAAAAATTGCACAGTTACCCAATTTAATGTATCGATCAACTCTCTTGCAGGAACTGAAATTAAGGTGTAGAACTGTAAAGATGAATTTTTATTGTAATAAATTCGTTTCGGGCTGGAGATTTCGTTAGCACTTCCACTACAGAACAGTTCTTTCATCTCAATAGCACTTACATGTTCTTTGGTTATTTTATGGGAACTTCGTGATGTTTCTATAAGGATGCGAATACTACTCTTTGAAGTCACTGTTCATCTGATCTCTGGAATTTGCATGCCATGCTTTATTCTTGTGCACATTTGTCCACAAAACCAATGACAGTCCACTTTAAGCTGACAGTTTTTTTGGCATTTTAGAAGTCGTTCTGTAAGTGATGACAAAGCTGGAAGTTTGTCTTCGCTTCGGGGAATGTGGTGCAATGCATACGATCACCTCACCTCACCGTTTATTGCAGGTCTGAAGTAGCTTGAAAAAAACCCATGTTTTCGGATTGTGTAAACATCTCTTTCTCAGGTGGAAGACAAATTTAAAATATGTTTGTTTGTTTTATTGCCAGCTGCGAACCAGAATATTAGTAGCTAAATAAATATATTATCTATTTAGCTACTAATATTCTGGTATTAGTAGCTAGTATTAGTAGCTTTTTTTTACTAGAATATCTTCGAATGTCAAATTTCTTCCGCAATTAGTTTTATTTTCACTTCGAATAGATTTGTCATTCATGATACGTTTTGAGATTCATTTCGGTTTTCGACACGAGAGGGAGCAGTAAGCAAAAGTGAGTTTTCAGTTACGTATTTAAACATAGTTTAAATACGTAAACTATATTATATATTCAAAACTATACTTTATATTAAAATAAAGTGTTAAAAAATAAAGAAAAAAGAATGAGAGAAATTTTCTCAATCTTCCTTTAGACTGGGATATCTTTGATTGTGAAATTTTAATCCTATGGACTAATGTTTATATATATGGTTGTGTCTAATCATTAAATGAGTTATTTTCGGAGAAAAATGTGGATTTACATGGTTATTATTCCTCTCGTCTATCTGAAAATAATTATAAGTAAGGCACAATGTTTGTTTGTCCACTATGGAAATTGAAATCTTTGATTTCTTATGACCACCGAATTTTGCAAGACCTTTTTTTTTACTAGAATATCTTCGAATGTCAAATTTCTTCCGCAATTAGTTTTATTTTCACTCCCAATAGATTTGTCATTCATAATACGTTTTGAGATTCATTTCGGTTTTCGACACGAGAGGGAGCAGTAAGCAAAAGTGAGTTTTCAGTTACGTATTTAAACATAGTTTAAATACGTAAACTATATTATATATTAAAAACTATACTTTATATTAAAATAAAGTATTAAAAAATAAAGAAAAAGAATGAGAGAAATTTTCTCAATCTTCTTTTAGACTGGGATATCTTTGATTGTCAAATGTACACCTCAAGTAGTTTGATTATTCGCTGAATGAATTATAAATTGGTGATATTTTATAAAACTCACATTGCTTTCCGACAACAGAGGGAGCTGAAACAAGTCAATTTTTTTGTTTTTTTTATTATTATTATAAAGAGTATAAATTAAACTTATATCTTAGAATAAAGAGTGAGAAAAAACAAAGTTGAAGAAGGAAGAAAAAGAATTTCAGAAACCATTTTCATTTAAATCAGAATGAAAAATGAACTGTTAAAATAGGCTATGCTGTGTTAGGGGTATTGGTAAAACAGCATTTGTTTTTACTTCAATATGCGTGCATGCGTGCTTGCGTGTGTGTTAGAAAATTATTGGCCGTTTCAGTTGGCTTACATCAGTTACTAAGGTCGCACTTTCCTGAAATGTATGTTATTGTTTGATTTTCGTTCTATAACCCTGTACTGAAGATACCTATGATATTTAAGCGAAGATTCCACAATAAATAAGTTTTACCGTGAGTCTTACTCTGTTTTTATATTTATTTTGATTATGCCAACTCACTGTATTCCAATATTGAAACATTATTGAAACATGTACAGCTGTAGACTGCAGCACATCTAGTTTGCGATAGAATATTCGAGGGAATTAGAAAAATCTTGAGTTGTGAGTTGGAAATAAATTTGGTGTTTATTATTAATAATAATAAAACCCTAAAGTGCATGTCAACAGACAAGAAATGAGATATATTCATCAATTGATGCATTTCCAAAAATATGCACTTTTCACTCCGGATCAAGAATTTGGTCAGGAAAACCATAAGATATTTGAAATTCTCTATTTCTGCACTGAGAATGTAATAGACAAACAATAAAAAATAAGCAAATATTTAATAAGATTATCTGTATTATTTTCGGAAGAAAAGTCACTACGCTAACTGTATGGAAGGAGGTATACTCAAATTTTATAATAGAAAAGAAAGTAAATTCTTGATTTAAATTATTTAAATTAAGGGGATATTAAATCCCAGATTGTTTTAAAACCGAATAAGAAACTCAAAGATTGGAATCAGAGCGTTTCATGCCACCTTTTACCAACTTTTTCTTACTACCTTTGCTCCGAGTTTGTACTACGTACTAGGACTACTTGCATTAGCTCACGCTAGTAATCGCCGATACCTTTATAGTTTATTATACTATATTCGGCATGAATTGGTCTGATACAATCTTTGAGTTTCTTATTCGGTTTTAAAACAATATGGGATTTAATATCCCCTTAATTAAAATAAATCTTATATCGCCGAATGAAGCTTATTGGCTCTTTATATTTAAATAACTTAATGAATGCACCTTTTTGACAACTCGTATAGCAGAGTATATAAATTCTTTTCGCTATAATCTTTAGTATTAGGATGAAGGTAATTAATACCCTTGGAGGGTAATGGATAGCAATGCTGTAGCCAATGAAGTTTTAACTGAGGCTGGGCTATTGCTATTACCCTCTTGCCATGATCAGAGCTTTAATAGCTCAATAACACCTTATCCTTACACTGTCCTCTACAGATAACGGGGAAGATGAAAAGCATTCCTGCTTCGCCCCTTTAAGCCAGTCCTTATAAAGACTATCTTTAGTATTATTTTTCATTTGGTCTAGTTATTCACTGATGAAGCCTCAAAAAAGGCTGAAAACGGTGGGGGCTTCATGAGGCACTACTTGTGGATAGGTTTTTACCTGTGTCTGAGTGGGGCCACCGTTGAGATTATGGCTCGGCTTGGTGGTGGGGTGAGCTTGCCACTGGGTAGAGCCAATACTGAGAAGTACTTCTCGGTGACGGGGTGAGCCTGTCATTCAGTGGAACAACGCAGAGTTGGGGGATCGTCTTATTTTTAGAGCCCGTTTCACTTTAACATTCAAAAAAAAAAAAAGGCTGAAACCGGTGGGCGACTATTATGAGTTCGCTCTCTTAAGGTTTTTGCTTTAAGAGAGCAATTTGAGTCTCTGGGGAAAGTGTTTTCTGGCACGGCACGGTGAGGGGCTTTGTCGGTGAATGTTTTTCTTCGGAATATGAGCGGATCTGCTCGGTGGTGGTGGTGATGGTGGGTGGAAGGTCATCAATGAGTGGAGCCAACGCTGAGATGGACGGTCTTTCGCCCACAATTGAGTGGCCTAGGGATCGTCCGAATTTTTAGGGACGGCTTTACTTATTCATAAGGCTGAAACCGGACTTCCTACCATAAAGTAAAATAACAGCATACATTTCCTAGGAAATGTGTTTTTACATTATGGAAAATACCAAGAATAAAGATCAGAACTTTACCACCTTTGCTCCGAGTTTGTACTACGTACTAGGACTACTTGCATTAGCTCACCCTAGTAATCGCCGATATTTGATAGTTTATTATACTATATTCGCATGAAACTCTCTGATTCCAATCTTTGAGTTTCTTATTCGGTTTTAAAAGAATGCGGGATTTAATATTCCCTTAATTTAAATAATGTTTATATCGCCGAAATGAAGCCTATTGGCTCTTTATATTTAAATAAATTCTTGATTTAATTAAATATAAACACACACAAAAGTATCTTCATGATCAAGCGACATGTATATAGAGCCTACTAATTTCACATCAGTTCCTTAGTATATTGTTAATGCAAAGCACCGCTTCCTTGCGTAGTGTATTATTGCTAGCCATACGAAATGCATTTATGAAGTCTTCATCTTCTATATATAAATACCTTAGTCTTCACAAAATGTCAGGAAACTTTGTCCTTATACTCAGGAATAAAATAAAATTAATAATATAATTTCTTTATAATTATAATTTAATTTTAAAATAAAATATATGAAAACTACATCAATGAATTTTCCTATTGGGAGATGGAGATAAAGATCTTAGTCCTTTTTAGGACTTCCAGGGTAACAAATGGCAATGCTGTAGCCCATGAAGTTTTAGCTGAGGCTCGGCTATTGCCGTTACCTAGCCATGACTAGAGCTTTTTAGCTCGATAATACCCCATCCACACAGATTTTCTTTATTCAGATGACGGGATAAAGAGTCAAGGACTCAGTCCATCGCCCAGTTCTGTTAAGAACTTAAGAACTTTTCCTATTGGGAGATTCGAAGAAAAAATGGCCGATAGCAGTTGCGCATAAGAGATTGTGAAAGAATGAATTCGAAGCGTTTTTCATTTTGTGAAATATCAAGGTAAGACCTTGATTAGATGTAATTTAATTGCTATTGCTTTCTTTAGCGTACGCTTGGTATTGCTGGCAGACCTTTGCGGCTGCGGGATATTCTACAAAAATTTCTGCTGGCAGAAATGTTTGCAGAATTTTTATTAACGCTCACACGTTAAAACGATATGAGTGTACCTCATCTAGACGTATTCACTGATTTGCTCGATAAAGATCCAGCTCTTGTACTTATTGATAAACTCCAAAAGAAGTTCAAGCTCATATGGCCTACTAGCATGATTGACCCCGACATCATTATCGAGTGACTCGATAAAAGGCTAGCACTCACTTTTATTAAAAAGCTTCTCAAAAGGTTTGAACGGGATTGGCCCGGCTACTTAAACTTATATTCCTCACCTGAAGTCGACGTTGAGGAAAATGAAGACTTTCCTCAAATGGAGGAAAAACTCAATCTAGGTGTCTCTACCTCTAATCCTTCTGATCAAGAAGAAATGCACGCTCGTAAGAAGAGAAAAACTCTCGCTGCTGAGCCAACAAATGATGTTGGTATGGACGAGGATGTTCTCATTTCAGATACCACTGCCCCCCCCCCCCAATTAAAATGTGCCACGGATTATCCTAAGGGAAAAGCAGAGATTAACAACACTAAGAACCATCATGGCTAACTTACAAATAAGTTGTACATCTGTTAAAAATATAGACGAGGGCATAAAAATTCAGCCCACCACGGTGGCTGATTACACAAATCTTACAAAAGAACTGGACGCAAGAGGAACTCAATATCACACATTTTCACTTGCCTCCGAAAACAATCTGAAAGTGGTCCTACATTGAGTCTCCGAGGATATTGACACGGATGAAATATTTACTGACCTTAACTTAGGGGATCTACCTCCCATAAAGGTCAATAGAATGTTTAGATCAAATAACACACCTATGCCTTTAGTCTTAGTAGAAATTCATTACATTTCAAAGACATCTAAAATCAATCTGTGGGCTCAAAATAACTCCAGAACCATTGAGAAAGAAAGCATCGTCTGGGCAGTGCCACAGAAGCTAAATATTTGGCCATGCCCAGAAGCTATGCAAAGCTCAGTTCAGATGCATATAATGTGGCGAGAATCACCCGACAAACACCTGTGCCAGGCCAAAATCCACCCTGCTAAGTGCGCTAACTGTGTGGTCCTCACCCTGCTAATTATAGAGGGTGTATACATCACCACAAAAACAGATGGAACGATCCAAATCATCAATCTACCTCGTCATCTAGTGCGAGAGTTCCTGACGCTCAGGCTCCTCAATCCTCTAAGAGTGAGATCATGACAACAGGTGCTCACCCATCATTAACTGAGCCCCTTAAGAAAATGAATCTTCAACATCAAGCGAGAACATATGCTGCTGTAGTCTGCTCCAAACAGATAGTACAAACCCAGAACCTGAATAATACACATTCAAATCTATCAGCTATTATCACCTCTTCATTTGCAAACATGCTGCAGGATTTCAGCAACTCGAATCCATCACTAAGTATTACAAAATGTTTCTTACAGCAAACCCAATCCATATTATCTGCACTCTCTGATGAATAGGAAAATAATTCGCCCCAAATTCACTTAGGATTATTGCTTGGAATGCCAACGGTATCAAAAATAAACTGTTAGAAATCCAGGAATTCAATAATAGATACAACCCAGATATATTTCTAATCAATGAAACTCACCTGAGGCCTGCTGACACTCTAAAAATCAGAGGGTATCAGATTTACAGAAACGACAGCCTTGGGTATAGAGGTGGAGGTACAGCCACCCCTTATTAAAAACTATATCAGTCATCATTTAATAACCAACCATACAACCTCCAACCTCGAAATCACAGGAATTAATATCTTCACAAACTCAATTCGAAAACTTAAATTTTTTCTGCTTACAACCCTCCATTAAAGACATTATTGACCTCAGATCTGGATGCCATCCTTGGAGTAAAAGGACAGGTCGTCATCGCTGGAGACTTCATTTCAAAACATCCTGCTTGGAACAGTAAATCTACCAATAAAAATGGTCGCACCCTTTCTAGCTACACAGGATCAAACTATGCTGTTGTGGCTGGACCTACCGAACCAACTCATCTCAGTACCTCTGGCACTGCTGACTTCCTGGAAACAGCTATCCTGCAAGACATTAAACTACAGTACAGCCTTAAATCACTAAACGAGCTGTCGTCGGATCACAACCCAATTCCTCTGAAATTGGGAGAACAAGAATGCCTGTCTCCTCCCTCTCGTTCAGGCATATCGTGGGAGAGATTGTCTAAAGCACTTAGGGATCAAATTGGACCTGTCCCTCACATATGCACACCAGAAGATGTGGAATCTGCAGTGACTAGCCTCGCCCAACAGATTAAGTCCCCTACGACGGTTGCAACCTTCCACAAACCTGTTCCCAAGCCTGGTCGTTTGCCTGAGGATATTATGGACCTGATCAGAGAGACGAACAGAGCTAGCAAGAGATTTCGTAACACTCGCGCTCCTCACGACAATACAGTGCTTAATAGATTGAACGGAGCAGTAAGAGATGACCCAAAAACTCACAGAAACCAAGTTTGGGATAAAAGGTTAGCCTCTAGCTCACCTATTGATCGATCTATCTGGGGGTTACTGAGAAACATCAAAAATAAAAACAGAGCCCCCATAATCTCAAACCAGGGCTTAGTCCACACAGATGCAGATAAGGCAGAAGTCATACTAAGGAATCTTGAGGAGGAGTGCAAACCTTCTTATAACAATTTAAATTTCAATCACTTGTTAAAATCCACAGACAGGTCAGGCATGCATTAAATCTCCCAGATACCAGTGCTGAAAATATTGCACCCGCAACACCTGTTGAATTATATGATATTATTAAAAAAACTTAAGAACAATAAAGCTCCTGGGCGAAATGCATTTAAAACAGGGTGATCAAGCTGCTGCCTCGAAAAGCTGTAGAGCACCTGACCAGTATAATAAGTGCAATCTTAAGACTTCACTATTTTCCTTCCACCTGGAAACTGGCTGATGTAATTCCTATACATAAGCCAGGCAAAGTCCCACACCTATCACAAAATTATCGTCCAATCAGTCTCAACTCCAATCTGGGTAAGGTTGCGGAGAAAGACATCCTCTCAGGACTTCAAACCTCAGTAAATGACCTAAACATCCTCCCTAAAGAACAGTTTGGGTTTAGTCAACACCATAGTACTACCCAGCAAATCCACAGAATTGTGGAATACATCACCACCAGTTATAACTGGCGCTTGTGCACAGGAGCTGTTTTCATAGACCTAACCAAAGCATTTGACAAAATCTGGCATTTTGGACTCCTGCACAAACTTATTTAAGCCGGTACCTCACTAAAAATTGTTCATCTAATCCATTCATTTCTTCAGAATAGATCAATGCAAGTTAAAATAATCGGTTCTACATCGTCCCAGCGCCATATCATTGCTGGAGTGCAGCAGGGATCTCTACTGGCTCCATTGCTGTTTTCTGTATACATGTCAGACATCCCACACAATCCGATGACTTCCATTTTGGCCATGTATGTGGATGATACGGCAATACTAACCAGATCTCTCAGACCCATTTCATTAAAAAAAAGCTTCAAGAAAACCTCCTAAAGCTGGAGGGTTTGTTCTCCAAGTGGAGATTGGAAGTCAACCCCTGAAAAGCTCAGCCGATCTTTTCTCAAAAAGGCCAATGTCTCCAGCAGGAGATGTGTTACTATTCAATACTTAATTCCCTGGCAGACAGAAACAAATTAACCAGGTGTAATTCTCGACAAAAAAAAACGCTATCTTTCAACCAACACATCAAGTCTGCCTGCGCAAAAGCATCTAAAGCCATAGCTCAGATCTATCCGCTAATTAACAGAAATAGCAAGCTCAACAACAGAATCAAATTGCAACTATACCAGATGACGATTCGTCCTATAATCACCTATGCCTCTCCGGCCTGGAGCCACACCTCTAATGCTAATATTATCAAAATACAGCGAGTGCAGAACAAGTGCTTGAGAATGATTCTGAACGCCCCGTGGTATGTTAGAAACAGCCAACTCCTCAGAGACACAAATATTCCCTATATTTGATCTTTTCTACAATCCTTAGCATACAAGCTTTTCCTAAAGACGTCCATACATCCCAACGATTTGGTTCTGCAAGCTGGAGCATACGAGCCAACGGACATATTCAAATATAGAAGACTCAAAGCTATATTAGCCTCCTATAACGATGCATAATCTCCATGCCCATTCAGGGCGAGCAAACTGCTCATAAATTTTACCCTCACTGTAACCACAACAGATCAGATAGCGGGGAATATGAAAAGCATTTTGTTTCTCCCCTAAAGACATAAATGTCAATTGTCATCTTCGTATTGGTGAAATGGAGTTAATCGACCGTATGATGTGGTGATTAAGATTAATACCCTTGGAGGGTAATGGATGGCAATGCTGTAGCCAATGAAGTTCTAACTGAGGCTTGGCTATTGCTGTTACCCTCCTGCCATGATCAGAGCTTTAATTGCTCAATAACACCTTATCCCTACACTGTCCTCTACAGATAACGGGGAAGATGAAAAGCATTCTTGTTTCGCCCTTTAAGCCAGTCCTTATAAGGACTATTTTCCTATGTTTGTAGGAATTGGGACGCTAGCTTTCGAAGTGTTCTATGTATAGAGGGCAAAGAGTGTTGCATGTAGTGTTGATGTTAATATTAATAGACTTTTATTTACTTGCTACTGTGTAAACAAAGCTGAGTTTGGTGTGTCTGTGGCCTGAGCTTTGGCACAACGTTTCAGACTGAATTTTTTTCTTTTTTTTTTTAGGTCATTCATGAGTTTTTGGAATCTTGAGGATATTGAACTAATGAAAGTTTTAATAAAGTCGAAACCGGTCTGTGTAATGACACTTCCCATAATGCATAGCAATATATACTTCCGAAATAAAGTGTGCTTTGCATTATGGGATATTCAGGCAGTGGATGAGAAGTTATCAGTCTCTACATCAGGACTTGTCGATTCAATTAAGTATAGGGCCACTTACCTTGAGTGTTGAATCTCTTCCTGAGGAATTTTCATAAGTCAGTAGGAGAAGTAATAATTTCGGATAAAAATTATAAATAAAATAAGTAGAGTGGAAATTTAATTAATAAATGAATTTTTAAAAATACTAAAATAATGCAATATATCTAATTAATTTGTGCACTTTGTGTAAAATCGTATATAAAATATTAATAATGAAGTTCACGCAAAAAAATTTCTACGTTTATGTTTGTTCAGACAACGTGCTATTTTGATCACAATTACAATCCCTGAAGTACATATTGTGCAAAAAGAAATAACCGACTTTTCCTGCTATTCTATTTCCCTCAGTATATATATTGCATTCGTCACTTTCAGAAGTTTCATTCATTTTAACATATGTTTTGGCAGTTGAGTCACGCCACTTATGAGATGATACCACCTGTACCACTTACGATGATCACCAAGATGTGATATAGTTTGCCTTAGATTTATAATTTGTTATTATATTCATTTTAACATATGTTTTGGCAGTTGAGTCACGCCACTTATGAGATGATACCACCTGTACCACTTACGATGATCACCAAGATGTGATATAGTTTGCCTTAGATTTATAATTTGTTATCGAAAGCTATTAAATCTGTTCGATAATTTTTGGTCAAGTCGTATATATTGTAATTCAAACAGAAATAAGTGACAAACATTTACTTAATTCAACTTAATTATGTAATATGTACTTAAATTTATTTTCCGAAAACATTTGACATAAACGACCGCAATGCGGACTGAATTAACATAGAAATACACATTTAATAAGCCGAAATGCTATTTTACCAGCGATTATGTTAATAGAAAGGGGGATGGTAAATTCCTTTATGTTTTTATAGCCGGGTACGAAACTCGGATCGAAATCCATCGAGTTTCATGCCGAAAAAACTAAAAACTATATATATATATATATATATATATATATGTTTTTATAGCCGGGTACGAAACTCGGATCGAAATCCATCGAGTTTCATGCCGAAAAAACTAAAAACTATATATATATACAGAGCTTGTAAGTATTTCGCCAAAACAAGTTACCATAAGGTGTTTTAACCTTATTAAATAAAAATCTCTGGAGGAGATATAAATGTAGAAAGTATTTTTACCTTGGGTATAAATATATGTTAAAGATACCAAGCAATTTTAAACCTGGTTTTACTCCATTTCCCAAGTAAGCAAACAGTATCTGTATTACTAAATCTTGGTATTTCTAAGCCTAGCTCCCACTGACGAGACCTCAATAAAGGTCGAAACCGGTCTGGGTAGTGGCCCCTTGCCTTTAATACAAAACATCATACATCCCCTTTTTGGAGATGTGTTTTGGCATTAAAGGTAAATATTAAGATTAGTGATCGGAGCTTGTTCCACCTTTGCCACGAGTTGCCCTGTTCCTGCACTACCTGTGGGATCAGTTAGACTTGCATCAATTGCAGGCGCAAACTTGACTTTTAGTCTGTTTGCTTACTTGGGAAATGGAGTAAAACCAGGTTTAAAATTGCTCGGTATCTTTAACATATATTTATACCCAAGGTAAAAATACTTTCTATATATATATATATATATATATATATATATATATATATATATATATATATATATATATATATATATATATATATATATATATATATATATATATATTGTTTTATATTAATTGTTTTACATTATGAGAAGAAGAGGTCACTACCCAGACCGAGACCGGTTTCAACCTTTTTTTTAAGGTCTCATCAGTGAGTAGGTAGACCTGGAATATCAAGGTTGACAACTGACAACTGACATTTATGTCTTTAGAGGTGAAACAAGATGCTTTTCATATTCCCCGCTATCTGTTGTGGTTACAGTGAAGGTAAAATTTATGAGCAATTTGTTCGCCCTGAATGGGCATGGAGATTATGCATCACTAAAGGAGGCTAATATAGTTTTGGGTCTTCTATATTTGAATATGTCCGTCGGATCGTATGCTGCAGCTTGCTGAACCAAATCGTTGGGATGTGTGGACGTCTTTAGGGAAAACCTGGTTGCTAAGGATTGTAGAAAAGAGAAAATATAGGGAATATTTGTGTCTCTATGGAGTTGATTGTTTCTAACATACCACGGGGCATTCAGAATCATTCTCAAACACTTATTCTGCACTCACTGTATTTTGATAATGTTAGCATTAAAGGTGTGGCTCCAGGCCGGAGAGGCATAGGTGATTATAGGACGAATAGTCATCTGGTATAGTTGCAATTTGATTCTGTTGCTGAGCTTGCTATTTCTATTAATTAGCGGATAGATCTGAACTATAGGTTTAGATGCCTTTGTGCACGCAGATATATCAAGGTTCTTATAGTTCTTATAAGAACTGGGCGATGGACTGAGTCCTTGACTCTTTATCCCGTCATCTGAATGAAGTAAATCTGTGTGGATGGAGTGTTATTGGGCTAAAAAGCTGTAGTCATGGCTGGGTAACGGCAATAGCCGAGCCTCAGTTAGAACTTCATGTGCTACAGCATTGCCATTTGTTACCCTGGAAGTCCTAAAAAGGACTTTTCCCCCATTTCCCATTTCATAACATCCTTATCCTTATAAGGACTGGCTTAAAGGGGCGAAGCAAGAATGCTTTTCATCTTCCCCGTTATTTGTAGAACACAGTGTAGGGATAAGGTGTTATTGAGCTATTAAAGCTCTGATCATGGCAGGAGAGTAACAGCAATAGCCGAGCCTCAGTTAGAACTTCATTGGCTACAGCATTGCCATCCATTACCCTCCAAGGGAGAATTTTATTATTCCATTTCCAACTTTTCCCCCATTAAGTGAACACGAACTTACATACCTCTACTATCGAATTGCCGAAGTGGTGTAGTGCAATATTTATTGTTAATTACTAATTTAATAAGTCGAAATGTTATTTTACCGGCGAATATGTTAATAGAAAGGGGGATGGTAAATCCCTTTATGTTTTTATAGCCGGGTACGAAACTCGGAGCGAAATCCATCGATGACCTCAAAAAAGGTTGAAACCGGTCTGGGTAGTGACCTCTTCTCATAATGTAAAACAATATATATACATCTCTTAGGAGCTGTGTTTTACATTATGAGAGAATATTAAAGTTAGTGACGGAGCTTATCCCCCTTTCCATGGAGTTGCCCTGATGTTGTACTACCCAAGTGATCATTTACACTTGGGCTCGCCGATAGTTTTTTCGGCATGAAACTTGATGGATTTCGACCCGAGTTTCGTACCCGGCTATAAAAACATAAAGGGATTTACCATTCCCCTTTCTATTAACATATTCGCCGGTAAAATAGCCTTTCGGCTTATTAAATTAGTAATTAACAATAAATATAGGAGTACACCACTTCGGCAATTCGATAGTAGAGGTATGTAAGTTCGTGTTCACTTAAATCCGTGATTGATATTATGGTTCCTGACTAAAAAGTCCTTTTTAGGACTTCCAGGGTAACAATTAGCAATGCTGAACCGAGGAAGTAAACTGAGGTTCGGCTGTTGCTGTTATCCTGGGTGTGAGTTTTTGAGTTCGCTCCCTTAGGGTTTTTGCCTTAAGGGAGCACCTTGAGTCTCCGGGGAAAGTGTTCTCCGGCAGGGCCCGCTGAGGGGTTCTTGTCGGTGAATTATTTTCCTCGGAATTTGAGCGGTTCTGCTCAGGAGTCGGGGAGCCCATCGGGGTGCTAGGATGGGGCGGCCGACACTGAGTGGAACCAACGCTGAGCGGTTCTGCTTAAACGGGGAGCCCGTCGGGGTGCTTGGACGGGGCGGCCGTCAATGAGTGGAACCAACGCTGAGACATGGACGGTCTTTCGCCCACTATGGAGTGGCCTAAAGATCGTCCGATTTTTTGAGATTTTACCCTTTACTTACTAATCAGGACTTCCAGGGTAACAAATGGCAATGCTGTAGCCAATGAAGTTTTAACTGAGGCTCGGCTATTGCCGTTACCCAGTCATGACTAGAGCGTTTATTTCAATAACACTCCATCCACACAGATTTACTTCATTCAGATGACGGGAGATAAAGAGTCAAGGACTCAATCCATCGCCCAGTTCTTTTAAGAACCTTGATATTCCAGGTCTAGCATGGCCAGTGGTCTTCGCGTTAATACTTCAAAGACAAAAATTAAAATTTTTGGAAATTTCCATAGATATAACCTTCCCTGTGGTTTAGTCCCGCAAACTCAGACCCTAACAGTAGTAAGCGTCCCGTTCACGGCGAACACGGTACTGCCTGTTAAGAAACTGTGGGAAGAGTGCGAAAAGAAACTAAAACCATTTGAACCAAATTATTTCTCTTTCTACGGAAGAACAGTAATAATAAAAACAGTAATAATCCCCATGCTAATGCATACAATAAATATAACTAATATAAAAAAAACCAAGAGAATCAACTTTACAAAATACTAATAGATTTTTTTTTTTGGAACGGAAGAAGGCATGAGGTTAAAAAAGTAATATCTAAATCTCAAAACCAATCAAGGGGATTTCTCACTTCCGAAATTAAACTGCCTATTCTATGCAAACACTCTCGAAACCATAGGGAAGGCCTTAAAATCTAACCATATTTCAGAATCCCTAATTAAATACTTTCTAGGGCATTTTCTCCCCTACTTTGGGACCACGGGACATGCTGATCCCAGCGCAGAGGTTGTGCCAGAATGGTATTATCCACTATTCCAACAGCTTAAAAAATTTAAAACCGAAGGGAGGGAAATCCTAAAATTAAAGCCACAAGCAAGATATTGGGAGTTCTTTCAACTTTCCAGATGTGATACGCCAAATATAGAAACTAACATGGGAACGCTATTTCAAAATATCAGAAATAGCTGGGGACTTCACCGCGACCTGGCATGGCGAATAGCCTATGGTCAGCTACCGGTGAAACTGGTTATGTCCCGATACAATTCAAGGCCGTGCGACCCCTTCTGCGACATCTGCCAGAGCGTGGAAACGGTGGGACATTTCTTTTACTTGTGCCCCCCCCCCCCGCCCGACATGTCTGGCAGAGATTAAGCGCAGTACTGGGAATCCAGCCGCTTACACTAGAGGAGGTCTTGTACCTGCAATTTCTCCCACCAGTCAAGAAAATGCAGAAATTTACAATTTTCCTCATCAATGTAATCAAGTATCACATCTGGAAAGTGCGAAAAAAAGTCCCAAATCAGCGATGAAAACATAATACAAGCCAGAATACTCAGCGGGATCTATTTCTACCTCCCTAGGTTTTTCGCACAAGAAAGGCATATACTAGGGGATCGGAGGTTTGTAAATGAATGGTGCATACCTCCTATCCCGTGTGTCCTGAGACAGGGCCTAATCATACCGTGTCTGTTCCTTTAAAAAGTAACATCTGGTTTTCTTTCTTTCTCCACGTGTTCTTACAGTTCATATAGGAGGGAGCAGATCTGAGAACCCGGGCTGCGAAGGCTTACTGCGAGGCGGTGCTGCTCCTTGGGAGAGGCATCTCTCGGGCCAGATTCTTCCCCCAAATCTTGTTTTCCCTGTGGTGTAAGGTTGGCCAGTTCTTTACTGCTTCTTTTATATATATATATATATATATATATATATAAAAGTTATGAACGTTATATATATATATATATATATATATATATATATATATATATAAAAGTTATGAACGTTATATATATATATATATATATATATATATATAGAAATACCAATATATATATTGGTATTTCTAGCCTGGCTCCCACTGATGAGACCTCAATAAAGGTCGAAACCGGGTCTAGGTAGTGGCCCCTTGCCTTTAATACAAATCATCATACATCCCCTTCTTGGAGATGTGTTTTGGCATTAAGGGTAAATATTAAGATTAGTGATCAGAGCTTATGTCACCTTTACCACGAGTTGCCTTGGTCTTGCACTACCTGTAGGATCAGCTAGACTTCCATCACTTGCAGGCGCAAACTTGACTTGTTTGTCTTACTTGGGAAATGGAGTAAAACCAGGTTTAAAATTGCTTGGTATTTTATATATATATATATATATAAAACGTTCATAACTTTTTTTTATGCTCTAATTCACGCAGAAATACTTTCATTCCCGCAGTAATTTTACCTTTTGATGTCTCCCGTAGCTAAGTGTTCATTTTTTTTATTTTTTCGGGAAAAAAAATAAAAAATCCGGCTTAAGTTTTATACTAAAACAGGTGTTAGGAGAGGACCTCCATAGACACCTGGTTAGTTAAATTGTTAATTTTTTTAATTGTTAACTATTTTATGAACGCATATAAGAAAAGTTTATTTCAAAGTTTTTTTTTTTTTTTAAAGAATAGGTGCAAGGAGAAGATGTTCACAGACCTTTTAGCCACAACCTCTGGGTTATACAGCTAAACAGGTTGACTGAGGACTCTTTGCTACCTCCTACCTTTCGCTCTCTTCCCCTCTACCAGCTGACTCTCAGCAATCTTTTATACTCCAAAGCCCGATGATGAAAGGCATGAACTCCCATTCTACCTACTCACTGATTGCCAGAAGTTCCTATTTCCAGCGACCCTGAGAGAGAGAGTTCCATGTTCCAGAATCCAGTCCCTGATCCTAGTAGTAAGATCGTTTTGCAATCTATTTTTTTTCCCTACTGTTGTCTAATTTTGCCTTGTGCCTGTTTTGCAGTCTTCCGCTTCTAGCTAGTCTAGCAGGAAATTTCGGCAAACAGGGAACGCTTGGCCCTGATTCTGAAGGTCCTTCCTTTCTGGGACTCATTTTTTTTTTCTCTAAATCATGATTTCTTTATTTCTTTTTTACCGCGAATCAGGACCCTTGGCATCGAAGCGGACGCCGACACACCGAAGAGGATGTTGGCCAAAGCTTTTAGCGAAGCAGTAGGGGCAGAAAATATAGGTGGCTTTACCCCTTATGGAGCAGGCAGGTTTCAGGTAGTAGTAAAAAATGTGGAAACCAGGAACAAGTTAAGTAAAGGACTAGAATGTCAAGGGAAAAAATTTTTTCCTTTGTAGTAGGGAGTGTTTTCAAGACAATAAGAATAGAGGGTTCCCTGTAGAATATCTTGAGGTGGGAACCGAAATAATCAACAAAGTGTTTCGAAATGGGGAGTCGTACGCGACGTAAAAATCGCTAACGATACAGACTTCCCCGACTGGAAGACTGGCGAGGTAACTCTCCATATGGAAATGAAGGCCGAAGTCCCCAATTTTGTCTTTCTAGGCTCTGCCAGGGTAGTAGTTAACTACCCTGGAGTTAAACAGTGTTATAAGTGCGGTTCTCTGGAGCATCTAGGTAAAGACTGCCCCAAGAACAAATACAGGAACTGCATGGCGGCATAACATGCCCTACCTCAGTGTGAGGCACCTTGCCTTAAATGTGGCACCATAGATCACAAAGTAGACACCTGCCCATCCAGAAACCAGGCAGAAAGGATGGGAGGTGTTATCACGCCAGCCACACTAACACCAGCACATATTAATGACACAGAACGGGAAGACTTCCCATCCTTGCAGGCTGCACATAACACAGTAGCAACAGGGAATCAAAAACGCAATAAGAAGGAAGCGCCCGTAACTAAGAATGCAGAAACGACCAGCAAAAAAAGAACAGAGGAAGGAGAAACAGCCAAGGATCAAGCCACCACCACAGAAACCGCAGTGGAAGAAATAAAGGAACGCAAACAACAAGAAACTACCACTTTAGATATAGAGAAGGAAAACGAAGCAGATGAAGAATGCAAAATGGAGGAAGAAATGGAAACTGCTAAAGAAGAAGATACACAAAAGCGTTCACGAAGCCTTGAAGAAGGGAACATTAAAAAATCAAAACCAGGTAACACAACCTCATCGGAATAATCCGAAGCTGATGAAATGGAGACCAAAACAACAATACAGGAAGAGGCTGAAGAATTTTCTGTAGAAGAAATCAAACTAGTTCTGGGTGAAAATATGTTTTAAAATGGGACTGCAATAATAAAGAAATGGAGAGGACCCATCGAATCCGCAGACAGCGTATTCGTAACAATGCGCAGAGAAGATGGGCCAACGTCCCTCCTTCGGAAAGGAATTATAAGTATGAAATGGAAAGATATCTATATTGAGGGCATAGCCACGGCCGTGCCCAACCAGGTAACGGATCATATGGGCCTGACAAAGGTCGAGAGTAAGTACTTCTGCATAACTTTGAGAAAGTTAACAGAATTAGAGATCAAAGAAGACACTGAGTGGTTTGGACGTAAATAGTTCCAAAGGTTACGACAGCTAGGAAAGTTAAGTTAGTTCACGCAGGAGGGGGTAAAAAAAAATTTTTTTTCGCTTCTCCAACAGGTTTATGATTATTAGTCCACAAAGGAGGAGGTAGACCTGAGAACCAGGGCTGTGAAGGCTTACGTCGAAGCGGTGCAGCTCCTTGTGGGCTGCATCACTCGGGCCGGGTTCTTCCCTCAACTCTCGGTTCTCTGGTTGATAAAGTCCACCTCAATACGAATCCCGCTATCGCAGTTTTAAGGCATAGTTTAAGAATAATCTAAGTTCCAAATTTTAACAAACATGTTTCTTTTTTTTTAGGGATTACGAGATGACGTCTCCAGACACCTGGATTAATGTAATCTAAAGTTATGTTTTTCGGGTAAAGTGAAGTGTAAATGTTAAGTTTTTTTTTTAGAACAGGTGTAAGGAGATTATGTTTTACAGACCTTTTAGCCACAACTTCTGGGTTATACAGCTAAACAGGTTGACCGAGGCCTCTTTTTACCTCCTACTATCCTACTCTACCTTTCTTTAACTTCCCCTATTACTACCTGCTCACCCTCAGCAATCTTTATACTCCAAAGGCAGATGATGAAAGACATGAACTCCCATTCTACCTACTCACCGATGAGACCTCAAAAAAGGTTGAAACCGGCCTGGGTAGTGACCTCTTCTCATAATGTAAAACAATATATATACATGTCTTAGGTGCTGTGTTTTACATTATGAGAGAATATTAAAGTTAGTGACGGATCTTGCTCCACCTTTGCATGGAGTTGCCCTGGTGTTGTACTACCCAAGTGATCATTTACACTTGGGCTCGCCGATCGTTTTTTCGGCATGAAATTCGATGGATTTCGATCCGAGTTTCGTACCCGGCTATAAAAACATAAAGGGATTTACTATCCCCCTTTCTATTAGAAATACACAGTTTTTCATTATTGATTGCATTTGCACGTTTTAATATGAAAGCATGATATCACGCGCAAAATGTCTCGCGCTGTTCCAATCAGAGGCTCTTTTACAACTCAGTATGTGATTAGATTTGAGATGCTGTGTTTTTATAAAGGTGATTATTGGAGTCTCTCGGAAATTAATACAGACAAAAGTGTAATCTCTGGATGTTCTCAAAAAAGTAAGCAATAAATACAAAAGAGCGACTTAACAAAATATTTTTAAACAGACGCTGGTTTTTCTACATTAATTTTGACATCGATATCTGTTACTAATTTCATAGAACTAATACCCCATCCAATGTATGCGGTCGATTGTCGTGCAATTGAGCTCTTTGATTTAAATTTTCAAATGAAATCTACTTTTCATTTCAACTTGAACCGTTGCAACAAAAAAGTGCAAGCCAGATTAAGAGAAAATGGATTTTTTAAGTATTATTATTTTTACTGCAATTTTGCCTGCTTTTGTTTAGGAGTGCTCCTGTTTTAATCTCACTGGCTTTTTACTCAAGAATTCTTAGGGCATTGCAGATGTAGTTTTAGAGACAAATATATGTAGCATAATAGAAGAATATTCGCACATACCTAATCTTGGAAGTTGTTGCCTGTTTTCTTTCTGCGGTGTGCATACTACCGCTGTTATGGTGTTGAAAAGGGAGTGGGGGGGGTTGCAATGTGAGAGAATTAATTTGAAAAAATCCGGGTTTTCCTATATAATATATACATATCTTATAATTAAGGGGTGGGCGGAGCGCTTTTTTGTAGGGTGGGAAGGATGAAAAAGGGGCTGAACTTTAGACACTGTTTTTTAGAAGGGAACTGGTTCATGGGAACCCTATACCTGGCCCCCTTTTCCCATGAACTCGTTCCCTTCTTCTAAAAAACAGTTTCTAAAGTTCAGCCCCTTTTTCATCCTTCCCACCCTACAAAAAAGCGCTCCACCCACCTTTAGTTATAAGATATGTATATATTATATAGGAAAAACTGGGTTTTTCAAATTAATTCTCCCACATTGCAACCCCCCCCCACTTTCCTTTCAACACTATAACAGCGGAAGTATGCACATCGCAGAAAGAAAACAGGCAACAACATCCAAGATAAGGTATGTGCGAATTTTCTTCTATTATGCTACATATATTTGTCTCTAAAACTACATCCGTAATGCCCTAAGAATTCTTGAGTAAAAAGCCAGTGAGATTAAAAAAAGGGGTACTAATAAAAAAAAGCAGGCAAAATTGCCCTAAAAATAATAGTTTTTAAGAGGAGTAACATGGGAGTTTTCCCATAAAAAATACCTGTATTTTTTAACGATTAGAAACGTAATAATTTTACATTTTGAAAATCTTAAGAAGTGGTGAAAAGATTTATTATTAGATAGGCACTCTAAAAGGAAACCAGGTTGGAATGCGTCTCTCAGGAAGGATACTGATAGGTTTGGAAAGTGTCTAAGGATTGGTTTGTAGGCGACACAACTAAGGCTATGAAGCACCGGTGTAATGGGTCTGTTAGTTATGTCTTCTGGCTGCTTTTTTTGATTATGGAATGAAATAAGGGGAAAATTACCCCATCCAAGTGCAGAGAAGGGTTACTAGATTAACAAATGAATGCCAATAACCGCTTTGATGGCAAATGATCCCGATTTAGCAGTTGTTTCCAAACTATTCAAACATTTAAAATTTTAAATTTCAAAATTACTTTGAAAATTTTAGAAAAGGAATACGAAATATAGAAACAAATACTGGAGAAAACTTGGTTGAATGAAAAGTTACTGTTTTGTTGTCAAGTGAATGCCTCTGAAGATTTAGGATGGAAGTATCATAATTTTACTTTTATTTTGTTTCATGCTATTAAAAATAACAGATTAGATCGTTTGCTATGACGAAGCGGTCTGTATTAATAAATTTCAATCTGCTATTTCTCTGTCAAGTAATACTTTTTTGCAAATAAATAAACATTTATTTTAGTGATATAATGTCCTTCAGTGGCCAGATTAAGGACGGTTTTTGTGATGTATAGAAAGCAAAAAAAAAAAAAAAAAATTAAAAATCCCTTTATATCTGTCTGTGAACAACTAATTGAAAATGAAAGAAAGTGAAAGGAAATATGAATGGAATTTGAAGATGAAGTCCGCTTTTTTTATTATTAACCAGAAGATTTTGTTATTTTGTTAATACTAGAAAGCTTATTTCACTCTATTTGAAATTAGACTAAAGCTCCACATTGAATAAGACCCTTTTAGATATTATATTTATTGTTATTATTATTTGTTTAATTTCTTTCATTACACATTACAAAATCCTACTACATAAAATTAATAATAGTATTACTGGGAAATTAAACATTTTTTTTTAAATTCATCTTCATCCAAATTTCAGTTCCAGTTGCTGGCGAACATTACAATTTCACAAACGATCTTGTGAAATATAAAAAATTGCATTTAATCAAAACACCAAACTCTTTAATTACAACTGCGAGAATTAGTTAACAGTTTAATTACAACTAGTAATGTATATTTTTGTTAATAATTAAGAGAGTGAGGATTTGTTAATTTGTATACAAAGTAATATATTTATTTTAAAAAAATAGGAGATCTCTAGTCAAGTAATATTTCGAAACACACCAAAACAGGACACTCCACGACTTAAATGAATAGCAACAATATTTGTTTTTAATTATTTATTTCATTTTTATATTGTACACATTATAATCGGTTTCATTTTTCCAGGGCATAAATCTCCTAAATGAAGGAGACTGCATTTGTATAAATGCGTGTGGATTTTACATGATTGTTGGTCCATTATGTAGGTAGTCAATCTGTATGAAATTTTCAAGAATGCTGCAGATTGCACATGCATTCGAAATGGGAAAAATAAATAAATCTTTCCAATTCGACACGTATTTCATCTTTTTACAGTATATATACTTCGCTAATGATGACGATGTCTAGTTCATTAAATTTGCGTCATATTCGTTTTATCATGATATTTTGATATCATATTCAAACTGTCCGGAAATGTTTTTGACAAATACCTCTGAAATTGTTCTTTATCAGTACAAGAGATGCGATTCGCTTACCTGTAATCACAAATTTAATGAAAACATTGCACTGCTTCTTCGAGAGTTAGCCCTTTTCTTCATTAGCAATTTTACATCGAAGCTTTATGGAGTGGAATAATCTCTTTATATGTAAATAACTGAATGATATATTTTACGATAATTGTTATCCAGAATACAAATCTTGTCTTTCAAAAATATCTAATGAGTTTTTTTCAGAACACTGAAAAGACAACGCGAATCGATTTCGATATTCGTACACTTAAAAGTAGTAACTTGGGGAAGAGGAGATTCAGCGAGATTCAAAATACCCTTCGCTGAGTGAGGATGCTGAGTTCACTGAGTTGGAAAATCCAGTCCGAATAGGAAAGCAGATTCACTGCATGGTTTTCTTCTAGAAAAAGTGGGTTAAATCTATGCGATATGTTTATTACTGGTAATTTCTGGAATTATGGGGATCTTCAGATGGTGTAGAATGCAAGCTCTTTGAAGGCATTCTCTTTATTTTCAGCCAGCTACACTCAAAGCCAAAAGAAGGATTCATGTCACTGGTATCGTTCACATATGAATAACAGATGTAGATTATTTCTTCACCACGTAGAACAAGTACTTATTTCCCAGCAATGCCCACACGATAGCTACGCTGTCCAAAGCTAAAATTAAAGGAATAACGAGAACAGCTGCCAAAGTGGCTATTAAACATGTGAAGTATCCTCTTCTGCTTAGTGAGAAGGACTTCATAGCCCCGAACACGAAGAGATAAATGTAAAGTCCAGAAAACACTGAGCACAGCAAATCGAAAGCATTCCTCGGTTGTAGAGGGTATACTGATGATATGAAAAAAGACATACAGCAAAGAGGAAATGCAATTAATACACTCCACAATACTCCCAAGGAAATTTTATTTTTAACAGGAATCACAGAGCTTCTGACAACTAATAACATCCCTTGTAGCCATCTCTTCCTTTGTTGTATATAGTCCCAAAGCGTTAAAGGACTCTTCTCCCATATTTCCCCGTCAATGAAGTCAAATCGATAACCATCCCTGATTGCAACCATGGCGAAAAAGCAGTCTTCAAGAATTGATCCTTCAGGACCATGATCAAAAGACACTTGTTTCTCTGCACCCACTTGACACACCATGTAAGATCCTTTCCAGCCAGACACTGGACGGTGCAATATTTTCAACTGAAATCGTAGTCTTCCCATGTCATCAGCGACTCGAATGCTGTCAGCTAGTACGGTTAACCAGTTAACGATCTCCTCGCTGGCATACGTGATCAATCCTTGTCCGAACTGACAGTCGCCCTTTGACACAAACTTCAAAATTCCCTTCAGTGAGTTCTCAGTAAGGATGCTGTCTTCATCGAGATGGACAATCCAGTCCGAATCCGAAAGCTGATTCACATGATCTTCAAGGCAATACTGAAGATTCCGCGCTTTGAACATTGCCCCACTTCGTGGCTGGTATGTGGACGGAACTACCACTTCGCGCACTCTGTCCTGTTTCTGTATCTGAAGCGGAGTCTCAGTAACTACCTCGATCAGGAAATGTTTCAATCCTACACCTACACACAAATCCATATTCCGTCGTATGTTTGTCCTCACGAGTTCAGGAAAGTCCCCTCTGGTGACAATTCGGAAGCATATGAATGGTGCGTGTGCAGAGTAACAATGGACGTCTACCTGTTCGTTAAATGCGTTGAAACAAATAAGCCCTAAGAAACTGCAAAGGAACATTGGTGAGGCCAGGAGTAGTGGCAAACGTGAGAAATACAAGAGCGAAATCCAAATGTAATTGTAATCGAGTTCATCGGCGAAGTTTTCTTGCTGGATCGAAGGCAGCGGGATTGGTCCAAACACAAAGACGCATAACACAATAATGTACAAATACAGGAAACAGTGGAGAGCGTGCTTGACATAGCTTGCTGTTCCCATATGGGATGTCGCAGATCGAATCTGAAATCAATCAATAAATAAATACATTTCTATTGTTGTGTCACTCTTGTGCAGTGTTCTCAGGAACAGTAGTTCTCATATCTCATCAAAAAGTAAATACCAGCTTACTATCACTATTTGAACATGATAAATTTATAAAACATCTAAAGATTGTAATAAAATGAATTAGTAATCAAATATATCATTAATCAACCCGGCAGTGATATCAGTAACCTTTGAAACCCGGCAGGTTACTGATATATTAATTTTAAAACTAATAATAAATAGATAACAATGCCCTAAGCCCCATAGCTGTTAGTTGACAAATCCCGTATGGTTTCGTAACCGGTTTTGTTACGGAGAAAACTCTAGTGAGAATTCATAAAACAGTTTATTCTTCAGAGATAAAAATAAAAAGAATATGTACGGCAGCCTTTTTCTCGATATCGTTGTAGTATTAAATTGTGTTCTTTGTGACTTACTCCTGAAAATGTCTAGTCTGATATTAGGGATGTTATTAATAATTCATGAATTATTTTAAATAACAGAATTCGACAAATACGCTATGGGAATTTGAAACCAAAATGATAAACTACGCACTCCCACAGGTGCTTGTGTGACTCTGAGAAAATGGAGTTTATTTTTAACTTTAAAACGGCATAAGAAAGACAGTTATAAGTTACGTCTAGTCCCAACTACAAAGACTAGGCCTTTTAGGCGGTTTTTATTATTCGGTTCCAGTTTTAGTTCTACAAAAACACTACTTTGCCACTGGCAAGTAGTATTTTTGTACAACGCACACTATTTCAGACAGTAATATTTATAGTGTTAGGGAATATAAGATGGCGGCATCTGTCTGCCACACTTCTCTCTCCAATGCGTAAGAAATCACGAATAAGCTTGAACCAATTATCATTGACAGCTAAGGGTGAAGCTGGTTTCCCATCAGTCTTTAAAAAATTCTGACGAATCGTTGAGTAATAATAGGTTCTATTTGTCTTATTTTTCCTGTTTCAATATAGATTAATAATCTATGCGTACAACTTATTTAGAAAAATAATATCGTTTTTTGATTACATTTCATTCATTTCTATGGAGGTTAATCCTTAAGTTTTAGGAAATCATATCAACCATGCTATAATGAAACTAAATAACTAGTTTAGTAACAATGTTCTTAAATTTAACATGGATAAACTAAATATATGTGCTTCAGCCTTAGAGCTAAGGCAGAAATCTATATTATGGCCAAATGCCAGTTATAGTGGCCGTCAAAACTGTAGAAAGAAAGAAAAAAAACACAATGCACGTGGGCCTTCAGATCGTTGACAGTATTATATCTGGATAAACAATCATTCAAAGAATTATTTATAAAAATTATTCATTCAAATAAAAAAGAGGTGGTAAAGAGATGATTACCCATGAACACACGACGGTTTCCTAAACAACATTGCACTAAAATATAGTCTAATGAAGATACTAAAAGGGTCACTTGGACACATTCAATTGAAAACATTATTCAAAATACATGAGAAACCAAATAATAACAAAAATTCGTAATACAAAAATACAGTAGTGCTGTATTTTTTCAGAAATGCGTATGATTGAGTGTTGATGAGAAGGAAACACAATCTGCACTTAATCATAAAATTATTAAATCGAAAACAGTAACGACAACATTTTATCGCCAAAACGCTTTGGTTAGAAGTAAGCTACAAAGAGCTGACAGAATCATCCAACTATACACAATCAAAAACAACAATAAGCAACTAAAAATAATAACAAAATAAAATAAAGAGCATCGTTTTTGTTCTAGCCAGTAAAAAAAAGAGTGAGTGAGTGATACCATCTCTCTCTCTCTCGACTAAAATCAAACACCAGTTCAGGAATATCCAACATCAGATTCACAAACAGTTTAACACATTTTGAACAATTAAATCGTATGCATCTGAAAATAGTTAACATAATATTCGATGAGATTAATATTCCCATCACTAAACGTCAATCCTTTTGTCAACCGAACAACAGAAACAATATCTAGACGAAAAGACCAGCTTACCTACCAGTCAATAAAAAACACTACAGAATTACAACATCATACTCAAAAGCAGTACCTCTCTAGAAATTAAAAAAAAAAAAAAAAAAAAAAACATGTTGTTAGACGACAGTACCGAACTCAAAATGCAAACCTTTTTATAGAAGCAAATTCCTGTGTTTATTCTTTATTCTATACCGTCAGTTGGCCCTAATTTTTCGGGAACCCCAGCTATAGCCTTGTTCGCCTTGCAATAAGTACGACCTGTGATAAACAAGAAAGAATAAGCGACTTTTCTGCTATTTAGTTTCATTCAGTTTATAGTTATAATCGTCACTTTCAGATGTTTCCTTCTACTTAACATATGTTTTCATCGTACAGTCACGACACGTGCGAGATGATACCACCTATATCACTTCCGATGATCACAGAGATGTGATATAGTTTGCCTTAGATTTATAATTAGTTATTGAAAGCTTTAAATGTTTTCGATAATTTTTGGTCCAGTTGTGGATAAATGAAATTCATACAGGGGTAAGTGACAAAGATTTACTTAATTCAAATTAATTATGTAATATGTACGGATATTTATTTTCCGAAAAAATTCGACATAAACGACTGCAATACGGACTGAATTAACATAGAAATACATAGAAACTATAACTGATTTTTTAGGAATGTTAGTCAAGTGAGTAATATTTATTATCCGACTAGTTTCACCGATTTTTGCTATCGGCATCTTCAGGGATACAATTGGTAAGCGATATGAAGGTAACAGACAAGGTTTTAATTTTAACTGACAGTTCTAATTCATACGCAATTAGTATTGTGCGTGGGACAATACGCGTGTCGCGGGGACATGATTTATTGGTTGAGAGACATAATGTAACTGGTGCGAAAGTTCATTTCTTTATGTTTAATGATCTAATTAAAGTTTTCCAAATATCAGGTAGGATTAGACCTTGATTCTTATTTAGGTTTCCTGTTGAACGGGCGGCTATAGCAGCTTCCTTGACGGTTCTGGAATGGTAGTTCTCTTTTATATAGGGCATATGACTCTTATCCCACTCAATAGGATGGTTGGTAGTGGCGAAGTGGGAAGAAAGGCCTGAAATATCTTGTCTGTTGTTTCTAACATAGCCTATGTGCTCCTTCTGTCTCGTTTCGAAGCTCCTAGAGGTCTGACCAATGTAACTAACACCACAGGAACAAGGCATATTGCATACTCCAGAGTACTTGTAGAACGGATGAGGGTATTTCGGTGATGTTAAAAATTTCCGAATAGTGTTGACTGGCTTGAATGTCACTCTAATATTGTGTGGTTTTAGAAGGATAGCCAATTTTTTGGAAATGGTGCTAACAAATGGAATAGTTAGCTGCTGATGTATTGGGTGTCATTACGTTGTCTTTGTGGTATATCTGAAAATAGAATCTTGGTAATGAGTCTTTTAGAATAACCATTTAAGGATAGCTCTCTGGATATTGTAGTTAATTCTTCTTGTAAGTGATCTTGGTTTGTTGTATACTGTATAGCTCTTTCCTTAAGCATATGGATAATGCTACGTTTCTGGGATATATGATGTGACCAGTTGAAATGGAGGTAACGTCCAGTATTCGTAAGTTTTCTATACACAGATAGGTTTATAATGTTGTTGGTTTGTTTCTTTATTAGGATGTCTAGGAATGGACGTTTTTCATCTTTTTCAATTTCTAATGTGAATTTGGTAGTATGGTGGAAACTACTGATTTTGTTGAGATATTCCATTAGTTCTTCTTTCTTATGATTCCAAATGATAAAGATGTCATCTACATACCTGTACCAAGTTGTAGGTTTTGGGGTAATTTGAGATAAGATTTTATCTTCTAGGTCTTCCATGAATAAGTCAGCACAAGAAGGAGAAAGGGGGCTAATGGGGCAAATCCGGTAAGTAGTTTGTAGACAGTTTTTTTCCAAACAAAATAGTTCGAATTTTAACAATGATTGAACAACGTAGTGATATTTCTTGGGAACAGGATGTCTAAGATGTTGATGACTTCCACAAATGGAATGTTTGTAAACAGAGATGTGACGTCAAAGCTAGCTAGTATATCATCTTTAGAGATAGGGATGATTTTTAATTTCTCAATAAAATGTTGTGAGTTTGTACTATACTAGGACTACTTGCATTAGCTCACGCTAGTAATCGCCGATATTTTATAGTTTATTATACTAAATTCGGCATGAAACTCTCTGATTCCAATCTTTGAGTTTCTTATTCGGTTTTAAAACAATGTGGGATTTAATATCCCGTTAATTTAAATAATGTTTATATCGCCGAAATGAAGCCTATTGGCTCTTTATATTTAAGTAAATTCTTGATTTAATTATATATACACACACAGATAAGTATCTTCGTGATCAAGCGACGTGTATATAGAGCCTACTAATTTCATATCAGTTGCTTAGTATATTGCTAATGCAAAGCCCGTTTTCTTGCGCAGTGTATTATTGCTAGCCATACGAAAAGCATTTATGAAGTCTTCATCTTCTATATACAAATACCTTAGTCGTCACAAATGTCAGGAAACTTTGTCCTTATAGTCAGGAATAAAATAAAATTAATAATATAATTTCTTCATTAATTATAATTTAATTTAAAATAAAATAAAAATATTTCTATTTTTTATTGAATTCAAAGTATTTAAAAAATGTAACAATACACCCTTTTATTGTTTATATATGAATAATATATGAAAACTACATCAACGTATTTTATAAATATAAATAGGGGCGTAATGGCGGTTGCCAAGTGTTTATATATGTGATCAGTGATTTAAATAGTCGTTATGATTTTCTGAAGAAAAGTTTATTTATTTTGTAAAATATTTGCTACTGATGCTGGTAGATCGATTTGATCTACGGGATATTTATATATAGAGGTAAGTGTTCTTCATTCTGTGAAACATTTACTACCTTTGCTGGTAGATCGACTTGATCTACGGGATATTTACATTGGGCTCTAGGTCCCACTTCTCAAACTTTATTTTAATAGAGTTGTTGCCTTCTGTTAATCATGACAAAACCTCTCAATGAAGGCATATTTGAAGAAGTTTACAAAGAATTCCTAAGATTAGGAAAACTTTTGAGCGACAACTGGCCAGGAAAAGTAAAGCTCTTAGATACATTCCCCCCTACAGCAGTCACAGAAGATAGGATGGATGATTCTAATGAAGGAAGTATGTTGACTGAACCAGAATCAAGTCACTCCACGAATACAGAGAATGCTGCATCTCAGGATAATACTCCGCAGTTTGTGGAAACCAACACAGAATTTCAAACAGTCAAAAAGAAAAGGAAAATCTCCTCTACTGCAGATACACCCAAAACAGTGGAGATAGAACCAGATAATGTAATTAAAGAAAGGGTACCCCCAGTCGTCCTAAGGGCTAAGGAGCACTGGACGTCCGTTGCATCCACAATGAAATCTTCAGATATCACCTTCATTAAAGCCACAAACACAGAAGAAGGGATTCGCATACAACCTAAAACATCATCAGATTACAGAAAAATGACCAAACTTCTAGACAACAACAACTTGCCATATCACACTTTTGCACTCAACAGTGAAAAAAATTTAAAAGTAGTGTTAAGGGGAGTAACTGAAACATTACAAATAGAAGACCTCACTGCAGACCTCCAACTTAAGGGATTTAGCCCAGTTAAAGTCAGCCGAATGCGGAGAGCTGATAAAACACCCTATCCCCTAATTCTAGTAGAAATAAGCAAAGACCAAAATCATATATACAATCTCCAAACCATCTGTGATCTAGTCATAAAAGTTGAGGCATTGAAACATAAATCAACTACAACCCAGTGCCATAGATGCCAGAAGATTGGGCATGCCCAACGATGCTGCAAGGCCGAATTTCGTTGCGTTAAATGTGGTGGCAAACATGCATCAAATGAATGCCATAAACCTCGTACACTTCCAGCAAAATGTGCAAACTGCGGAGGACCACACCCTGCAAACTATAGGGGCTGTATAGCATTTCCTCAAAACCAAAAATTACAACTCAAAACCAGTAAACCTCTTCAAGAACAAGCGTCTTCCCATCAAACCATAGTCTCCACAACGGATGGAAGATCGTATGCTGAAGTTACAAGATCAACCTTCCAAAAAGACCCAAAACCAAAGCAGTCACAGCAAACCAACAAGCCTATCCTACTGAACATAACAAGTCACTTAGGTGAAATGCTTGCTGAACTCCAACAAACCAACCCAACTCAAGAAGCCAAAGATATCATCTTAAGGCATACACAATCACTCTTTATGGAAATTCTTAATGGATAAATCTAAAAGAAAACCGAAATCATTACAAATTGTTTCATGGAATGCAAATGGTTTATCTATCAAATTACAGGAGCTGCAGGAGTTTGCAGCAGAAACTCAAGCAGACATCATCCTCATAAATGAAACACATCTTCGTCCAAGTGACAAAATCAGAATCAATAGTTATAGCACTTACCGAACAGACAGATGCTTTGCTAGAGGTGGAGGCACTGCCATCTTTGTGAAAAGTAACATAAAACATAATTCAATAGCAGAACCCCAAACAGAACACATGGAAACTACAGGAATAGAAATACATATGGAAAATACAAGCAGCATTACGATATATGCAGCCTACAATCCCCCAAATAAAAAACTCCTTGAATCTGACTTAGAGGTGATACTAAATACAGGCAGAGCAGTGATTATAGCCGGAGATCTTAATGCCAAACACTCAGTCTGGAATAGCAGAAACTCAAATATTAATGGAAGAATACTCAACTCTTACACCACTTCAAGAAATATAACAGTAATAGGACCCACTGAACCCACACATTATGGAGCTACCGGTCGTCCTGATGTACTAGATATAGCTATATTAAAAAACATAGCGCACAGCTATCAGATACAAGCAATCAACGACTTAAGTTCTGATCATAACCCCATCATATTACAACTAGGCACCATACAAGATATAACAGAAAACACCACCGCATTTATAAATTGGAAACAACTTCCCTCAGCCTTCCAGGAAAACCTTGGTCCAATACCGCATATAACATCTGCTGAAGATGTAGAAAAAGCAGTGAAGACTCTTGAAAAACAACTGCTGACAGCTATAACGCAGGTAACAAATATAACCAAATGTACACCATCAAATAAACTTCCACAGGATATAAAACGTCTTATCCAAGAGAAAAACAGATTAAGAAGACAATATCAGAGAACAATGGACCCAGCGGATAAACAAGCAGTCAATAGAGCAACAAACCAAGTTCGATATGCCCTAAAGGACCACCGTAACCAACTCTGGAATAACAAAATTCTCCAATTAAACACAGAGGATCAATCAATATGGAAAATGATGAAATCACTCCGTTCAAAGCGTTTTACATTTCCTCCAATCCAAGGTGAATCTAATGTTGTCTACAACGACGAGGAAAAAGCTGAAGCATTTGCTGACAGTTTAGAAAAACAATGCAGCCCCAATTATATCAATACAGATATAAATTTCATAAGTAAAATTCACACCCAAGTGCGTAAAATAACTCAAAATGCCTCATTCCAATCCAATAACAAATCCGTATCACCAACAGAAGTATATGAGATTTTAAGAAAACTAAATAACAAAAAGGCTCCAGGTCCAGATGGAATAACAAATAAGGTACTCAAGTTACTTCCTCGCAAAGGGGTTATGCATCTAGTAGCCATCATTAATGCCATCTTCCGGCTAAATTATTTCCCACAACGATGGAAAATTGCCGACGTTTTCCTAATTCCCAAACCTGGGAAAAATACACAGTTTCCTGTAAATTACAGACCAATCAGCCTTCTTTCATGCATAGGTAAGATAGCCGAACGTGCTATTCTCACACGGCTTCAAGAGGCAACAGATATGAACCATATAATTCAAGATGAACAATTCGGCTTTAGGAAATATCACTCCACAACGCTACAAATTTACAGAGTTATCGAACATATAACCCAAGGGTATGAATGGCACCAACACACTGGCGCAGTTTTTCTAGACATCACCCAGGCATTTGATAGAGTATGGCATCATGGACTAATTTTTAAACTACACGAAGTTGGTATTCCATTGCCACTAGTGCTACTTATCAAATCATATCTACACAACAGAAAATTTAAAATAAAACTCAACGGTATCAGATCCACGGAGAGGAGAATCACGGCCGGAGTACCTCAAGGCTCTCTACTATCTCCCCTGCTCTTCTCCATATACATGGCAGATCTCCCCAAACTGTCTCCAGCTATCACCGCTCTGTATGCCGACGATACAATCATTATAGCCAGATCCCTCCGTCCACACCTGGCCACAATCAAGCTGCAGAGAGCAGTCAATGAATTGGAGGATTGGTACACCAAGTGGCGTATCGCAATTAATCCAAACAAAAGCTCTGCAGTACTTTTCACCAGACGTAAGGCAGAACCGAATACAAGCATACAAATGTTTGGTAAAATCATCCCTTGGCGCAATTCTACCAAATATCTGGGAATTCATCTTGATAGACGTCTAAACTTCAAGTCACATATGGATAGTGTTACCACTAAGGCAAGTCAGACTATAGCACAGCTATATCCACTTTTGAACAGGAACAGCTTCCTAAGCATAAGCAACAAAATCTTACTTTTCAAATCGGTAATCAGACCGCAACTAACTTATGCCTCTCCAACCTGGGGTCACACGACTAAAAGCAACATCAACAGACTTCAGATAATACAGAATAAATGCCTAAGAATGGCATTTAATGCCCCATGGTTCATCAGAAACATCCAGTTACATCAAGAAGCCAATCTTCCAGATATTAAGACCTACATGACAAACATTGCAGAGAAATTCTTCACAATCACGGATAATCACCCAAATCAGTTAGTTCGACAGGCAGCGGACTACAAGCCCTCAGATCGTTTCAAACATAAAAAACCGAAATCCTCCATCGCAAGAGAAAGCTGATACAGCCTCAATGCTCACAATGAGCGGGTAAATTACCCACAATAATCTCATCACCCACAATCTAAAATCCAGATGAAGGGATAAAGAGTCAAGGACTCAGTCCATCAACCAATTAAGTTCAAGTTCAAGTTCATTTTATAAATAATAATAAATAATAAAAATAATATAAAAATATTGTTTTTATATTATTAATAAAAATCCCGCAGGTCTGAAGACCTGCGTGTGAGCGTACCTGACCTATAATAATAAATAATAAAAATAATATAAAAATAATAAAAATCCCGCAGGTCTGAAGACCTGCGTGTGAGCGTACCTGACCTAGACGTATTCTCTGATTTGCTCAATAAAGAGCCGGCTCTTGTACTTATTGATAAACTCCAAAAGAAGTTCAAGCTACTATGGCCTACTAGCATAATCGACCCTGACATCATTATCGAGTCACCCGATAAAAGGCTAGCACTCACTTTTATTAAAAAGCTTCTCAAAAAGTTTGAACGGGATTGTTCCGGCTACTTAAAACTTATATTTAGGTGAAGTCGACGTTGAGGAAATTGAAGACTCTCCTCAAATGTAGGAAAAACTCAATCTAGTTGTCTCTACCTCTAATCCTTCTGATCAAGGAGAAATCCACGCTCGTAAGAAGAGAAAAACTCTCGCTGCTGAGCCAACAAATGATGTTAGTATGGACGAGGATGTTCCCATTTCAGATCCCTCTGCCTCCCCCAATTAAAAGGTGCCGCTGATTATCCTAAGGGAAAAGCAGAGATGGACAACACTAAGAACCATCATGGCTAACTTACAAATAAGTTATAGATCTGCTAAAAATGTAGACCAGGGCATAAAAATTCAGCCCACCACGGTGGCTGATTACCCAAATCTTACAAAGAACTGGACACAAGAGGAACTCAATATCACACATTTTCACTAGCCTCTGAAAAAAATCTGAAAGTGGTCCTACGAGGAGTCTCCGAGGATATTGACACGAATGAAATAGTTACTGACCTTAACTTACAGGATCTACCTCCCATAAAGGTCACTAGAATGTTTAGATCAAATAAGACACCTATGCCTTTAGTCTTAGTAGAAATTCATAACATTTACAAAGACATCTAAAATCAATCTGTGGACTCAAAATAACCCCAGAACCATTGAGAAAGAAAGCATCATCTGGGCAGTGCCACAGATGCCAAAAATTTGGCCATGCCCAGAAGCTATGCAATGCTCAGTTCAGATGCCTAAAATGTGTCGAGAATCACCCCACAAACACCTGCGGCAAGCCAAAATCCACCCAGCTAAGTGCGCTAATTGTGGGCTCCTCACCCTGCTAATTATAGAGAGTGTATACATCATCCCAAAAACAGATGGAACGATCAAATCATCAATCTACCTCGGCATCTAGTGCGAGAGTTCCTGAAGCTCAGGCCCTCAGTCCTCCAAGAGTGAGATCACGAAAACAGGTGCTCGCCCATCAATAACTGAGCCCCTTAAGAAAATGAATCTCCAACATCAAGCAAGAAAATATCCTGATGTGGTCCGCTCCAAACAGATAGTACAATCCCAGAACCTGAATAATCCACATTCTAATTTATCAGCTTTATCACCTCTTCCCTTGCAAACATGCTGCAGGATTTCAGCAACTCAAATCCATCACTAAGTGTTACAAATAGACTCTTACCATATTATCTGCACTCTCTGATGAATAGGAAAAAAATTGCCCCAAACTCTCTTAGGATTATTGCTTGGAATGCCAACGGTATCAAAAATAAACTGTTAGAAATCCAGGAATTCAATAATAGATACAACCCAGATATATTTCTAATCAATGAAACTCACCTGAGGCCTGCTGACACTCTAAAAATCAGAGGGTATCAGATTTACAGAAACGACATATTTGGGTGTAGAGGTGGAGGTACAGCCACCAATTATCAAAAACTGTATCAGTCATCATTCATTAATCAACCCTACAACCTCCACCTTCGAAATCACAGGAATTAATATCCTCACAAACTCAATTCGACACCTTAAAATTGTTTTTTGCTTACAACCCTCCATTAAATACATTATTAACCTCAGATCTGGATGCCATCCTTGGAATAAAAGGACTGGTCGTCATCGCTGGAGACTTCAATGCAAAACATCCTGCATGGAACAGTAAATCTACCAATAAAAATGGTCGCATCCTTTCTATCCATACAGGATCAAAATATGTTGTTGTTGCTGAACCTACCAAACCAACTCATCTCAGTACGTCCGGCGCTGCTGACATCCTGGATATAGCTATCCTGAAGACATTAAACTACAGTACAGCCTTAAATCACTAAACGAGCTGTCGTCGGATCACAACCCAATTCTACTGCAATTGGGAGAACAAGAATGCCTCACTCCTCCCTCTAATTCAGGCCTATAGTGGGAGCGATTGTCTAAAGCACTTAGGGATCAAATTGGACCCATCCCTCACATATGCACACCAGAAGATGTGGAATCTGCAGTGACTAACCTCATCCAACAGATTAAGTCCGCTTTAACGGTTGTAACCTTCCGCAAACCTGTTCTGAAGCCTAGTCTTTTGCCTGAGGATATTATGGACCTGATCAGAGGAAGAACAGAGCTAGAAACAAGAAAGTGCTTAATAGATTGAATGGAGCAGTAAAAGATGCACCTAAAACCCATATAAACCAAGTTTGGAATAAAACGTTAGCGTCTATCTCACCAATGGATCACTCTATCTTGGGGTTACTGAGAAACATCAAAAATAAAAACAGATCCCTCCTCCCCATAATCTAAAACCAGCGCCTAGTCCACACAGATGCAGATAAGGCAGAAGCCATACTAAGGAATCTTGAGGAGAAATGCAATCCTTCTTATAATAACCTAAATTTCAATCACTTGTAGAAAATCCACAGACAGGTCAGGCATGCATTAAATCTCCCAGATACCAGTGCTGACCATATTGCACTCACAACACCTCTTGAATTATATGATATTATTCAATAACTTAAGAACAATAAAGCTCTTGGGCCAGACGGCATCTCAAGCAGGCTGATCAAGCTGCTGCCTCGAAAAGCTGTAGTAGATCTGACCAGTATAATAAATGCAATCTTAAGATTTCACTATTTTCCTTCCACCTGGAAAATGGCTGTTGTAATTCCTATACATAAGCCAGGCAAAGACCCCCAACTACCACAAAATTATCGTCCAATCATTCTTATATCTAATCTGGGTAAGTTTGTAGAGAAGGAGGTCATCCTCTCACGACTCCAAACATCAGTAAATGACCTAAACATCCTCCCTAAAGAACAGTTTGGTGTTCGGCAACACCATAGTACTATTCAGCAAATCCACAGAATTGTCGGATACATCATCACCAGCTACAAATGGCGCCAATGTACGGGAGCTCTTTTCCTAGACTTATCCAAAGCATTTGACAAAATCTGGCATTTTGGTCTCCTGCACAAACTTATCTCAGCCGGTACATCACTAAAAATGGTTCATCTAATCCACTCATATCTTCAGAACAGATTAATGGAAGTCAAAATCAACGGTTCTACATCGACCCAGCGCCATATCTTTGCTGGAGTGCCGCAGGGATCGCTACTGGCTCCATTGCTGTTTTCTGTATACATGTCACACATCCCGCACAATCCGATGACTTACATTTTGGCCCTGTATGCGGACGATACAGCAATACTACTCTCCTGCCATGATCAGAGCGTTAATAGGTCAATAACACATTATCCCTACACTGTCCCCTACAGATAACGGGGAATATGAAAAGAATTCTTGTTTCGCCTTTTAAGCCAGTCCTTATAAGGACTGTTTTCCTATGTTTGTCGGATTTGGGACGCTAGCTTTCGAAGTGTTCTATGTATAGAGGGCAAAGAGTGTTGCATGTAGTGTTGATGTTAATATTAATAGACTTTTATTTACTTGCTACTGTGTAGACAAAGCTGTGTTTGGTGTGTCTGTGGCCTGAGCTTTGGCACAACGTTTTAGACTGAATTAAGTGATACGAAAAAGATTTTATGTTTTTGTCTGACCTATTAAGAGAGTGGCTTTTTTTTTTTTTTTAGGTCATTCATGAGTTTTTGGAATCTTGACGATATTGAACTAATGAAAGTTTCAATAAAGGTCGAAACCGGTCTGTGTAATGCCACTTCCCATAATGATGAGAAGTTATCAGTCTCTACATCAGGACTTGTCGATTCAATTAAGTATAGGGCCACTGACCTTGAGTGTTGAATCTCTTCATGAGGAATTATCATAAGTCAGTAGGAGAAGTAATACTTTTGGATAAAAATTATATATAAAATAAGTAGAGTGGAACTTTAATTAATAACTGAATTTTTAAAAATACTAAAATAATGCAATATATCTAATTAATTTGTACACTTTGTGTAAAATCGTATATAAAATATTAATAATGAAGTTCACACAAAAAACTTCTACGTCTAGGTTAGTTGAGACAACGTGCTATTTTGATCACAATTACATCCTTGAAGTACATATTGTGCAGAAAGAAATAACCGAACTTTTCCTGCTATTCTATTTCTGTCAGTATATATATATATATTGCATTCGTCACTTTCAGAAGTTTCGTTCATTTTTACATATGTTTTCGCAGTTGAGTCACGCCAATTACGAGATGGTACCACTTACGATGATCACCAAGATGTGATATAGTTTGCCTTAGACTTATAATTTGTTATTGAAAGCTATTAAATCTGTTCGAAAATTTTTGATCAAGTGGTGGCTATTGTAATTCAAACAGGAATAAGTGACAAACATTTACTTAATTCAACTTAATTATGTAATATTTACTTAAATTTATTTTCCGAAAAAATTTCACATAAACGACTGCAATGCGGACTGAATTAACATTGAAAAACCCAGTTTTTCATGTGCACGTTTTAATATGAAAACATGATATCACGCGCAAAATATCTGGCGCTGTTCCAATTAGAGGCTCTTTTACACGCAGTATGTGATTAGGTTTCAGAAGGTGCTGTGATTTTTTATAAAGGTGATTATTGGAGTCTCTCGTAAATTAATACAGACAAAAGTGTAATCTCTGGATGTTTTCAAAAAGAAATCAATAAATATAAAAGTCCGACCTAACAAAGTATTTTTAAACAGATACTGGTGTTTTTCTACATTAATTTTGACATCAATTTCTATTACTAATTTCATAGCACTAATTCCCCATTAAAATGCATGAGGTTGATTGTCGTGCAATTGAGCTGTTTGATTTAAATTTTCAAATCTACTTTTCATTGCAAAAAAAGTGCAATCCAGATTAACAGAAAATGTATTTTTTAATTATTATTTTTTTTACCGCAATTTTGCCTGCTTTTTTTTTAGTAGTGCCCCTTTTTTAATCTCACTGGCTTTTTACTTAAGAATTCTTAGGGCATTGCAGATGTAGTTTTAGAGACAAATATATGTAGCAGAATAGAAGAATATTCGCACATACCTAATCTTGGATGTTGCTGCCTGTTTTCTTTCTGCGGTGCATACTTCCGCTGTTATGGTGTTGAAAAGGGAGTGGGGGGGTTGCAATGTGAGAGAATTAATTTGAAAAAATCCGGGTTTTCCTATATAATATATACATATCTTATAATTAAGGGGTGGGCGGAGCGCTTTTTTGTAGGGTGGGAAGGATGAAAAAGGGGCTGAACTTTAGAAACTGTTTTTTAGAAGAACTGGTTCATGGGAACCCTATACCTGTCCCCCTTTTCCCATGAACCCGTTCCCTTATACAAGTTAAGAAGTGAATTCACACACATACAATTTTTTGTTGTTGTTGGTAAGTTTATCTGGTTAGAATTTGTAATAAGAAACATTTAATAAAAAAAAAAGTAATGAACTTTTTAAAATCATAAACATGACATGGAAATAATAAAACTGACATTCCTGTAATTAATAATTTTAGAAAGTGTGAACATGAAAGAAAAAAACGTGTGTGTGTGTGTGTGTGTGTGTGTGTGTTTGAGGGGGTGAGGGGGACACCACTGATATCCGGTAGTTAATTATTTTAGAAAATGTCTACTGCTATCTATTGACAAATATATTCCCATAGTTCCACACTCGAGCCAATGATCCCAACACTTGACCACATATCCTTCAAGAATTCCAATCTCTACTCATTACCCATAATGCCACACACGAACTAAACGCTCATTTCATGTCACTGACAAATACCGCTACATCCCAGAAAAAATTACTTACAGAAATACAACACCACTCTCAAAAGCGGTACTGCTCCAGAAATTTTAAAATAGCACATGTTGTTAGACAACACTACTGAACCCAAAATGCAAACCTTTTGGTAGAAAGAAATTCCTGTGTTTATCTATACGTTGTAACTAGACTTTTCTAACACATGATTGTGAAATATTACAGAACAAGTTATCTCTTTATGAATAAGAGGAATAATTCAGAGGAATTATCCGACAGACAGAATCCAAACTATTTCTAGTTTTCGTTATTATTGTTATCATCATTATTAAAGAACCCACCCACAGTTGAAATTATTTAACAATGACAATAAATTGCTATTTTCATTCTTAATGGCATTTCGTACAGACACAACTAGTTATGGTAATCCATTAGTTTCTTCATTAATATGAAATGGAACCAAATAATTCTCGATTTATCAGGAAATAAGAATAAGATATTGTTTGTACCTAATACTTAAGCTGACCCAAATGCACAGTTCGTGTGCCTATAAACCAGAAATCCTAAGGCGAATGTTTGAAACCCAGGAACCGCTTTTCTTTAAACTAGGCAAAAATTATTTAAGGAGATTTTCGTTAAGTTTAAGGTAATTCTTTTCCCAAAGGAAATGAAGTTCCACCTATGCAATTATATAATTGAATGTTGGACGAGTGCTTGAACCAGTTACGTTTAGTTAATATATCGATGGAAATCAAAGTGAAAAAACGAAAACGGTTTTTGAAGTCATGTTCTTTCCATACCATACAGACTTCCACGTGTTCATTGCTGTGCAATGTGGTAACTGAGTTGAGAAATATGGCTCATTTACAACTCTATTACACACTCTTTTGCAATTCTGTAGATCCCATTTTCATACCAAGCTATAGCTCTACAAAGTAGATTCGATGTGAGTTTCAAAATATAAGTTAGATCTTTATGATTGAAACGATTTTTATACTAAGAGAAGCCTCTCATTCCTTTCCTTCGCTTTTAGAATATTTATGAAAAAATAAACTCAGAGAATTACAATTGGTATTTGATGGCAACTGATCTACCATTTCTTAATTTAAAAATTTGTAATTGTTAAATTACGAAATGCATCCAGTAGTACGACCAAGTGTTTCGTGTTTATATTCTCATTCCTTGGAACTGAACCGCTAAATAAAATTTTAACGGAATAGAGAATGAAACTGTAAATGCAATCAATTATTTAAGGAGATAAACTTGCTCACAATTTAAGATGGAAATACACACTTTGCAAATTCGCTTCTCGACAAAATTAACAGAAAACAAATTTTTGAAGATACCAAGTACGGAGAATGAATTCTCAAAGAAAGTAGAGGAAGAAATGAACGAGAGAAATATACAAGAAAATGATGATGCAAGTGAAAAATGGAAGATTCTGAAGGAAAGCATAATTACTGCTACAGAATTACATTTAGCTAAAAAAGAGGAGGAAAGAGAGAAAAGAAAGAAACCATGGATGACGGAAAATATTTTGAGGAATATAACACAAAGAAGAACGTTAGTTAATAGTAAAACAGAGGAGAAAAAAGCAGTATAAAGACTTGAGTAGGGAGATACAAAGAGAGATAAGAAGGAAAAAGGAAGAGTGGTTAGATGAAATAAGTAAAGATACAACAGCAAAGGCAGAAAGAAAGGACACAAACGGTGTTTATAAAAACATTAATATGATGACAGGAAGAAGAACGATGCTAAGGAGACTGGAGCAATCAAGAATGAAAGAGGTGAAATTCTGATAGAAAAAGAGAAGATATTACAGAGATGGTAAGAATATGTAAGTAAACTTTACGAAGATAGGGAAAGAGGAGAAAATCAAAGGAAAGAACATAGTGGGCAGAGACTATGCATCATGAGGGAGGAATTGAATCTAGCAATTCAAAAGATGAAAGAAGGAAAATCCCCTGGAATAGATGGTATACAGATAGAACTTATAAGGAATATAGGTGAAAAAGGTATGGAAGTGCTATGGCAAATTATTAACGGAATTTATGAAGGACAAGAATTACCAGAGGAGTTTAGAAGATTAATTTTTATCCCATTCCAAAAAAGACGAGAGTTTTAGACTGTAACAATTTTAGAACAATAAGTCTTATAACTCACACAGCAAAAATTCTGGTGCAAATAATTTTAGAGAGAATTAGGAATAAAATAGAAAAAGAAATGAATGAGGAACAGTTTGGATTCAGAACCAACAGAGGAACTAGAGAGACTATAACTTGTCTAAGAATTATTGGGGAGAACACACTAAACCATGGTAGAAAGTTGTTTTGGGGATTTCTAGATTTTGAAAAGGCATTTGATACAGTGAAACATGAAAGGCTTTTTGACATTCTAGAAAATACTGATATTGCTCTTATGACTTGGAAATTTTAAAGAGATTATATTGGTCACAAATAGCGTCCGTATGTGTAAATGGAGAGGAAACAGGAGAATTCCCGGTGGAGAGAGGAGTTAGACAAGGATGCAAGTTATCACCATTATTGTTTAACTTTTATAGTGAACAAATGTTTAGAGAGGCACTTGAGGATGTAGAAGAAGGAATAAAAATAAACGGAAGAATCATTAATAACTTAAAATATGCGGATGATGTAGTAGTGATGGCAGAAAGTGAAAATGGGTTACAACAAATTATCCAAAGAATTGAAAACTCTTGTAAAGAGTATGGACTAAGAATTAACACAAAAAAGACCAAGATAATGATAATGGGTAGAAAAATAGGAGATAATATAAAAATAAGATGTAGAGGAAAGATTTTAGAAGAAATGGAAAGATTTCAATATTTAGGTAGCTGGATCTCAGAGAAAGGAACTTCAGAGTTGGACATTAGAAATAGAATAGGCAAAGCTAAATCAGCATTTATAGAAATGAAGAGAATTTTAATAAACAAGAACACTAAAATAGGCGTTAGAATTGGAATAGTTAAAGCAACAGTTTGGAGTATTGCAAGTTATGGAAGTGAGTCATGGACACTAAGAAAGAGAGATATGGAAAGAATTAATGCATTGGAAATGTGGTGTTATAGAAAGGTGGAAAAGATTAGCTATACAGAAAGAATATCAAATCAAGAAGTTTAAAGACGAGTTTAAAGAAGAGAATATTATGCAAAGAAAGACCAGATTTACAGGACATCTTCTGAGAAGTTCTTCGGGACACCTGACAAGAACTATATTACAAGGTGAAGTTGAGGGGAAGAGAAGACGTGGAAGACCAACTAGAGAGTGGAATGGACTGGTTTAAGAATGATGGAAGCGACAGACAGAGAGAAATGGAGAAGAGCTGCTCATCTGCTGCTGCAACCCTCTTGCTAGAGGATGCTACCACGACGACGAACGTTTTTCATGAATATTTTATTTGTGACATTGTCTTCGAAGGTGAACATTTCTTTTTAATAGGTATTGTAGCATGCAAATCCCGAGTATTCATCGTTTTTTTAAAGACAATTCTACGTACTCATTGTCTTTAAAAAACGATTTGCTATTAGATCATATGAACGTCGTGTTTTTGCTTGATTGCTATATCAACATCTCCAGCACCTTTATAATAGCATCATTTAGATGATTGTTCGAGATCGTCAGCATTCATACACACTTCAGCTTCAAACTTATCAAACAACATCTAATCCTCCACTATCATTCCATTCTTGGGAAGAGAAACCTTATAATGTTTTCCCAAAGGATTATGACCTGCAGATATTCCAAGAAACGCATCGACAAATCGTTTTTTCGCATAACCTGAATAATTATATTTTTGACTAAAATGTAACTTTCAAAAATGTACCGCGCTCAGAATGACACTTTTTGAATGGGTGAAAATTAAGCTGGTATTCACAGGCGAAGTTTGACATTGGCTGCATCACGAAGTGTCGGAGCGGTACAATGAACGTGCTTTTAGTAGAGAGGATTGGGTTTTAATAACGTGTTGAAATTAACTACTTTACTAGAACCCGATCTAGTAATGGTATCAATGAACTTAAGATGGCAGAAGTTGATATTCTGGAGGTTTTATTGTTTGTGTAATATATGCATGTATATCTCTGTATATTCATATATTTTTTTATCCAATGAATTTTTGCTTTCAAGTTACATACATTACGCTTTTAAAGCCATAAAAGTGTAACTTTATCTTGGATAGTTTTCAAGTTCTTCTAGGATTAGCAGCTGGTGGTAAGAAATCTGACAACACGTCTTTGCTACAAACCATTATAATAAATACATTTTCACATTTGACGTCCATAGACGCCGTATGGTCACTGCCGTACCTCACATGGTTTTGGCAATAATGTCTTCTGCTAGAATAAGTGGTAGGGTCGCAGATTCCCTTTTCACACAAAGTTTGTAGGACAATCACAAACATCCATGGCGGGATTCGAACCCATGGCCTCTTGGCTGGAGAGTGGACACGCTAACCACTCGGACAACCAGGCTGGCAACAAACCTTTTGAAGTTGCAAACCGTCATCGTAAATTTTTGAAATGGTGAAAAACTTTAAAAGTGTCATTCTGAGCTCGGTACATTTCTCAAAGTTATATTTTAGTAAAAAATTATATATAATTATTCATGTAAATAATTGAAGTAGAAAAAACAAATCTGTTGATGCTTTTCTCGGATAGCTGCAGACCATAATCCTTTGGAAAGACAGTATGTGGATGATTGTTCCCAAGAATGGAATGAAAGAGGAAGATACAGTTGGTTTGATAAGTTCCAAGATTAAACTGTGTACGAATGATGAGCAGAAGTTTCTCAAGTTTTTATATGTTCAGGAATGGAGGGATAGTGGAATAGCGTCCACGAATACCTATAGAATAAGCACCAGGCAGAAATAAAATGGCTATAAGGAAATGAACAGAACCACCCACACATACAGCTCAGCGAAACGCAATATGAAATCGCAATGTAAAATCTCTTCATGCTTGTTGTATGATGAAATAGTGAGGGAGGACCCTTTTCCGCCCAATTAAGTATTTCAGCGTTTCCTTAGTGTCCTTAAAAATAGCTTTATGACAAATGATTGCGCAAGAACTCGGTTTGATTCTAAATCGTGGTACACCGATGGACTGATTCACTTTCTTTCCTCATTAGTAATGCTATGAGCTAAGGACAAAAAAACCTCCCTTAGTCATCGGCCAGTTCGTCACGGAACCATATAATTAAAAACTTGCATTGGTGGCATTTTCGAAGCAGACAGGTAAATTGCAACGTGCCAAGATTTTTTGATCAATTTGGAATCGAAATTTTGTTCTCATCTAACTTTTTTTAAATATCTATTGACACGTTTCACGATACAACAGTGCCGTCTGTGGACAATGGATTAAGGAAAAAGAAAGAATCTATTAACAGTTTCCTGTAAGATGGGGTTACGTTTCTTGAGAAAAAAGACTATGAGAGGCTATTCGAACTATAGAGAGAGAATTAAGGAAAAAATGAGAAGTTGATTTAATATGCTTGGATGGATTTGAAGTGTGTTTGGTTGCTGACTAACGACCTTTTCGTGTTCTTATGATTAGGAGAAAGCGGACAAATAGTGGCAGCGATTTCGGAGGACAACGTACAAAATGCCTGGAAGGCGTCTGAAGGAAGATCGTTACCTATTGAGACGATCTCCCTCTTCTGTAAACTATCAAGAATTTTTAGGTAAGTTTTGGGTCCATCGCCTCACTGTTGTGAGGAGAGTAGTCCAGGGCTGGTCGGCTCTGAGAATCATAAAGTGTTAGAGAGTGTCGGTTATAAATTATAAATTATAATTATAATTAGTTATAATTAAAAAAATGTTAGTGTCATGAACGAAAAAGAGTATCAAGGTTTTTAGAAACTGAGGAGACTATTGATGTAACATGTTTATCGTAGGATAAGCTGAACGTGAAAGTTAGCTCAAGAAGGCGAAAATCATGTTGATTGGAAATTGGAACCATTATCAAAAGTACGAAGGAGTGAATTAGAATATTTTTGTTTGTTAACAAACAAACAAAAAAACCCGAAGCTTCGCTGGGGCAAGACGTCAAAGTAATTCAAGTCTATAAGTGTTAGCATTGTTATACAAAGGGGCCATTTTTGTACGTAATCAAGTTGCATGCTCATGGTACTCGTCTTAAACTAGAATCGAGAGATAGAGAGCAAAATGTGCATTGAAGAATATATATATATATATACTGTATATGCATTGAAAAACAAAGCAACAGGATAGTTAACAGAATTTACTAAAAGAACGATTCACATGATATACTTGATGTTACCAACCACCATGAACAGAACAAGAGAAGGATGGACACAACATCACTTTCATTGTAAGCAGCTAACGTAACACTCACTACCTGCCTGCTGATCTAATCAGGAAATCATTAAGTGAATGAACGGAAGTGACGTATTCAGAGTACTGCTTGTGCTCTGTGATTAGTCGCAGATACAAAGACTATCATACAGTGACTTAAGAAAATGACGGTTGGTTTGGAGGGGGGGGGGTCCGTCACTCCTTTCCGCTATTTTGCAATCAACGAAGAGACTTTGCTTTGCCATCAGGATTGAAAACTTTTTTCTTTTTTCTTTTTTTTTTTTTTTTGCATTGGGCTTAACAAAACTTTAAATTTTCGCAATTGGTCTTTTTGACTTGAAGAACGGTGCTCACAATTGGCTCGAATATCCTCCCAACGCGTGACTCCAATGCCCGCAAAATACCAAGAGGAAATAGCAATAAATAACAATATTAGCCTATGCGTTTTGCATATTTATAGCTTAGTGTTTTCTCCTAAATTACGTCTTGTTACACGCAAGACTGTCTTGTTGTCTAAAAGTCAGATTCACACTTTGCTCGCAAGAACATTTAAATAAAATTCATTAAGCCGTTTTATAATTCTACACGATAGAATTAGAATCACAAATTCACTTATAATTAACGCAATAATAATAATAATATCCTGACGAAAATTGTGTACAGCTACTGAATGAGGTGGAACTTATTATATGACGCTATTCTTTTCCGAAGGTAGCTGATGAACTCCAATGTGGCTTCTTGGAAGTGAAGCGTCACTGATGCTTCACGCAATGGCGCCTTTAACATGACTATGCATAGAGAAACTGCGCAGTCGGACTACCTTCCATGATGCACTGATTTGACTTCAAAAGAGAAAGAGAAAAACCATGGCCGACATATTGAAGTTTCAGTTAAATGGGAAACCTTGTACTCATTCACGAAGAGAGAGAAATACAAGTCACAATAGTAGCAAACGCGTTTATTGGAGAACAGCAGGATCAAATAATAAAATTTTAGAATTATTATTTCATACTATTTTTATTACGAAATAATAAACCTAACTGACACCAAGGGTTAAAAACTTTCTATAGCTTTCTTTATGATCCCGATGTGTCACTCATGCAATCAACTAAAATAAACATCTGTATAGCAAGAGACTTCAATGACACTCTGTCAGTGACAATAAGCAACTAAAAAACAAACACTTACCGTGACCAGATTAACAATGCCAACCCAAGTAACGAATTAACTCAATAAATGGACAGTAAGGCGTGTACGATTAATATAACAGCGTACAGACTTAAGTCTGACACGTACATACGGTTGCACAGATAGATACCGAACTCATTATCGTCTAAAATGACACACTTCAAGACCCAGTGTCTGATGGGTGTACGTGAACACCTATTTCACTTTCTTACGTCAGGTATGAACAGTAAGATGAAGTGGGGGATGGGAAATCCCACTCTCTTCAGTGCATGACGAAGCGGTTGTCACAAAGGTGAACGTTCCGCCTCAGATAATTCTCAGATACGTAGAATTTGTCGAAACCTAAGTGACAAATAAACAACAACAGATATAAGCATTGTTAATGACTCATTAATACAGTCCCTATACGCAATCCATTCATTACTTACATAAATAGGAACTATTGGTTCTGACATCACTAGAGCGTATGTAATGTTTTACCTCATCCGGATACACGCCATTGGAGTGTGCAACCGTACGCAGTTTCCAGAAGAATGAGAGCACTGAGGTAGTCCTGTCGGATCATGTTGATGACTTTTTTTAAAGGTAATGAAATGTTCATCGTGACTCCACTAACAGGGAAGTAATTGCCCCTGAGAACAGCTGAGGTTCTTAGAAGGACCTCAACTCTCCTTAACATGGAACCACGAGAATGTGACCAAAGTGTGCTTGACTTAGATATCCACGCAGTCCAATTAACTTGGCCCAGTCTTTCTCAGCACAGTTTAATTACGAAATGTAAATCACCGAGCTTTGGCTGATTGAACAACGGATTCTTGTTGGAAATAGCCCTTTCGACTTCCTTCCACGTGTGATCGATTACTTTCGGATTCGATGATTTCACAGGCCACAGAAGTATAATGAAGTCATCCACAAACCCCATGAAACCAGTCCCTAAGGATATTTGCTTTCTGAGATGGCGCATTATGTTGTTAGAAGAAACTAGCTAATCGGCCGAGTGGATCGTACTCTGGATGAATTTCGTGAATATTTAGGTAATAAGTGAAAAATAAGTAAAAATATTCTCTATAAAAGAATACCGCATTTCCTTCAAATCGAGTACAGGTCCTCATTAGCTTTAGAGACAGGAATTACTATTTCTAACTTTGCTGTTGCAAATCAGGAGAAAACGTTATTATTTTTTTTGACTTTTGTAGACAGAAACAGCGAATCACACAAGTCACATGTTTCCTCAATTGAACTTTAAGTACATATTGAATTTCGTGAGCACCTGCTAAACCAGTTAATACAAGCGACTTTCATGATGTAATTAATAAGATAAACTGTTGTAAAGAAAATGGAAGTAATAGATTTTAGTATAATGACATATATCAAGAAGAATTTCATCATCAAGTATACCACTTGATGGTTCCTGGATTTTGTTACACAGGGTAACAAAATCCAAGAACACTCTGTGCAATAGGCCGCCAGACATCGAACTCTTCTAAACATCGTTTTCCACTAGACAATGATAACTGTCTGTCACCTAAAGATATTCACAAATATCCATGATAGTCGAATCCAAACCTACAGCCTATTGGATGGAGTGTGTATCAATATAAGGAATAAATTTGCTACGGAAACTTGAAGGGATGCGTGTGGTTCTGATTGGAGATGTCATTGGCAAAAACTTTAAAGATGCATAAAAAATTGTGGCATTCTTATTTTATTATTTTTTTAAATTATTATTATTGTTTTTATTTTTATTATTATTATTATTAATTGATAACTTGTTAACAATTGTTAACAAGTTATCAATTTTGTTAACAATCTGCAAACTCCAAGTTATAATGAAGCATCACATAATTGCCGTTTCAGTCTCATTTCGGTATTCGAGGAAACCACATCAACTAACATTTCGGTATGGCCAACGTTTATGCGAATGCCTTTCTTTACCCCTACAGTTATTTTCCAGGCATGCCTAATTGAATAATCAAAAAAAAAAAAAACTTAACGACAACCACATTGAACTCAATGAAAATATATACTATATTTCTAAAGGCGTTTTCACAAAAAAAGAAATTCCGAACAAATGGCTGATCTATTTTAATATAGTTAGAGTGACGTGAAGTATAGACCGGAGGACCATTTAATTTCACTGCGGCCCAACTCTCTATTAGGTGACAATCTAGCAGTAAACTAGACCAAGGACATTTAGAACAGCATCGATATACTAAAGGCCAATGGTCTGTACAGTTCTACAATTAACAGCGATTCTGCAAGGTGTGGAAACGCTGTATTTCGAAAGACTAATGCTACGAAGCCGACATCAAGATTGAGATCTGACCGAGGAGACGAATTGCTTAAGGTGATGTCCCTATCATGTAGCTGTAAACAGGTCGATACCGACATCAAGGTACTCTGTGACAAGGAGGGTAATACAGTTAGAAGCGTACCCGCCACATGCAGGGTAAATTGATAATGCTTAGACGGCTGAGGGTGCTATGAAATCATGACCCAGACTACCCCACTAAGCGCATTGCTCTTTTTTTTTTTTCGTTTAATTTTGAGACGATGTATTTAGATGCTTCATTATAATAAAGATTATTAGCAGTCTAAATATGGAGACTGTAATGTAATAATAACACCTATGTTCTTCCTCTGTAGATGCTACATACGCACATATACATTTTGTCTGTTGTTACTGTAGAATTAACGCAACCTTACACTCTTCTGTAACCGTATTTACTCGAATATAACTCGCCCTCGCGTATACCTCGCATTCCTGATTTTACTTTATGAAAAAATAAATTTTAAAGTTTCGCATATAGTTCACACACGACAAAAGTTGAAAGCTTTAAGAAATAGATAGTGAATGTTATGACAGTTTCAGATATTGGAATTCAATTGAAGAAAATCTGCATTTCAACTCAACAATCGTCGGCTTGCCTTTGTCTTTGAGTCGCGTGATCTTTTATTAATACGCACCAATCATATGAATAGAGATGGACGCAACCAGTATAGGAAACGTGGGAGTAAGAGCATTGACTTCTACCCAATCTTGGATTGCGCTGAGGAGGATTAAGATTAAGAGACTATCATCACATCTGTTGTGCAACTAGATTTTGAGTGGGGCATGATTTCGCAGAAATAATTAATTTAATTACAGAAGCATTGTCACTAAAAGATTCAAATATATCGCGTAATGAAGATGAGCAGATCGTAAATAACGTTGATAATTAAAATTTAAATACATTCATTTTATAAATAACGTGAGCAATTATAAATTATAATGAATACTGAGGATTTAATTATAAACATAAATTTAGTTTTTTTTTTCCTGCAAAACTTTAGTTTCTGAAAATCCTCACACACATCTCGCACCAAGACTTTTCACCAAGAATTTTTGGGGAAAAACTGCGACTTTTATTCGAGTAAATACGGTATAAACAGAGATTTAAGCTATCTCAGATTTTTCGTAGAATCCTGTTGTTACTTCGGAAATATTATTTCAATTTGCGTTTATACATGTGAGTTTTATTCATACTGATCAGGATCTAATACGCTGCAGTTTATTTCGGTAAGAATAAAATTATTTTTATTTTTGAGAGAGAGAACATTATTGAAATATATTTAAGGTCTAGAATCAGAGACCTTTTCCTTTAGCACATTCACGAGGTAAAAATCTCTTTCCTAACAGACAACAAAAACAAATCCCAAAATGTTCAGCACGATCTTCTTCATAGCCATTTTTGCTTAGTTTACCGAAGATTTTTTTACTCCGGTACGCACATATATTACTGTAACTAAGGCGAACCGGAGTAAAAAAATCTTCGGTAAACTAAGCAAAAATGGCTATGAAGAAGATCGTGCTGAACATTTTGGGATTTGTTTTTGTTGTCTGTATTTTGTTGTTGCTGTTGTAAGATAGAGCACACCGTAGCCCATATCTTTTTTTTTTTTTTTAAGGAAAAACCAGCCTGGTATTTTGCACCCATAGCGTATCAAATCACGATATACAGCTGTCGAAACAAGCAGAACGAATGGTTTTCTTAAAAAGAAAAAAATTCCGTGGGTAAACAAAATTCGAATGTTTATTCGAATCGTCTTTTATTCTATAGTATACAACCCAAATTTCAAATATGGATGAGATTTAACTTCTTATATTGACTTTGTATACGTAATTTTAGTGAATAGGGGACATTTTCTTCTGAGCTTCAATAGAGATGAAATAGCAACATGATTTCCATCTACGCTGAAATTTGTCATGGAAAAGAAATTTCTAGACAAAAAAAATTGTAGACTGTTGAAAAAAAGTCTTCTAATTTGGCCCAATGGCAATTAATCCACGTAAGAAACTACTGCATTCTAGATGTATTCAAAAATGGTTGGACGATGCTATCTTCGGAGGCTCCTGTGGAAGGGATAGTGTCTCCACTATTCCTTCCATTTATCTTTAGTCTAATTATTCTGCTTATTTGATAACAGGTTTTTCCTTGTTATCCTGGTATCAGACCAGTTAACTCACATTCAATTGAAAAATCATGAAAAAGGTTTCTCGCTTCCTAGACGGGGTTCGAACCTAGGCCTTTCCAACCAAAGGGTATCGTTGCTACCTACGGAACTCTGGACTCTCCTTTAGCTTGCGATTAATACTATTCGAAATGATGAGTAATTTATTTTTGTATGACATAATGCACCAACATTTTGCACAAGTCGAATCGCAAATATAAATGTGTAGCTCAGTGGAAGCGGTGTTTGCACTCCTTAGCGCTAAACCGCTCAAAGAAAGAGTGTCGTGAGTTCGATTCTAATCGCAGACTAGAGGAACTTTTTCTAAGCTTTTTTTCGACCGATTCCCGGGTTAGTCGATCTCTGACACGGGCAAGTAGGTTTTTCCTCCCGGAAACCCGGATTTTTCATTCCATAAACTGAAGAAAATCAAATCGTAGAACCCATACTATTTCAGACATTAAACATATTATGTTAGGGTTAGGGACAACGAGATGGCGGCATTTGCTAGCGGTCTTTTCACCTTGTTCCACTTAAATTAGTGATAGCCTTAGGCCAGACATCTCTGATTGACCAGTGGAGATTGAACTGCCCACTCAGACTCCAAAATTTAGATAGGGCTAAACCGGCCTCGCCTACTCCCTATGGAATAAAAGGTGATAGCTGATTTAATCTGATGAATAACTAAATAAAATAAAAACATATTTTCGTCTCACATATCGTTGTGCTGAGAAAATTTAAAATAGGAATCAACGAACTTTATCTGCATTGTTACACAAAAAAAAATCAACTCCATTTGCAACATTGTTTCAACATTCAACAATATTAGAGCTGCTAGCAAATATTAACCAACAATCAGTGCAGGTTGCCAGTTCTAACTCTTTGTGCAAGGAGTTCTTAAATCCCGGTGAAATATCTCTTTATTCGGCAATTAACGACCGTTGTTAGTACTGATAATATCGTTCTGTTGATGTTGCCGATGATTCTCATTTTATTTAAAATAATTGCATGTAAATGCTAAACAGTTGATTTACAATCTAAAAGTCAAGGCTAACTATGTCGTATTCCCAGGATTCAACACAAACTTTAAGTAAATCTACAACTCAGTTAGATCAGTAAGTATCTATGAAGTTGGGATTGTTTTTGAAATCCTACTAAATTTTCTACTAAATACTGCGTAAATTTACGCAGTATTTCCATCAATAAGGAGAGAAAGAAAGAGATGATAGATAGAGTGAGAGAGAGAGAGAGAGGGAGAGAGAGCTCTGTAGATACATAACTGTGTATTGTGCATACTCAGCACTACCCGGCAGTGTATTAAGTGAAAATAATTTCAATTCTTTCTTTTATATAAAAACGATGCATTGTTCATATAGCTACGTCTGTTCCCTTGTGGATATGTAGTAAGTCAACATGGCTGCTGGTTACGTAGAACTGAATCAATAAAGTATAGATAAACTTCCTCATGAGATGTGGTGTGTTGGTGGTAGGAGGATGCCATTGAGATTATCCGTCTTTGTTTTTCTTTTCTTTTTGAATAGTAAATATTAATCTGTAATGACTAATAGTGTATTAATATTGTTAATAAGTATTAATAAGTATTTTATTAACACTATTAATAAGTATTAAGAGTGTTAACTACTTCCAGGCATCTGTTCTCATTTTATTTTGATACTGCCATCTGTTTGACTATTTTAATGATGATATTTTCCTTTTTTTTCTATAAATGAACTGAAAACTTAGAGCCTCCGTAGCTCAGTGGGCATAGACGGAGCCCTTTGGTCGGAAAGACCTGGGTTCGATTCACGTCTATGACGTGAGGAACCTCTGTCTGGTCCCTTTCGACTAAAGGTGAGTTAGCGGATCTCACATGGAGGTAGTGTTTTTTATTCGTCCCTTAGAAGAGGCAAACCGGCACTGTGAACACCCACGAATCTACAATCAAAAATACATACTTAAAAGTCCCTCATTGGAGGGCATCACCTCAACCGGTCCTAAAGATACGGATGGAGAAAATTGGGGGGCACCCCACCGACAAGCAAACAAACAATTGAAGACTTGATATGAACAAATTAGGAAAGTGACTTGAGGCATAACTTAGGCGTTAAGATGTTATTTAACAAAGGACTTTAATACCAGTTCAAGATTGCATCCATGGAGTGCGAATCATGTCCTGGGGGGAGGATTAAAATCACTGTCGCCAATGATAATAATAATTATTATTATTTGACCCCTCCAGGGAGTCCATAGACTCATCGAGGGAGGACACTGCGTTACGTGAACTTTTTTTTTCAACGTCTTCGATATTATGTTTATATCTGTTTGGCTCCAAATATCTTTCATAAATCGACTACTCAGAGGAAATTCTATAAAAATACAGAGAGGTGTGATAGTTTAGAATAAGGTACCTATTTTGAAATTAACTCAGTCAATTGACTGACGTGCTGTCTCTTAATGTGTATATTTTGATACCACGCGTGTGTGTTTTTCACTAAAGCAAATCTTGTGTGATAAGAGGGAAAACCCGAGCTATCGAAATGGTTTTTCCCTCTCGATAGCTGGGGTTTTCCAATCATCAAAATTGGTAAACCTGCAAGATCGTACGTACAAAATATAACATATACTGACTGGCCTCATAGTCTTAGCTGCTTCGGCGCGTAATTCAAAACAACCCAACCTAATCCTCACAGATTTTATTGAGATGATGAACAAATGCTTTCTGTTTGTGCATACGATGCCCCCTTTTTATATAATTATATATATATATATATATATATATATATATATATTTTTTTTTTTTTGGTGGGTATATATATATATTTGGTGGGTAAATATATATATATATATATATATATATATATATTTACCCACCTTTACAACGAGTTGCCCTGGTGTTGCACTGCCTTTAGACTTGAACTACGTTCAGGCACAAACTTAACTGTTTTTGCTTACTTGGGAGAAGGAGTAAAAAAAAAAAAAAAGTTTATAAAATTGCTTGGTATCCTTAATATATATATATATATATATAATTAGTTTGAATGACTATATACCGAGAATGAAAAAACAACAAGGTTTAATATTAAGATTCAACTAGTTTCGTTGAATGATTCAACTTCTTCAGGTATCATAAGCAAAGAATTATATAAAATAACAGAGACATGGTAAAATTACATCAACAGATCTAGTATAAAGGACAATAGTCCATTTAAAAACAGGAATGCGAGCTTGAGTTTCAATTAAAGTTGACTACGTGCGTGAGCTGCCACGAGTGCGCCAATACTGAACAGTGGCAATGTGTGCGTCAGAGAGATTGAAGCTAAGGCTGTTGTTAATATGGGATGAATCTAGTGAAATTTCTCTGGATTCGATGATCTTTCTTTCGAGTTCATCATGACACATATGGATATTAGAAGTTTGTGGCCAGTCTACGAGGTGTTGACTCACCTACGAGGTGGCAGCTCACGCACGTAATCAACTTTAATTGGAACTCAAGCTCGCATTCCTGTTTTTAAAATGTACTATTGTCCTTTATACTAGATCTGTTGATGTAATTTTATCATGTCTCTGTCATTTTTTGTATAATTCTTTGCCTGTGATACCTGAAGAAGTTGAATCATTCAACGAAACTAGTTGTATCTTAATATTAAACCTGTGTTTTTCATTCTCGGTATATAGTCATTCAAACTCTTTTTTTTTTAAATATTTTCTACCGAGTAATTATGAACAATAATATATATATATATAGAAGTTAATTCATGAGATCATTCTTCTGCTTCTTCTTATTTTTGAAATAAGAATAAGCCATTTTGGCTTCAAACCCGTCGAGAATACAAACACCCTTTATCCGGCTGGCGAATGGTTTAGCGTATCTACTCCACAACCAACAGGCTGCGATTTTGAATCCAACTGTGGGCATGAATGTTTGTGATTGTTTTTAGGTGGGAGATGAATTTCATTGCTGGGTGTGATACCACCTCCCGCTTATTAGACGCCTGAAGTGGCTTGAAATAGTTCCATGTTTGGTCTAGCCAGATTATGAGTAAAAATCAATAGAAATATATATATAAAAAACAATTAAATAATAATAATAAAATCCTTAGAAAATCACACACTAGAGGTTTACAATCTTTCCTGAGTGGGAGCTAAAAAAAAAAATGAGGACTGGACAACATAACCCAACCCCTTTTTCAGTATCAAAGGAGACGTATGCATCTTTTCTTTACCGTTAAGAACGTAAGTGTGTGCTTTTTTGATTGTTCGTTGTAAAACCATCCCCTATTTATTGAAGCTTCAAGTCCCTCGAATAAGTTCATATACGATTTCAAGAAGATATTAACTGGATCGCATCACCTCAGCAAACCTTCCGCGTCAAAACCAACCAAAAGTTGTGAACCAGAGGTATATTATACCTCTGGTTTACAACTCTTCTTTGGGGAAGGGTTAACAAAGTAGGTTACTTATGTATTATGTATTTTCACAGAAATAGCGTGGTTTGGTTTCGTTGGAATTACAACTGGAAACGAACTATGAACTCTATATATGCTCAAGTTCGTTTGTCTATGTGAAAAAGCCACGTTTTCATCAGGAAAGCGTTGTCACACTCCTGAATAACTGATTTCACTTGAAATTCCTTATAAGAGTTCTTGTATCGTACTTGGAGTTCGAACTCTGGTCTGTTCAATCGAAGGAAAGGGCAACTATCGCGTCGTTATGGTGAATACACCATGACAGCACCTTGTAAATTACATGCAAGAGATCCAGAAGATAAACATGAACTGCAGTATCTTCCAAAGAATGCACTGCTCTAAGAGTTTCTTATTTTTGTTATAAGAATTTTTTTCTGCATGATTACCGACATTTTAAAGTCACCTGTAAAACTGCAATAAAACAGAAAATACAAAATGCAATGCTTCCATTTTGTTAACTATTATTATTTTATAATATTTTATGAACTATTAACTAACTGCATTCGCCTTACGTGTATCAGTTAAATAAATATAATCAATCTGAATAAATTTAAGCAGAAAACGTGCTGTTATATACCTTCCTTAATTTTATTTACTTTCGGAAGAATCAATCACCAAACTTTTTTTTTTAATTTAATTACTATATTTAAAATATTACTGACACTTATCATACGCGCCATGATAACAATAATGCTCTCCACTACCTCACTGTGGTAGTGGAGAGCTTTATTTACAACGATCGTACAATAGAGGGCGCGCTATCAATCCCAAAAGTCCAGACGCTTTATTTTATACATGGATATTAGTAATTCATATAATTTTATGAATTTTCTGATTTTATAAATTCTATAATGCTGTAAATTTTTTTTTTCTTTTTAAGAATTTTTCACATATTCAATGCACTTTGCAATCGCTTTGATGTGATGAATCTAATCATTATCTATATCAATTCATTATCTGTATCTCGGAAAATTAGCCAGGAATATTCAAATTACAAGTTATTTATTGTTAATTTCATTTTCTCATAGTGTATATACTCCTACTCTTAATTGATATTTTAAAATTAATATGTTAATATAATTTATATTAATTTATTACTTAATATTAAATGATTATTATATTAATGAAACTAATATAATAATTAATATTTAAAAATTACTATTTTGATTTAGTTCTTGAAGTTCTTTTTTTTTTTTTAATCTAAATATAATCACATAGAATCTCTTCTAACACCATTTTAATTTCTGAAGACAATTCTTTAATAAAAGATTGTTAAGATACTTGAGTAAATGAGGAAGAGGGGGGAGATGCGGTGATTGATTCATTCAATCCAATACCCTTGGAGGGTAATGGATGGCAATGCTGTAGCCAATGAAGTTCTAACTGAGGCTCGGCTATTGCTGTTACCCTCCTGCCATGATCAGAGCTTTAATAGCTCAGTAACACCTTATCCCTACACTGTCCTCTATGAGGAAGAGGGGGGAGATGCAGTGATTGATTCATTCAATCCAGTACCCTTGGAGGGTAATGGATGGCAATGCTGTAGCCAATGAAGTTCTAACTGAGGCTCGGCTATTGCTGTTACCCTCCTGCCATGATCAGAGCTTTAATAGCTCATTTTACATTAACTGTCCTCTACAGATAACGGGGAATACGAAAAGCATTCTTGCTTCGCCCCTTTAAGCCAGTCCTTATAAGGACTATGTTAAACCTATGAAATTATTAAACCTATGAAATTGGTGTGGGAGATGAATCAATCGACCCTGAAATGCGGTGATTGACTGATTCATTCATTGAATCCAATTCCCTTGGAGGGTAATGGATGGCAATGCTGTAGCCAATAAAGTTCTAACTGAGGCTGGGCTATTGCTGTTACCCTCCTGCCATGATCAGAGCTCTAATAGCTCACTAACACCTTACCCCTACACTGTCCTCTACAGATAACGGGGAAGATGAAAAGCATTCTTGCTTCGCCCCTTTAAGCCAGTCCTTATAAAGACTTGAGTAAATGGTAGTAGTGACTGACGATTAAATCGACCGTGAGATGCGGTAATTAATAATACGCTTCCCTTCGTAGTTCGTGATAATCTTTCGCCTTTTACTAAAGGTTACCGTGAGCTTGGGTAACGAATGGCAATTCTATAGTCCATGAAGTTTTAACTGAGGCTTGGCTGTTGCTGCCATCCGGGGCTTGAGCATTCGGGTAATGAATGGCAATGCCGTAGCCTGTGAAGGTAACTGAGGCATGGCGTTTGCTGTTACCCCTTAGATGCGCAAATGAGTGGCTCTGCTCGGTGGTGGGGGAGCCTGCCACGGAGTAGAGCCTACCGGTTCTCCGAGATTCCAACTTTTAGTCCTGCGTACCGCTCATCCGTGAGATCTTACACCGCACCTTAACATTGCTTTGGAGGGTAATGGATGGCAATGCTGTAGCCAGTGAAGTTCTAACTGATGCTCGGCTATTGCTGTCACCCTCCTGCCATGATCAGAGCTTTAATAGCTCAATACCCACCTTATCCCTACACTGTCCTCTACAGATAACGGGGAAGATGAAAAGCATTCTTGCTTCGCCCCTTTAAGCCAGTCCTTATAAGTTTATAAGTGGAGTAAATGAAATTATTTGTTTTGTTGGTGTTATGATGTCGATTTGTTGAAAAAGGTTAAACTTTAGTTTAACCTTGTTCCCGTGTTACTTTTCTTTAGATCATTTGGGCATTCGATTTACTGTTCGATTGAAACGGATATCTTTTAATATTTAAATTGTTTTATTGAACAACTGTACCAAAATTACACCATCTACCATACGTTAAAGATATGGAAGTATCTGTGCTCAGACCAGTAAAAGAAATACTCTCTGTTATCATTAATCATCGTCATCATGCGTACGTATCAAGGATTGAGGCCTAGCATGGTCTGTTCCGGCCTTAGAAGTCATTGTTTAAGAGGTCGTCCTTCCTAATGGCTTGTACTTTAAGGCTTGTTTTGGTAATCTTTCTATTTTCATTCTTTGAACGTGGTCCATCCATTTATGTTTATATTTTTTACTTTTTTCTATTACTGGTTCTTGGTTTAATTCTTTCATAATTTCTTCGTTTCTTTTGTGATCAAATAGGGTATACTTTGCAATTTTTCTCATAAACTTCATTTCTGCTGTTGTTAATCTTTGTTTGTCTTTTTGTTTTATTGTCCAGATTTCACTTTCACACATTAAGACTGGTAGGGCTAATGTATTGTATACTTTTCGCCTGGTTTTTTTTTGAACTAGGTTTGGCTTAAATATAGATTTAATTACACCTGTTATTTTTAAATATTTCGCAATTTTTACGTTTATATCTTTTTCATTTTCATATGTGATCATACATCCTAAGTAATGAATTCACCTGTTCTAAGATCTTGTTATCTATTACTATTTTAGTTCTTGCTGGATCTTGTCCTTTAAAGGCCATAGTTTTTGATTTTTCTGTTATCATTAATACATCCTCAAATACTGATTTATTTTAAATTAAGATGCTTTTTAGTTAATTTTAAATTTATTTTAATTTTAATAAAGGCTTCTTTTGTACAGTTGGTTTTTTCCAGCGCGGTTAGTGTAACCGCTCTCCACTCTACCGGGTCGAATCCCTCCGTAGATTTGGAAGTTTTGTGAACGTATTCAAAAGACAGTGTGACACCACCTGCTTAATGCGGACTGAAGTGGTTTGAAAAAAGTTCTATGTTTGTTCTCTGGAGTAGGGGTTTATTTCCGGACCAAGTAAAAATGAAGAAAGAAATACAAAAAAAAAATATATATATATATATATATATATACATGATCGTTCCATATTATCATATGTGTTTCGAGTTTTGTGTCACGTTTTTTGTCAAATTATTTGAAACTTTTTGAAACTCAGGGACTACCCTGAGTGTCGAGTCTTCAAATTTTGAGTCATCAGAATTCAAGGAAAACCAGCCTAGCACTCCGGAACTCGGGGGATTGGGAGCCGTAAGCGCCGGGGGGGGAGGAACCCCTTTTTGAGTCTTCAAAATTCGGTTCATCGGAATTCAAGGAGAATCGGCCTACCAGTCCGGAACTCGGGAGGTTGGACGCCGTAGGCACCAGGGGGCGGAACCCCCTTTTGAAGACTCGATAATCAGGGTAGCCACTGAGTGTCGAGTCTTCAAAATTCGAGACATCAGAATTCAAGGAGAACTGGTCTACCAGTCCGGAACATAGGGGGTTGGGCGCCCCCTAGTATATATATATATATATATATATATATATATAAATGAATAAAAATAGAAAACATACTTAATCCACCCACAGTATTACCTTGTTATAAGTTTACAACCTTTTGTGGATGAGAATCACATAAAAATTATTGAAATTATACATTTCTTGCAGATTACCCAATCACAGAGAACGAGGATCCTCTAAAATTGAAACTGACGAAGCCATCCCAAGAAGTCAACATGGGAGATATCACACACTATTTCTACCACCTCAAGAACTCAAAGACTCAGAAAATGACAATCCAAACTGCAACATTGGGAGACGTGCTCCATCACACGAGGATGTGATGAAAGACATCGAAGCGATCAGGAGGGATTCAGAAATGCCATGCATACCTGTGAGGAGGATCAGCGTGGTGGAGAAAGAAAAGGAAGTGATGCCGGAATGCATTGTCCGGAGAAGCGGATTGGAAAGAAGAGATTCGAAAGCCACTTTTAGAGCACAGCTTCGTGTAAGACATATTTTATTGTAAATAAGTCGCTGATTATAACGAAGACAGATCTTTCCCTTATTTCGATATATATTTGAATGGTTATGCTTATGTTTAGATATCTCTGAGCATTATATACGAATAATTTATTCTAAATCCTTTGGAAACGAGTAACCCAATAAGAGTTGAAACTGTTTAATAGTTGAATATCAAAATTTAATTATAACAGTGTAATATTGGCCCTTTAAACGCATTTGATGTAATAAAAAATTAAACAAAAACATTTTAAAACGACAGTGGATGAGATTCATACTTCGCATGAATCTCATACGGAAGTGATGGGGTTCCCCTCCCCGAACTTGGGATTTTCATCAGCCAAACTGGCCAGGAGAACACACGCAATTTACACACATAAATCTACTAACACCTTTTATTCCTCATAGGGGGATAGGTGAGGGTTTTTAAAACCTTATCACTTTTTGGAGTCTGAAAAGCAATTTCCACTGTTGCCAACCAGGAATTGCTGGACTATCCGTAATTTTAAAACGGCATCAGGTAAAGAGACAGCAGACAAGTACCGCCATTCCTTTTCCCCTTAATTATTATCATAAAAACCAATCTGGGCAAGTGGTGAGCCTGAAGGAACCTATAAGTACTGTGAATTATTGAAGATAACGGAGGAATCATGAACTCCCTTCAATTGATATGAAATAACAAGTCATTTTTTTCACTCCTGGATGGTAGGTAGGCTTAGGCTTTCTCATGCTTAAAAAAAACAAACGCTGCTATTGGTCAATGTGGAAGAACACACGTTGATAGACAGCAGACCGTGGAGATAATATATGCTTATTTATAATAAATGTATTCGAAGTGTAAATATCACTTCTCCTTATCCTGTTTATCAGTCTGATCGGAAAATATATATCAGGCATGCTGAATATTATTTCGTATATGAAAACTAAATCAGAAAATTAATCTCATTCAGTTTTTGCATAAATAAAAAAGAAAACAATGTATATTGACATTCCGACTAAACTGTAAATTTGATAAAAATATGAGAAGTACTTATTTGATTTAGTATTATGTTGCAGTGTACAATAACTTGTTAAATTTTTCTTCTTTCTCTTTTTCTAACCATCAGAAAGATACAATAGAGTACAAATGCTTTCCTGAATGGTTGGAAGAAATGATACCGACCCCGTGTATGCATGACGATAGGATTATGTGGTCTCCTCTCTTCGAGCCAATAAATTACAACACCGTCATTAAACGACACGAGGGACGAATGTCTTTGCTACAGAGATGCAGTTGCTTCACCCCATGTTTGGCGAAACGTAGTCAGAAGGATAAATTTAGGAGATTTTCTGTAAGCTATTTAAGTACATTTATTGCAAAACTAACTATATTCGTTTCAATAATTAATGTTAATAGAACCTTGATATTGTCCTAATTGAAAAACCTGCACAAAACAGAAGACCACCCCCTCTGGAGGAAGACAATAACCACACACACTAGATGCCCTTGTAAGGTGGTTGTTTGTGATCGTCTTTATGTGGAGATAAATTCATCGCCTGTGGTGTGACACCACCCTCCTTATTGAAGACTTGAAGTGATTTAAAATAGTTTCAGTTTACTTCAGATTGTTTGGTTTCCAGCATAGAGTTTCTGGATTATCTGACCTTTAATCCACTCACGACATTAATGTAAGATTGATTTCCCACATTCCGTGTATGGGACTTGCTTCAAATAAAAAACAATGAAAGAAAACAATCACCAGCTTTAACTCAGACTTACTGGTTACTTCTAGATTCCTTGAAAATGCTTCAAACCCAAGATTCCTTTAATGTTTAGTTTGTGTAAAAATACAGAACTCAGAGAACCTGAATGAACCTTGAACTGAATGAAAGATAAATTGGTAATTGATTGTTGTTGTTGTTCCTTCTAGTTCCTTTGAGAATTTATGCACTAACGCTTGCACTTCTGGCAGTGCTGACACTCCTCTGATATCATTGCTTGTAATTTGGCCTACTTTGCCTGAAGTTCCACAGCTCTGAGTTGTATTTTCCATGATGAAACAATCTTGACAATTAATCATGGTTGATCCCGGTCGTTTCTGCGAATATCTTCTTTTAAACGCATACCTAAGTGATACTTTGCAGATCATCGAAGTTCGTAGACGAATTTCTGATGCCCAACTCCTTCGCTGTCTAAAAAATACGATGCTCTTGATGAGTTGGATATTATGAGGTTTCTTTAGATGCGATGATCATTATGGACTTTTCCTGATGATCGATGTTTGCAACTTTTCACAGTCCTCAAGCATATGAAGATCGAAACAACCCTGGCGCAATTCACAAAAAAAAAAATAAAAACGCGCGTCACGCCCACTGCTGGTCTTAACCTTCATGCCGTCTAGACATGGAAGCGCTTATTATCATATCGCACTCTTACTTCCATTCTGCATTTCCATCCTGGCATGTTTCGCTTGGACCGACCATCATCAAAAATTATGAAAAATGATGAAAATCTGCAACGAGTCACAATTAAAGTAAGTAGCTGGCTTTCGATAATATTAACAAAATAGTGTTGACTTCAATAATTTTTGTCGATTTAGCTTTACTTCTCAGGATAAAGTTTCAATTTCTTGATTCACTCTTATGAATGACATCGAATACCAATAAAATCATGCAGCACTCACTTAAACGAGCTAACAGAATTTCATTTGCAAACATCACAGCAATTAAAAACACTCTCCTCTTCTTTCTTTTATTAGGGGTTTTTTGAAAAAACAGAAGCGTTTAGGTTATATGAGTTAGTAGTCCTTGGATGCCTCAAAAATTGTGGAGATCGTGCACTGCTGGTTACAAAGAATTATGCTAACGACGAGAAACTTATTATCAAAGTATACTATAAAACGAAGACGAACAAAGAGGTAAGGGAGGTGTGCTCTCTCAATAAACATCTGGAAAGATAATATATATTTATACATTATTAGTCTGGCATTCAGCGTTACATTTCAATGATTAAAATCTAATTGATTCCGTTTTTACTGTATAAAAGGATATGGATCTGATCATTAATGAGAGGAAGGCAATGGATGTGGTTTTCGGTAATCCTCTGTTTATTCAGCTAATAGCACCAGTTGAACTGGACAACAGGTATGCATTGCTTCTGAAGACACAACATATAACACAATAATTTAATATCGAACAGTAATTTTCTTAGTGAAGTGCCTTAATCAAACAACAGTTACATTTACTTAACTGAAATATTCCTGCAATGTAAATGTTTCAAGTGTATTTCATGTATTTATAGCTTGATTCTGATTGAAGAATTCGTTTCTGGAGGCGATATTTTTCATTACGTGTCGCAGCACGGCCCGGTTGAAAAAGAACTGGCTCGAGTGTGGTTGGCCCAACTTTGTCTTGCTGTTGGCTTCCTTCACAAGAAAGGTAATTGCAAAATTTTAGAAAATTTCGCTCCGAGCACGACCGTATTCATATTTGCGATATCGATTTGCACGATTTTGTGATATTATTTTAGACCATTTAAAATATAATTTAAAATTATTATAAATTGCAAACTGTTTAAGGTTATGTATTGGAAACAGTTGGATGTTTCATAATTTGATTCCTTAGATATTATTAAGCGATCAGCCCTCAATTACGATATGCTGGTTTTAAGGTTTTTCAGTCTGTAACCCCATTCACTGTCATGTGAGTACGTAAAATAAATTCTAGACTATGATTAAAAAACTAATCATGATTTTTGACCACAAATTACATACTCCAAAGCGTATGTAATTTGTGGTCAAACCTTAACAAATATTTTAAATTATGGCATTTCTAACAATTATAGTAAACCTTTACAATCTGATAAATGTAATATTTGTTTCAGGCATCATGCATAGAGATATCAAGTTGACCAACGTCCTTTTGGACAAGTTCTCGAAGTCAATAAAAATAGCAGACCTGGGCTATTCTACCGTAAGTATTTGTAATCGTTTCCTTAAGCTAAGATAAAATACAAACTTTCATATACAAAACTACTACGGCAACTTTAATAGAAATATCAGAATTATTTTAATAAAAAATAGAGATTTTTAATTAATCTAAACTCAGTAATACTGTTTGAAGTTTGGAATAATACAGAGTCACTTGGGCAAGAATTTTATATTATGTTCAGTATTACATTTCAAGAGCTATATGGAAACCTGATCAAACACCACCTGTTGCTGTTAAATTACTGACGAAGCAACTAAGGCAGTGTTCCCTAACGTTTTTTGATTCATGCCCCACCTCAACGCCTCAGAGATTTTTGATGCCCCCCCCCCTAGCATAATAGTCAGCCAAGTTCTGAAAAAGTATAATACAAATATGCACTTTAAATAAAAAAGGTAAAACAGTTTTTAATTTGACTTTCTCCAATGAATATAACTTTTATATTACACTTTGTATATTATAAAACATAAATCGAACTGAACTCGGGAAAATAAAATCCAAGTTAATGCGATCCTTGAGCTTGATGTCTGCTGCAAAGAGCTTTTAGTTGAGGTACTAATTTAGCCATTTTCAATCTCAAATCCCCATGGTTTCTGATATTTTGATGATTTCCTTTATTTCAGTAGCAAGTCATTTTCAGCACTAAAGCCACATTCAACTAAATATGACGACGGGAAGGGCAACAGTATTTTTTTTTTTTTGCAAAACTAGTTGAATTTCGGTATTTCGTTTCTGTCTCGTCATAAAGCCATGCTATTGTTCCTTTTATGTTGAATAAAGTTTTAATAGACTCATCATTTTGCTTTTCTGAGAGTTCTTCTTGATACTGTATTTATGTTGACTGCTGTACTAGTGATGCCAGCTTATTTTCTCCGAAAGTCAGGTTTGCAACATCGACAATTTATCGCCGACAATGGTGAGTTTTTTGAGTATATCGGTGATGACGTGACGAATGCAGCATCATTTTTTAATTGCCCCAAATATATTCAAATTGTCCCAACGCGGGACGTACGCTTCACGTTGGGAAACACTGAACTAAGGTTATGAGAGACCAACTGTGTGTGGGGGGGAGGGGGGGTGTAGGTGTGCTCGCGTGATGCACAAATTGAGTATGTTCTTTTGCTGGTTTGTCTGATTTGGTGGGATGGAAAAGTGTACATCGTTCATACCGACTGACTTACGGAGGTTCTGCAGAATCAAGGTATCAACTCTTTAGCCATGTAGTTCTCAAATTCTTTTCTTCTTTTAATTTTCATATACTTATACGGGGAGAGCCGCAAACCATTTCCGACAAAATTTATAAAATTCTCCTTTCTTACATTGCTTCGCTTTCCGCCCAATCGGATCAAAATGAAAGAACGAGGGTGTGAAGGAAAGAAAATAAGAATATTGTCACATACATACTACTACATATCTCAACTTTCAACCAATTTGCCATTTATTCCTCAAGTTCATAAGAAAAAATGGAATTCAGGTGCTGACACACCAGGAAATTATCTGCAAATTGGAAGCGTCAGCTTGGCTGACAATATTGTTTTAAATGTTGAAAATGTGAATTGTATTCTGAAATTAGCGATCCAATTAGAGCAAAAACAAAAATAGAACTAATTATTAAAAAAACATAATGTCAACAACGTAGCTATCCTCCTGTTTACTCATTACTTTGCTTAGTTGTTTTTGCGCTAGAAATAAAATAAAACACGCCATTGCTCCTTCCACTTTCAGAATATTGTTTTAATGTTATATCTACATGGAAAACATTAAATGTGAGGAATAATAGTTACTAGTAGAGAAGAAAGAGCGATGAAATTGAAAGAAGAAAACGTAAAAGATGCGAACTACAGAATCTAAACTTCCAGATTAAATCAATTTAAGTTGTAAATCAAGGGATTACAATAAAAACAGTTAAAAAATTTAATCAAACTGTTAAAAGGGAGGTGGAGGGGGATTAATCATGGAAAAGTTTCAGGAAAGGAGGAAGCACAAGAATTGGATAAAGGTAGAAATCATCCTGTAGAGAAAAGAAAAATATTGTCATTTTTTAAAAACTGAAATTAAAATTAATTTGCATATATCTCTATGGTATAATTAAGAATTCCTTTTATTGTTTCCTTTCAGACGGAAAAGTCTTCAAATGATTTTTTAGGTACGTTGGGTTATCAAGCGCCAGAGATGCTGACCAGTGACCGATACAGTAAGTAGTTTTATTAAGTATATTCGAAGAACGTTTCCTTGCACTTGCGAAGTTAGAATGACCACTGCACTATTAGAAGATAAAGGAATCAGAGAGACAGACAGAGAGAGAGAGAGAGAGAGAGAGAGAGAGAGAAAGAGGAAGGAATGCATTCACTTAGTGAGCTGATCCTACAGAAACTCTAAATGGACTTTTCAAACTCTGAATGACAAATGTTTAACAGTGTGGTCGACTACTAAGTCCTTCCCCCACTGAAAATATATGAAAAATAGGTTTTTGCAATTTAACCTGCCGGATGCCTGTGTTGCCCTGTGGAAATGACATTTGTGTAAATAACGCTAGGCTACCGAAAGAAAGTCGTATAGGTTCGATTCTAGTCTTGAATTTTTTTCTAGGTCTTTTCTTTGACCATTTCCTGAGTTGGTCGTTCTTTGACTCTGGCAAAGTAGGATTTTTCTACCAATAAATGGGTGGGCGGTAGGAGTTGTTAATGTTAGCATTAACATTGTTTCCTATTCATGAAATAGAAAAGAATGCCACCACACGTCGGAGTTCGTTAATGTATAACTTTATTCTTTTCAGATAAGGTTGTTGATTGGTGGGCAGTAGGAGTTGTGAGTCATTGCATTCTGTACGCAAAGCCTTTAGGTCGTCCTAATAAATGGGTATCGACTAAAGTTATTGGAGGTTTTTTAAGAAGAAGAGGTAAGTTTTTTTATTTTTATTTATTATTATTTTACTTATCTAATACTGTATATCGAAGGTAACGTAATCTCAAGTAATCTGATTTGGGCAAATGACGGGAAAAAAGCATATTCGTAAGCAGACTGTCTCGATGTATCTAGAATTTCTGCAGAAAAGTTTCATGCCGAACTTATTTGGGGGGGGGGGAGTGAGGGAGGGATGGGTCACTCTTGTCGTTTCTTTAACGTCGTCGATCACTTCATACGTCATAGGGATTGAGGAGTAAAGTCTCTGCTAGAAAATGAAGATTAGCAGAGTCTTTGTTCCCTTTCCACATGGAATTAATAATCGCAAACATCCCTGCCCATGGTGGATTCAAACCCATAACCGGTTGATTGGAAAGCGGATACGTTTCCATTTGGCCAAGGCCGATATTTGAGGTGTATGCAGTGCGTTTAAGAATTAAATCTATACAGACTCTATCAATTGGCCGAGTGGTTAGCCGAGAGGTCAGCGTATCCGCTCTCCAGCCAAAAGGCTGCGGGTTCGAATTCCGCCGTGGGCATGGATGTTTGTGACTGTCTGTGAAAACAATAGTGATGGTGGTGGAGAGCAGATGGCGTTGGCGTAGATGATGAGGTTGAGTAATGGAGACGGAGAGTTATAGAGTAGGTGCCCTTCCTCGATGAGTCTTTCGACTCCCTGGAGGTGTCATATAATAGTAATAGTAAACAGGAATCCGGCCTTTTGGTAGGAAATACTTTGATTCTCATTTGGGATGGGATGAACGTTGTTGTTTTTGAGTAACTCTAAAAAAAAACTTTAATTCCAACTATCATTTGTCTTTCCAGTGGTAAAGAAAGGAATATTTGTGTTTCCGGAGACAGCCACCGAAGAGGAAATAGAGTTTCTTGAGGAGTTGTTACAACCAGTAAGTTAAGTTATCTCCCTTTAATACGAAATCGCATTGCTTGTTATAGTTCTCTAGAATCATAGAAATTAATCTGTCAATACAAAAATAAAATCTGAAATGCTTTATTCAGGATCCAAATCAGCGATTAGGATATTATGGATTAAGTGAGGTGAAAGCACACCGTTACTTCAAGGGAAAGATCTGTTGGCACGAGGTAAGTAAGCCCACCATTTCGACATTTTCAAATGATACTACTAATATTATTGCATTCTAGTGCCGTCTTAAGGTTGCCAATCCGCTGCTCAGTGAATGCGTCGTGAAAACTGACATATTCAGAAGCGAGCAGTTCCAAACTAGACGATCGCGCTTAATCAATGTTTTTATTATATTTATTTTGATCCATTTTGCAGTCATTACCCCATTAATATTGCGGGTGGGCAAAGAACTAGATAATCTCCGAACCAATGGGATCAAAGATGAAACTTTTTTCAATCCACTTCACCATAATGTCTCAGAACGTCTCTGGTTTTCATGACAGTGGTCCAATGATGATGATGATTATGATGATGAATAGTAAGATATTTTTTAGCTCATTTAATTATGGGACAGGGAAACGATGATAAATTCATTTATTGCGAACGATATTATCGAACAACAAAAAATATAAATTTATTATTTCGCGGTGATTGTTTTTGTTTTAGTTAAGACACTTAAGGAAAGAAAATCAAATTAATTAACTCGAATAAAGAATTTTAAATAATTCCTCGAACAACAATCTTTCTTTTACTCTCATAGTTTTAGCAATTATTTAATTTAAATGTCGTACGAGGCATCAGCGTATTAGTCGGAGAGGAAGTGGGAACATAACTAACCGTCCAGCCAGGTCGGCTATTATGCATGTCTTCCATGTTTCATCAAAAATGGTATATCAATTCACTTCTTCTTCTTCTTTCCAGCAATTTTCTGTCCATCTGTCTACTGCTGGACGAAGTCCTCCTCCAGTTGCTCTCACTGTTCTTGACAATGATTGACCAATTTTTCACAACAAAATTTGACAATTCATCATTCCACCTTCTTTTAGGACGTCCTCGGCCTCGTTTCCCTTTTAGAATCCAGTTAGTCAGTTATCATGTCTTCTGGATAGATGTCCAGTCCATTTGCATTTTAGTCGCTTGTGGGGAAGATGATATCAGTGAGATGAGTCTGGCTTCTTATCCAGGTGTTTCGCTTCGTATCTTTTAATGTTAAGCCTAGCATCATCCTCTCCATTTTTCTTTGAGTTGTTGCTAGTTTATTTGTCAGTGCTGTTGTTAGATACCAAGTTTCACAACCATATGTGATGACTGGAAGTATACACTGGTTAAATATCTTCCTTTTAAAGCAGAGTGGGACATTATTGTTTTGAAATATGCTTTTCAAAATATTTTAAAATAAAGTTCTCATTTTGAACTTCCTTTCTGTATCTGTAGGTCTGTAGAAAATTCATTTCTAAATTGTCGAGTGGATAGCGTATCACCACAACAAACAATACAATGTGGGTTCGAATCCCGCCTCGGCCATGGGTGGTGGTGGTGCTGGTGGTACACGAATGTCATCGTAATTGCAATCAGCTACTGTTTCCTTCAGAATCATCACAAGTCACAATCAATCTCAGTTATTTTGCAATTATTTGCAAACAGTTTATTTATCTGGTCAAAGTACTGAAGGAGATGAAAGATTTCACCTTGCTTCTGATCTACGTTACATTGCCTCAACAGTACTCAACATCAGTGGCGGCTCGTGGCTTGAAATCGCGGGGGTTCTGCAACTTTCGAAATATACACACACACTGTAAGTACAGTGAATACCTGTGTGGATAAAATATCAAAATTATGGTAAAAATTTAAAAAAAAATTAAACACAAAAAATATTGTTTATTATCGATAAAATTGTACAGTTTAGTATAATTCAAAATTACTTAAAAATGAAATCCATTCCTTTAACTGTAATTAAAGGAATGGATTTACTTTTGGACATTACAATTAAATCCTTTAATTGTATCGTCCAAATATTTAAAGAGACGGAGTAAATGCGGTAGCACTACGAACACTCTACTACTGCCGCAAACTGCATGTAAACAACAGTGGAACTGCGCGACGGACAGTGCCGCATTACGCTAATAGGCACACAATGACGTGTATATGCTTGCGCGCGTAGCAATATGACACAGTGCTTTTAGCGTCCTTCGCCCTCCTGAGTGTTTCAAGATGGATTTTTATTATTTTTTTTTATACAAAATAAGAGAATTGTATAGGGTTGTTGATAAAAAATTAAATATTACAATCAAATATAAATACATTAATAAATATATTTATATATCGAGAAAAATTGGGAGTGCTGCAGTTCCACTGTGCTTTTACACGAGCCGACCCCTGCTCAACAGAGTACTTGGAGGAGTGTTCTGTGCATCAGTTGGCACAAAATCTGTATCCGCCAGAGAAAAGCAGAAGTTAGTGATTCCGACAATATTTACTTATAAGAAAAAATAAATAATTAGAATATTTAATTACTTACAAGCATCAAAATTAATACCAAACATTAATTTGGTAGTATGTTAGTCTGGTGTCCAGCTAATCTGACTTAGTGAAAAGCAGATGACAGTGAACTTGAAAACTATCTAGCAAAAATGCATAAAGAATTCATTTGTAACTAATTCGTATATTGCAATATTTATAATAGTATATTGTGAATATATAAATTATACATTCGTATTTATAAGTTTAAATATTGTAATAATCATTACACACCTGTTTTTTTTAATTATAAATGTAGTACAGTAACCTTTATATTTGATTTTCTATACAAGGAGTTTTGGTGAATGTTTTTGATGAGAGCGAACGTGTTACTTTAGACTGAGCCTGATTACATTGCATACAAGGTTTCTCAGTAATCTCATATTGCACTGGTGCTAACACAGTGTGATTCCTACTGTCTCCCCCTCTGCACGAAAAGTGCAAGAGGTCAAATGGCCGGCAGGCCCCACCCGCAATGAGGACCAGTGGTGGTATTAAGGTTTTATAGCGAGGTAGGTTTCTAACTGTGGCCAAGTGAGATATTGATACTCCTTTTCCCAAACTAGTAGGTTCTAAGAAGACTTTTCTAGTAGACTAACTCAGTCTAGACATTTGCTGGCAGGCTTCAAGCCCTGCGGGATCATATATTGCTTGTAGTCCGTCTAGGTCTACAGGATACTTTGCTGGCAGGCCCCCGGCCCTGCGGGATTATTATACTGCTTTTAACAAATCTCTGCTGGCAGGAAATCGCCACTTTGAGATGGACAACATCAAAGATCACATCCAGTTCCTTAACAAGGAACAGTCTCTAGAAGTGCTCAAACTTATAATAAGCAAATTAGAAACTGACTGGCCAGGATTTATAAAAGAGTACATTCACTCTAATGATGGAGAGGAGGAGGAGAATGAGATCTCACAAGAGGATCTCATTGCTGCTCTGTCACCAAAATCCCCGTGTCAAAACATCTCTCAAGGGGGAGCACTCTTATAAAAGAAGAAGAATCATAGAAGACCAGATGGATGTAGACACATGTACATTAGAAGTCCCAAAGAACACCGAAAAGGTTCCACCAGTAATACTAAGGGACAAGGACAAATGGATTTTTTGCCCAGGAATATGCAATTTTGTGTTCCCTGAAGGCTGTCACCACAGCCCTTAGGGAACACAAAATTGCATATTCCTGGGCAAAAAATCAAGATGAAGGAGTCAAAATCCAACCAGCCTCAGTCATTGACTACAGACAGCTGACAAGACTAATGGATAACAAAAGTCTCCCATATCATACTTTTGCTTTACCCAGTGAGAAAAATCTCAAGATTGTGCTTCGCGGAGTGACCAAGGGTGTCACCTGTGAAGAAGTCACCACTGACCTTATGAGTCGGAACCTAACACCAGTGAAAGTGAGCAGGATGCTTAGAGCAGATAAACGGCCAATGCCACTGATGCTTGTAGAAATTGATAAGACACAAAAAGAGATATATGAATTAACAACGATATGCGGCCTCAGAATTTCTACTGAACCACTAAGGAAGAGGTCAACAGCTGGGCAGTGCCATAGGTGCCAAAGGTTTGGCCATGCCCAAAAACTCTGCAAGGCAAATTACAGGTGTTTAAAATGTGGCGAGAGCCACCAGACAGTCATGTGTACAAAACCAAGATCCACTCCAGCTAAATGCGCCAATTTTGGAGGACCTCACCCTGCAAACTACAAGGGATGCATTACACACCCAAATAACTGAGGGTTACAAAAAACTACCCTTCCAACACAATTCAGCGATGCTCAAGACAGCCGTGCCAGTCACACTCCAGCACAAACTATCCCTAGCCCAACAACTCAAGAAAGGAAACAAATGCCTACAACTTATGCAGAGGCAGCACGAACAAAGGCTACTCCATCTCATGATCATATAGGCTCAAATCTAACATCAGTACCAACTGCCTCACTAGCTACCATGCTACAAGAATTCAGTATGACGAATCCTTCGCCGTCCTCCACGAAAAGATTCCTACAAGGCACCCACTCAATTCTGACAGCCTTCAACAATGAATAGAAGAAAATTCCATCCCAACTCTCTCATGATCACGGCATGGAATGCCAACGGACTCAGCAATAAAACTCTAGAACTACAAGAGTTCTCTTACAGGCATAATCCTGACATAATACTGGTAAACGAAACACATCTCAGACCAGCTAATAATCCCAAATTACGGAACTATACTATGTACAAAACAGATAGACTAACCGGAAGCGGAGGAGGAACAGCTATATACATTAAAAACTACCTAAGCCCCAATGTTCTGACCAATCTACAAACCAAGAACCTAGAGATAACAGGAATTGACGTTAATACCAACAATGCTGGCAATATTAAAATCTATGCTGTATATAATCCACCCAGCTTTCCATTGCTGGTATCTGACTTGGACTCCATTCTCGGCTTCAGTGACTCCATCATCATGGCTGGTGATTTGAATGCCAAACATACAGCTTGGCATAGCTCCACAATCAACGATAAAGGTCGAATTCTAAATAATTACTCAACGCAAAATTCTATTGTTGTAACCGGACCCACAGAACCCACCCATCACAGCTCAACTGGAAGTTCAGATGTACTTGACATAGTTGTCCTCAAAAACATCAGATACCAATATCATCTGGAAACAATAAGTGAACTTTCATCAGATCATAACCCTATTCTGCTTCAACTTGGTACACAAGAACAATTCTCCCCTCCCCACTCTTTCATATCTTGGGACAAACTCTCCAGAATCCTACCTGATCACATTGGTCCAGTTCCTACTATTCATACTAAAAAGGAGATAGAAATGGCTGTAATCAGCTTTACCAATCAAATCAAAAATGCAATAAAGGCAGTTACCCAAACCACAGTTTTTCACCCTAGTGGACGGATCCCCGAGGAAATTATGGATTTAATTAGACTGAAAAACAAAGCCAGAAAGCGGTATCATAACACAAGAGCTCCTCAAGATAAAGCAAACTTGAATCAATTAAACAGATATGTATGTGAAGCCCTCCAAAAGCATCGAAACCAAGAATGGGAATCTAAGCTCACAAAATTAAACCCTGAGGACAACTTCATATGGAAGTTTCTGAGAACTTTCCGCCCCAAAAGACAACTTTTACCCCCAATTCAAACCTCGAATGGTATAGCTCACAGTGATGGGGAAAAGGCGGAGGCTCTGGCTGACAGCTTGGAAAGTCAATGCAACCCCTCATATGAAAATTTGAACATCAATCTCATCTACAAGATTCACCGCCGAGTTAGGCAGGCCATAATACAACAAAAAGATGACCTAGAACCTCTGACACCTACTTCTCCAACAGAAGTTATAAACATTATAACCCACCTGAACAACAGTAAAGCTCCAGGCTCAGATGGAATAACAAACAAAATAATTAAACTACTCCCCAGAAAAGCAATTGTACATCTAGTCAACATAATTAATGCCATCCTCAGACTCCAGTATTTCCCATTAACATGGAAAATAGCAGATGTCACACCAATCAAAAAGATGGGAAAAAACGCTCAACTACCCGAGAACTATAGATCTATCAGTCTTCTGTCTAACCTTGGAAAGATCGCAGAAAAAGTAATCCTCACAAGACTTCAATTACAAACGGATAAACTAGATATAATCCCAAATGAGCAATTTGGATTTAGAAAAAACCACTCCACCGTTCAGCAGATTCACAGGCTGATCGAATACATTTCCGAAGGCTTCAACCGGAACCTTCATACAGCTGCAGTCTTTTTAGATGCCGCAAAGGCTTTTGATAAGTTGTGGCACCAAGGTCTTCTCTACAAACTCATCACATTCAATATGCCTATTAATCTAGTTAAAATAATTCACTCATACCTCAAAGACAGATACATGCAAGTCAAAATAAATAAAACTGTATCAACCAGACGCAAGGTTCTGGCGGGAGTGCCGCAGGGCTCACTCTTGGCCCCCTTGCTGTTTTCTATCTATATTGCTGATATCCCTCAAAACCCAAGCTCAACAATCACTGCATTATATGCTGATGACACTGCATTATTAGCAAGATCTCTCAGTCCCAAACTAGCTATTAAGAGACTTCAAAGCAGCATTCACACGCTGGAAAGATGGTTTATGGACTGAAGAATTCAAACCAATCCACAGAAGAACTTAGCCATACTGTTCACTAGAAAAAAGCCTCAAATCAAGGAAGATATACATTTACTAGGTGTTAAAGTCCCATGGCAGAATGCAGTCAAATATCTTGGAGTAATTCTGGATAAAAAACTACAATTCACTAACCATATAGAACACATAAGTTCAAAGACATCCAAAGCAATAGCGCAGCTCTAACCCATGATCAACAGAAAAAGTAAATTCGATACTCAGAACAAACTACTCATATACAAGATGGTAATACGCCCAGTCATAACTTATGCATCTCCTGCTTGGAGTCATACTTCTAAAACAAATATTCAAAAGCTGCAGAAAATACAAAACAAATGTCTGAGAATGAGTTTGGATGCTCCGTGATTCATCAAAAACTCCCAAATTCACAGAGACGTCAGCATTTCCTACATCACATCTCTTCTTCATTACCCTAGCTGAAAAGTTCTTCAATAAGACAATTAATCATCCAAAACCACTGATCAAGCAAGCATCAGACTATAATGAAGCAGATTTCTGCAAGTACAAGAGATCCAAGTCAATTCTATGCTCAGCTGAACACAGTTAATCTCACTGCCCTTTCAGGGCGAGCATAAAGCTCAATAATTCTCCACCCAAAGAACTTTCCTTTTCAGATGGAGGGGAATATGAAAAGCATTTATGCTTCACCCATCAAATCAGTACCGTTATGCGTTCCGTACAACATTCTTTGAGCAGACCATCCGGAAAATTTTATCGCAAAACAATGTACATTATAAAACGTTATAGTCACTCCAGCTTATAATAAAAAAACAATAAAATAGCAAGTGTTTATGATAATTTGTCATTTGTGTTTTTCAGATATAAATAATTAAGGTACGTAAATATAGTATCTAAATAAAGTGCTTTTTTTTACCTCCCGAGATGTTGTTTATAGTTTTATTATTTTTATTTGATGTTTTTTTTTTTTTTTTCAGGTAAAAAACGGAATTGTTCCTGGTAATTTGTCTCTTGCTGTGTGATTGGGCAAGACTCTTTTTATCGTCATGCTAATATGAGCATGCCCAGCTTTTGCTTGAAGGGTTACCTTTCTATGCAAAGTTGCTGATCAGGTAAGATATAAATTCGTTTATTAGCATTATAATACTCATTGTAATAATACTGTTAATCACATAAATTACTTTCAGCAAGTAAAGGAACCATCCGCCCAGTTTAAAGTTTTACTATACTGTTTAGTGGGGTGTGCATTCTTATTACATATACATTTGAATTGGAGCATTAATTTAAATTAAATTATTTAAATAAATCACTAATAAAATATTATCGTAGTATACACCATTTAAAATCCTATATCATCTCTAAATATGAAATTTTACCTTAAAAGCAAGAGTTCTGTCCTATCAAGACTGCAAACAGCAGTGGACCAACAGAAAATAATCCCAAATGAACAATTTGGGTTTCGCAAAGCTCACAACACGGTGCAACAAATTCACCGACTAACAGAACATATCACTCATGGTTTTAACTGGCACCTTCATACTGCTGCTGTATGCTGTATTTTTGGATGTTGCCAAGGCTTTTGATAAGGTCTGGCATCAAGGCCTTATCTTCAAACTAATTGAAAACAATATCCCAATTAAACTAGTGAAACTCATATATTCATATATCAATGAAAGATACATGCAAGTAAAACTCAACGGAATTGTTTCTTCAAGGCGCAGAATCCAGGCGGGAGTACCTCAAGGTTCTCTTCTGGCCCCAATACTTTTCACAACTTACATGGCAGATGTTCCTCTCAACCCAAAAACTACTACGGCTCTTTATGCCGACGATACCGCTATTCTGGCCAGATCGCTCAGCCCTCACCTAGCAATCACTAGACTCCAAGGAAGTATCAATGAGCTAGCAAACTGGTTCACCAACTGGAGAATTCAAGTAAACCCCCTCAAAAGCTCAGCCATGATGTTTTCAAGAAGAAAGATCTGCAACAAAGAAGACATCCTGCTCTCTGGTCAAAAGATCCCATGGCATTCAGAGACCAAATATCTTGGAGTATTGATGGATAAGAAACTCCTTTTCAACAAACACATCAATCTCGTTTGTTCCAAATCTTCCAAAGTCATAGCTCAGCTCTACCCATTGATCAACCGCAAGAGCAAATTGAACCTACATAATAAATTGCTTCTTTACCGGATGGTAATACGTCCAGTCATCACCTACGCCTCACCAGCATGGAGTCACACTTCAAGATCAAACATTTCAAAATTGCAGAGAATCCAAAATAAATGCCTTAGGATGATCCTGGATGCACCGTGGTTCGTCAGAAATTCACAGATTCACCGAGAAACCGGCATTCCATACATCTCCTCCCTTCTTCGTGATCTTGCAGAAAAATTCTTCGTGAAGTCAAGTTCACATTCAAACCCACTAATCGTGCAAGCTGTCAATTACAATGAGACTGATTACTACAAACACAAAAGACCGAAGGCTATTCTTCTCTCAACTGATCATAGCAAGAGTTCTGATTTTGCATTCAGCAAGATTATATTGAAATTATGCTATTAATATTAATATTAATTAAGTATTTGGTTTGCGAGTGTGTCATTCACACAGCAGTTTAGTAGTTCTTGCTTCAGATCGCTTCTCGGCCTTTTGGCTTAGATCAAGTGTGTACTAAAGTTCATTTTTGTGAACTTTCCCCATAAGTGTTTAGCTAAGCGCAAATTGTAGTATATGTTAGCTCAGTTATTATCGGCAAAGCGTCTCATAGAGGCACTTGATAATAAACTACAGCAGCAGATACAGAATAAACCCCAGACTGGGGCAAGAACAACACACTCGGTGGTGGGAATAGCTTAGGACCCCCCCTCACCAGCATGGCTTTGCCGCGTACGCGGACCCTTGGAATCGAAGTTGAAGCTGATCTACGACCTCGATGTTTGGCCAAAGCCCTCATCGAAAGCGTCGGCGCTGAGCAGATTTTTGGGTTTACTCCCTTTGGTGGTGGCCGCTTCCAAGTAGTAGTAAGGAGTGAGCAAACAAGAGACAAACTACTTGCAGGATTCGAGTGTAATGGAAAAACAATAGTTCCATTTTTGGTAGGGAGCATTACCAAACTACTTCGAATCCCCAGATTCCCTTTAGAATATATTGAAACGGATGTAAAGATCATCCACGAAATATTCGGGAAATGGGGCGTTATACACAAGGTGGAAGTCCTAAATGACGCAGAAAACCCCAAGTCGAAGTCGGGTGAAGTCCACATCTCCCTCGAGATGAAAACGCCCGTTCCCAACTTCATTATTATTGGATCCGCCAGAGTAATGATAAATTACCCTGGTGTAAAAAAACAATGTTTTAGATGTGGTGCTTTCACTCACCTTGGGGCGGACTGTCCTAGAGTGAAATGTAAAAACTGCCTCAAAGCAGGCCACAACCAAGAAAACTGTGAGTCAGCTTGCCTGAAATGTGGGGTCATTGATCACAAAGTGGACACATGCCCATCCAGAACCCTTGCTGAGAGGATGGGTGGTGCAATCACGCCAGCAACTCCACCAAGCAATGGAAATGACGCACCACAGGAAGCCTCTCCTCCTTTCGAGGCTGCTCCTGATATAACAGAAATCCATACCTCCACGTCTAAGAAAAACCGTAAGGGAAAAAAAAACTTCCACAAGCAGTAAAATCCAACAAGAAGAAACAGTCGCTATTGAAACCATCAATACCAATATAGATACTAATACAGACATAGAAGAGGGAAAGATGGAGGTGAACACTAACACCTCCAAACGGCCATTAAGCCCACAGAAAGAAGAGTTGGTAATGCCCAAAACAGCAAAAGTATCTGAGACCGACCACCCAGAAGTCCCTCACGCGAAAGCAGGGGAGACTCTCAGCCATCTCATCAGAGGTATCCCAGGGATGGCGGAAAAATTCAAAGAAGCGATGAAAAAAATAGGAGAACCTGAACTTCTCACAGGAGAACATGGATCAGACATCGTCAGTGCAAAATGGGGTGACATTTTCGTTGATGACATCAGCAAAATCACCCCTGAGCAAGTAGAGGTATCCCAGGATTTAGACGAGGAGGCAGCCTCGACGTTCTTCATAGCTCTCTGCAAACTAGACATGGCCAAGGGAAGTGAGGTGGCCAAAAGAATAATAACTGCCCACAACAAAAGAAAGACACAGTAACCACCTTGTGGGGTTTCTGTACACAGCTTCACCGGTTTCAGCTATCACAGGTGGGGGAGGACCTGAGAACCCGAGCGGCGAAGGCTTACAGCGAGGCGGTGCAGTTCCTTGTGAGCTGCATCACTCGGGCAAGATCCTTCCTTCACCTCTAAGTTTAACTTTCAATTTTTGCTTTTTTGTTTTTGTTTTGTTACATGTTTCCTTTTTAGGATTTTTCCTTTTTTTTAAAGTGAAAAATCAACGACCGTTTTAGAAACGCCCCTGGGTGGCAAACAGCTAAAACAGGTCAACTGAGGCCTCTTTAACCTACTCTACCACTATGCACTCTATCTTTATTTTCCTCTCCTACTATCTGCTGACTCTCAGCCTATCTTACTCTACAGGCCGATGATGAAGATTTGTTGAACTCACAAATTATTTATTAATACTCTACTGAAATAATGTTAATTGCATTCTAATTAATTTCAGGCATTTAGATTTAGATCTTTCATTATAGTGGTTGTGAATGCGTTATACAACCATATTTTCATAACGTTGTTTATAATAACTGATCCCATTCGATATATACTTTTGTGTTTGTGAATATCAGTAGCCAATTAAGAGGTAAGAATTGAATTCAATTTTCTATGGAAAACTTAAATTCAGACAACTTAATCCAAATTTTAAACCGAAAATCAAGCGCTTGACCTTTTTTAAAAGCTGTTGAAGAAGTTTGAGGTCCAGGATACAGAATATTAAATCCATATTCGTAAAGTGACGATGCTGATACAGAGGATGAAAATATAAACTTAATGTTTTCCCCACGTAAGGAGCATCATCAGTTGGATTCAGAGGAGGAACATGTCAGTAAAAGACGAAGGACTGAAGGAGATCACATGCAGGATGACTCTCCTATAAAGGGTGTGCCATGTAAGAATGAGAAGGTTCCTCCAGTCTTTTCGCGACAAAGAAAAGTGGACTTCGATCACACAAATCATTAAGGATTAAAATATTGCCTACTTCTGCGCAAAAAATACAGATAAAGGCTTAAAAATTCAGCCTAACTCAGTTATCGATTACTGTCAGTTAAATAAACTTATGGATAATTCCAACTAACCACACTTTTGCCCTAAGTAGTGAAAGAAACTTGAAGGTTGTACTTAGAGGAGTCACTGAGGATGTCACTCTCAGAAGAAATCGCGACAGATCTTATCAATCGTGGATTAACTCCAGTTAAGGTGAGTCGGATGTACAGAACGGACGAAAAACCAGTGCAATTGTGTTAGTGGCAATTAACAACACTCAAAACCAAATTTAAGAATTAACGTCCTGCGTCTCAGAATTACTACTGACTCCCTTAGAAACTCTACAAACATCAGCCGGGCAATGCCATAGACAAAAATTTAGCAACACCCAAAACTGTGTACGACTGGCCATAGATGTCCGAAATGTGGTGAAAATCACCCAACCAACTCTTGTGCCAAACATAGAACCACACTTGCCAATTGCGGTGGGACTCATCCTGCCAACTACAAAGGATCTAATTTCTCTCCAAAAAATAGATGGACGGGAAGAAATACAGAGTCTTCCTCCTATTTTTATACCCATGTCATCATACCGATTATCCTCCAACTCAAATAAACTCCACAAATCAGGAAGGAAAGCAATCACTGAACAAAACTTACGCCGATGAGGTGCATTCCAAATAACACGTTATGAACCCCAACCTAACTGCGGTTACAACCGCTTCACTAGCTACCATGCTATAAGATTTTAACAAATCCAGACCATCACTGATTTCTACAAAAAGATTTCTGCAAGTGACCCACTCTATTCTAGCTGCACTTAGAAACAAACTTTTACCAAACGCTCTCCTGATCGCCTCTTGGAATGCCAATGATCTCATCAACAAAACCCTCTAACTGCAAGAATTTGCACTCAGATACAACCCATATGTAATTCAAATACAGTGAGACGGATATTCCGCCGGCAAACAATCCGAAATTACGAGGATACACTATGTATAAAAATGATAGACTCGATACCAGAAGTACTTCCATACTTCCATATATATTAAAAACTATCTTAAAAATAATGCCATAGCCAACGCCAAACTAAAAACAACTCAGAACTGATTAACCCTACTTCTCCAGCAGGATGAATTAACATCATCAAACATTTCAACAACAAAAAAGCACAAGGTTCAGACGGTGTCAAAAACAAAATCATCAAACTACCTCCACGCAAAACTAAAAGCCCTATAGTTTTGCGTGGGATTTAAATGTTGACAATGATGCTCATTGATTACAAGATACCCTATTGTAGTATAGGGTATGTGAACATCATAAACGCCATACTAAGATTGCAGTATTTTCCTGCAACATGGAAAATTGCCGACATTATTCCAATACACAAACCTGGTAAAGAGACTCAGGTTCCTCAAAACTACCGATCCATCAGCTTACTATTCAATCCAAGAAAAATTGCTGAAAACATCATCCTATCCAGATTGCAAGAATAATCTGGAATCAACACATAAATTAAACATAATTTTAATTGAACAATTCGGTTTCATACGAGGCCATAGTACAGTTCAGGAAATCCATCTGTATATGTATTCTATATATGTATATTCTGTATATCTATATGTTGAATACATATACAGAATATAACTGGAAACAGCACATTGGCGCTGTATTCCTGGATATTGCAAAGGCTTTTGACAAAATCTGGCACCAAGATCTTTACAAACTAATCGAGCAAACATACCAATAAATTTAATCTTTGTAATTAAATCATATTTCAGTGACAGAAAAATGCAGGTGAAGATTAGTGGAATAATCTCTACCAAACATAATACATACCTGGAGTTCCGCAAGGCTCATGTAAGATCTATCCTTCTATACCTGGAAACCAGAAGACTATAAGAGTGTATCTCCACGCTGGAAAAATGGTTCTCTGATTGGAGGCTTCAAGTAAATCCTCAAAACTTACAGCCATACTCTCCGCCAGAAGGCTAGTATCCCCCCAAAATGAGATATCCAACACGTTAATGCAAAAATCCCACTTCAAACAGAAACTAAATATCTTGTGTTAAAATTAGATAAAGGACTATTCAACATTTACATCAACTCATCTGTACTAAAGTATCCAAATCAGTCGTTCAACTTTACTCCATGAGAAAATGTTTCAGCACTTGGCTAGAAGGACCAGAACAAGGGGTCATCCCTGGAAGTTGAATAAAGGTGTGGTTAGTAGGAGTGTGAGGACGAAAGTTTTTTGCTTTGTTTTTGGAGTTGTGAATGAGTGGAATGGATTACCAGAGTCAGTTGTGAGTGCTTTGTCTGTTAATGGTTCAAGGAGAGGTATGATAGATTGTGTAGATAGTTTGGGTCTCCCGTGATGAGTCTTCTGACTCCATGGAGGTGCCCATACAGTAAAATAACTTTGCCCCATGATTAACCGTCGTAGCAAACTAAATACAAGAAGTAAACCATTACTTTATCAGATGGTGATGCGTCCCATAATCACTACTTCCAAATATAACATACTGAGACCGCTACGAATACAGAACCAATGCTTAAGGTGCCCCATGGTCCATCAGAAATAATCAGATTCACCGTGATACCAATATTCCATGCATCTCTTCTTTTCTTCACTCTCTAGCAGTAAAATTCTCTTCAAATGAGGCCATGCATCCAAAATCAACTGATCAAGCAAACTGATGATTACAAAGAATATGATCACTACAAGCACAAAAGACTTAAGGCAATTCTACTATCCACTGAGTGACTTCATCTCGCAGTCCCTAAAAGGCGAGCTTAAAGTTCGCAAACTGCACATAACAGTATATAACTTTCAACGCAGATAACGGGGAGTATGATAAGCTGTTCGCGTCACCCATCATATCAGATCATCATATCAGAGAATATTGTGAAAGGGATTCAAAGAACATTTTTGTCTTATTATGTTCTTCTATTCTCTATTAATTTCGTCTTAATTTCACTTCTTCAGAAAAGTGTAGTAACAGCTAACTCATATTACAGAACAAAGCCAGCTAACGGTATTGCCAGTAATACGGAATATTTGAAATACACCCTCTGTTCAAAAAGAAACCGAACTTTTCGAAAATATAAGAAACTAGTGGGGCACCTGTTGTATCTTTTTGTTGTCGAAAGCGGGAACCTTCGTTAGTGTTGTGTCAACTGTTTATGCCATTTGTTTTATTAGAGGCCGAGTTATAGTGCCAAGAGTGACAGAGTGTTTTGATGAACGGTCGGAAATTGACAATGTTCAATTCGATACATTTTTTGGTCGTCGGTCAATTTGTGGGGAACAAATCGCGAATTAAATTTACGAAGGCCCAAACGCTCTGTAAAAATGTTGGGCACAGTTGATTTTGGAATCCCCAATTCATCTTCAATCAATCTCAGGGACGATTTCGGTTTTTTTTTTTTTTTTATGACATCACGCACTTTTTGGATGTTAACTTCTTACAGTCCAGTTTTTGAACGGCCCAGTTTTCGTCGTCCTCAAGCGTCTCACGACCACTTGGAAATCGCTTAAACCACTCGTAAACTTGAGTACGGGATGAGTATTCATCACCGTATGCTTTTTGAGGCATTTGATGCGTTTCGATAAAACGTTTACCAAGTTTAACACAAAACTCAATCGCAGCTCTCTGTTTGAAACTCATTTTCCGACCGTTCGTCAAAACACACTCACTCTTGGCACTATAACTCGGCTTCTAATGAAACAAATGTCATAAACAGTTGCTACAACACTAATGAAGGTTGCCGCTTTCGATAACAAAAAGATACAACATGCGGCACCACTAGTTTCTTCTATTTTCGAAAAGATCGGCTTCTTTTTGGGAAGAGGGTATAGACTAATAGTATTGCTCATGCAGGATTCACATAGTATTAGGATGGGTTGCAGAGTTTACAAGAACTGCATGCGCCAGGTTTTTAATTAGGAGCGACCAGGCATGATGTCGGATGATATCTTGTTTCTCCATGAATAGTCTTAAAATATTTCAATCAATGTAGACAATTTCTCTAAGCTACCCCACTTGATGATTAGTCTCACTTGTGTGTTTGGCTGATCCTGATTTTATTATCCATGCTGTTTATATGTTCGTTCTCACGTGCGTACTTCTCCTAGTGGATTGTTTGAACAATATCGCAAAATTCTCACTTGTATACTCCTGGCTTTTTGAGTGGTGGTAGTGATAGCAGCTTTGGAGGTTTTGAAAGACGATTATGATTTGTGATCTTGATTACCTGAGAGAAAGCCACTTTTACTAGCAACTGAAATTGAGAGTGAGGAATGAGAAGGCTCCACGTCCAGCTGGCTAAAATTCTTACTGCCACTTACTCTGTTAATACACGCATAGACAGAAGATTGTGATCATTCGGTGCCGGTACCAAGGTAGAGAGTATTACACTTCCACACCAAAATGATCACAAAAAACACAAAAAAACTGACTAGTAATTAAAAACAGACGTTATTTCTAACAAAACCTCAGCAGACGATCTCAATAACTAATGACCAGGTCAAATGTCCTTTGTTGTACGCACTTTTTAACGAGACATTCTCAGTGCCGTGTGCTTTAAATGAGACTACAGCGACCTCTATCACTTCTAAAAAAGCATTGAGATTTTAAACATTTTATCAGAAATTAAAATGTCTCATAAAATATCCAAATAGTGCTTTAATAACATCTGCCAAAGACAAGGATGATCTATTGGCGTCTTTCTTCCATTCTTACACTGATCGCAAAACAACGCTCCCATCCAATTCACCAAGATCTGCTCACATCCGCTGGTCTTCTCTCAGAATCAGAAAGAATTCAGACACAAACAAGTAACGTGCCATTGATTGTATTTCCCCTGCTGTGCTAAAAACGCATAGCTTAGGAATTAATATCTATCCAATAGGCCTTTTCAATATTTTCAACAAGAAATGCGTCTGCCCTACAACGTGGCAACAAGCTCATATTCAATCCATTCCCCTCGCTCATCCGAGTATTAATCGTCAACCAAGAATTTACAACACAGTTGCACTTATCCCAGTTTGTCATAAACTAAGGGCGAACATCATCATTAACTCCAACTTCTTCGCCATCTAGAGATCCACTAGCCCAGCGCTTCCGAAATTGTGGGCTACTTCCCCCCTTGGGGTCCGTAAGTTTTGTTGGGGGGGACCGTGAAATAATGAAAACAAACTTAAAATGTGTTTAAGACTAAGTAGTGGTTTTTTTTTTAATCTTAAAAGAAACGTATTTTATTTTTATTATTTATTATTTGTTATTTTTTATATTTTAATTGAAAAAAATCACACATTGGTGTTGGTTCACAAATTTTGCTTCTTGCATATTTCGGCGCTTAATAAATATTAGTAAATATATGCTTATTCATATAAGTTTCATTTCAAAGAAATACAAAAAGCTTACAAACGCAAATTCTTGAATATAAATTGTATTGAATATAAATGCAATAAATATTATAATATTATAATAAGATATGTCTATATTACGATTCTTTTTTCGATGGGGCCGAAATATTTTAATTTTTCCAAATGGGATCCTGACATCCAGAAATTTGGGAAGCACTGCACTAGCCAATTAGCGTCCAGCAATAGAGATTTTGCTACTCTCTATCTACATCGGATCTCCCAGCCATTTGCAGAAATTCAAGTGGTAACTTATGCATTTATACTGTATTTGATCAGGCCTGCCTTCTACCATTTATACTTGGATCTCCAGCTTTGCTTCTGATCACGGCTGATAGCTTCCTTTCCAGGAATATAAAGATCGATAAAACTGTCGTTGTTCTTAATTACTACAAAAGCAGTTCCAGCTATGAGACAAATGCATTGTGTCTGTTTATAGATGGATTCTTCTGGCTGTTTGGTTTTTTTTTTTTGTTTGTTTGTTTTGTTCAGGGGTGAAAATCCCAAATTCTCGGCGATAAAACATCGTTGCTTTCGTTCGAGACTCTTATCATCAGTTGAAATTAGTGGGAAAGCGTTAGCCGTTGAAGAAAGGGTGTGGGGACAAAATATCCTGCGGATTTCTTCTTTCACCCAGTCTCCTCCAGTTGGGCTAACTTACACCTCCACCCCTTCTTAAACACAAACATATGGGAGTCATTTATTCCCATCCTCTAAAAAAACTAGGTGCTTTTCTGCTTAAGACAATACTTCTCACTTTTATAACTGTTAACACTGTATAAATCCCAATCCCGCTCCACCTTGGAATGCTGCTTGCTCATAAATATCACTTGCATGGTGGTTTACCTAAAACCATCGCCGAATATGCGCGATGCTGTCCAGAAGAGGAGAATCCGATTAATTGACGACTCCTTACAGATTTACTCCAATCTTTCTCCTCATACACGTTATAGTCTTTGCCATCTTACTGAAATACGTATAAGCGAAAAAGGGCTGACATACAAAAAAAAAAGAGATAAAAATAGCAGATCTTATTTCGGATCATAACCATTCCCGTTCCATTTTGGCTTATAAATTGAGAGTATCCCAGACTGTCTATTTATCTTTAACTGGGAAATTGATCCTCTCCTCAACACGAATTCATCGGCTTAATTCCAAAATTATAGACTCAATGGAGTAGATAATAATACGGTGGCCAACCTGGAAAAGTAAACAACAGCTGCGCTATCGGCTTTGCTAATAAAATTATGAAGAAAGCCAGGCGCGGTTTCCCTACAGGCAGTCTAACCCTGAAGACAGGAAAAAAATGGTTCATTATGCGTTTAAAATCCCATCGGAACCAATAAATGAGACAAAACTTCAATACTGAGTAAATAGGATCAATCACTGTGGAAAAAAGGCAAAGGCTCTTCGCGTCCTCCCAGCAATCCATAGAGCGCGTGATATTCCATCCTTTGATGCATGCAAAGCCGAGTCTTTTTCTGACAGTGTGAAAAATCGCTGGAGTCCCAACTTCGTTTTGTAGAACTGGATTTCAGCGGGGAAATAAATTTTCGTGTGCGCTGTACAGTGAAACACACAGAATAACTCCAAGGTATCCAAGCTACCTCATAGGCTCAAGGAAATGGAAAGCACCGGGCACGGACCAGATTTCCAAAGCTTATGCAGCACCTATCGTATATAGTTGCCAAGCACATTGTAATATGATCTAGACTCTAGAGTATTTGCATCAGAGCATATAATAATAGTAATAATAAATTGTATCTTTTTTTTTTCTTTAGATGCAGTCTCATCGGATACTGGTAATGGAAAAGTCCCCTTTCCCGTATTATAGAGAGAAGAAAAAAAAGAAAAAACTCTCTTGAATTTTGTTGTCACAGAACTTAGATGACCTCTGAGTTGAATATGGTTTTGTAAAAATTCTTTCTAATAATTAAATGGACAACAGTATTAAAATCTGAGTATTATAATCTTATCTCTTTCTGTGTAAAGAAAAACAAAATTCGCTTGCTTAACTAAATAATTATGAGAAAATATTTCGATGGCAACAACTAAGCTGGAGTTCAGTGGTAACAAGCACCATTGCCTACGAACGTGTGGTGTTCCATTCTAATTTTCATTACATTAAAGGTGCACACCACGTTTTCAACTGGCAGGTGTTGTAGGAGTTACTGGAGGAGAAATAGAAACAGATACATATGGGTTCCTTATATAATTTCAGTTCATTTGAATTTAAAGACAAAAAGGAAAAAAAAAAAAAGAAAGATAAAGAAGTAAACGATCTTTTTATTGTTTTGGTTGACAAAGAACAGTAAATATTGCTTTGTTAAGAATAAGCTTCAATACGTACGTCTTGTAGCGCCATTAGAACGGCAGATTCCAAATCGTGATCAAATGTTTAATTATTTTTTTATATGTTATTATATATATATATATATATATATATATATATATATATATAATATAACCAAGCTTATAAAATTACTTGGTAACCCTAATATATATATATATATATATATATATATGTAATGACAACTGCAGGTAATGACAACCGCACATTCTTGTAATACCCCTGACTCAGCAAAACAAAGACACTTCTCCCCTACGACTTTGGACCCGAATGGAAGAGCAAAGGTTGCTATAAACACAAAAAACAAGTCAGTCAATTCAAAATCTTATGCTAATATTGTATCTAATGGAAATATCCTATCATCCTCCAAAACACTGATCTCACACATGAATGCCACATCAGCCATCAGTATACCGATTAACGAAAAAAAACTACTACTGTTACAAATGTCATTTCCCTAGAAAATGGAATTGTTATTTTCACCACCAAAGAAAACGTAGCACTAGAAGAGTATCTGACGGCGGTCGCCAAAGTTTTACCCGGCTTTGTATTTCAGCCACACCGACTGATGTGGCTGAAATACACCGACGTGTATTTGAGCCACATCTCATGGGTACAAACGATACTGCAAAAAGGCGTCGTTATAGGCGATCATCACTCCGAAGCAGCCCCAATAGCTCTGACCCCGACAAAAGTAACGGTTTCAAACGTTACTTTTGTCGGGGTCTTTTGTCGTTCCCCCTGAAATTTCCCATGAACGTATCAGATCCATATTATCAACATACGGTTCTGTCACAGGAAAAATACGCACATTGTCAATGTGCCAGAATTCGCCCATGTTAAAAGCTTCTGAAGACAGACAATTCCAAACAGCGACGCACTACACAATCTGCCAAAGTTAATCAACGTGGACATAAATGGAATCACCTACACTTTCTATTCATCCTTCTCATCACAGTGCTTGTTCTGTCATGAAGAGGATCGCATTAGTAAACACTATTCATCAACGATTCATCAACAGATATCCCAGTCCAGAATAGCAAACCAGTTGAACAGAACAGAACAACATCGTACATGAAGAAAATCAAAACATAGGAAAAAGTAAACCGAAAATCCTCTTCCCGCCATGAATTTCAGAGCCAAGTAAATTCCAAACTAGAAAAGACAAGGTTAACGTCGCTGTGGAATGCCTGAAGAGTAATGAGATCCAAAGCTCTGATAACGAAGTCGCACATCAAGCAATACTTAACATATAGCATGAAAACACGGATCCTCCTAACAGATATGACCAGGATGAACTACTTATAAGCAATCCCCGGACACAACATCCAGAATCACCAACCCAGGTTCCCACTAATTCAAAACCTTGTTCGATAGAAGAATATTCTCGGAATGGCCTTTCATCACCTGCAGCCAACAAAGCAGGAACAGAGCTCCCAGATGACGAGGAAACTGTCCTTTCCTTCCACATGATGACTTGGAGGAGGAAAAAGCTGAGGGAAAACTTCCCCACACTGACGCTCCCCTAACCATGAAGCAACTGTTATCCTTCGTACAAAAAAGTGCGAGGCTTCCCTCAGAAAGCCCTTAAATACACCACAAAAATCCTGAAAGTAATATCTCAACTTAAGGATCTACACTCGAAATTGAAATGTAAAAAGAGCAGAGCAGAGGTTAACAGGAGCAACCGAATCTACTACTTAATTAATGGGCTACAAGCACAATACTAAGACCAATATTAAATTCACTTACAATCAATCTTTCATAAACATAATTTCGCTGAGCCTTTTTTCTCTCAATGCAAGAGGATGTGCCTTTGCTTTACGCAATAGAATAGTCCTTGACCAGGTACAGAAATACCATATAGACGTAATACTTCTGCAAGAAACAAATATCCACTTCTCATCCAATTAATCTAGAAAATGGGCAGAGTGGCCTTATGACCTACATCACTCTGCAACCGAACAATACCATGGAGCAGGGGTTAGCTTAGGTGTACATCATCCACATAAAAGCACCCAATCATAATACCCTGCGCATGTGTTCAATATCTACGTACCACAGCAGGATGTTCTGGCATCACAAATCTTGGACTTCTTTCAAAACCATCTTTCTAGTATTGACCGAAGACACATCATATTAGCTGAAGACTTTAACTGCACTCTTGACAAAGAAAAAGACAGATTTCAATGTGCTGACCATCGTAGTTCATTAATAAACCGACTTCAAACACTAGTAAAGGATAATGAACTCACTGATGTCTTTCAGCATCAGCATCCAGATAAGAGGTCCTATACATGGAGGTCAGCGATCACAGCAACTAATAGGCCTCTCTAACAAGCACGACTGGACAGATACTACATCTCCAAACAGACTGCTCCTCTAGTTAGAAACATCTCACATGTTTCTTCCTACATCTCAGATCATTGCTTCATAAATCTGCAACTTTCACTATCTTTGGAAGCATCCAAATCAGGAAGTGCCTACTGGATCTTCAACAATACCCTTCTGAAAGATCTAGATTATATAATAAAAACTCAGACTTTAATAACTAACTTCATTCACTCGAAATGGAATACAGAACCAATGAAAACACGGTGGCCTTACCTTTCATTGAAATTTCAGCTAAAAGAATCGGATCAGTGTCTATTTTGCGAAGTTTCAATGAAAAGTAAGGCCACCGTGTTTTCATTGGTTATTTCTTAAACACACAAGAAATAACCAGCACCCATCCATCACTGAATCAGAACAATCCTCATGTGTAGCCTATGTCGGGAACTGCAAAGCAGGTTTTCACTAGAATTTGTTGATTACAAAGAAACAGGAACTGTCGCAAAATTCATAGAGGAGTGGAATCCAACCAGTACCCTTTTCTGGATTGCTGACAACGATACACTTCAGCTGAAAAATAACTTAAAGTGATACTGAACAGTAATATTGACTCTTAGTAAAAAGACAAATCCTGTCTACCACTGATGTATCTTTTCCCCTCATTTATATTGTATATCTAAAAAGAAAATTCCTTTTTTTTTGTAATATACATTCTTATAATATGTAAATAGTCATTTTTTGTTGTCTATCTTCTAATGTACATTTCATCAAGTTTAATAAAAAAAAATCTATCTATCTATCTATCTATCTGAAGGACAAAGATACTTAGGTGTGCACCTTGGCAACACCAAAATATATAACACACTGAACTGGACACAGCTGCACAATCGTTTTAAACAGGTGCTAGGTAAATGGAACAGCGTTCGTTCCATGTCTTTACTTAGAGGAAGAGTACTAATAGTTAACCAGATGGCTGCGAGTGTCTTATGGCATACCCTCAAAGTACTCACACCTCCTGAAGAATTTCTCTACCACATTCAAAAGGAAATCAAACGTTTCCTCTGGAACAAAACTCACTGGACAACATATCCTCAACTCTGCAAGCCACTCAGCAAGGGAGGTCAAGGCCTGATTTCCCTTGAAAACAAGATTCGATCCTTCAGGATAATCCTCCTCCTAAAGACACTTGAATGCAATCACACTTATGTAACCACCTTCGATTACATCACGAAAGCATCCACCAGAGGACTTACACTTTCCACAATCCTCCGAATGGCCAGTCCTGCACCATCTCCTCCTAAACTACCTCCTTTTTACAAAGATACTCTACGGCGATGGAAAAACACAGGACTCCATCACACACTCACAGGATCAACAGAGTCAACTGTACTTACAGAACCACTATTTTCAAACAAAAACATCACAAGTCTCACAACTGGCCAGCGTTTTCTTTTCCCTACATGGAACTGGGCATGAATAAGAGTCATAGGAGACCTCCTAACCCACACCCTAAAGTGGAAAGCATTCACAAGCCTACCAATGAATAACCCAAAAACTGAAAAGCAATATCAACAGTTACAAGCCTCCATTATAAAAGCCTATCCAGATATCGCTACACCTCAGGAAATCCGTATTCCTTCTAGAAACTGCTCGGGGCCAATATTTCATCTTGTACAATCTGAAGCCTCACTTCCAAATCTTCCCTCCAAGTACAAGAAAATATACCACTTCCTCATGTCAGTGTCCCCATCCTCACCATTCTTATATTCAGCCTTAACACTCTCATCTACAAGGCTCATATACCACACAGTTTTCAGTGGGATCTGCCATATAAATCAAAATGTGCCAAACCAGATTCCGAAATACAGTGGAGACTATGGCATAACATCTTGCCAACTCCTACAAAGCTCTACAAATTTAAGCTAAGAGAAACGGATCTGTGTCCATTCTGTGACGTTTCAGGCACCTTGGAACACACATATCTGACCCGCCCTGCAAACAAAGTGATAATCACCTATGCCCTGAATACCGCCTCTAGCACCTGTAACTACACACACAGCCAAAAAGACTACTGGAATTTAGTCCACACTGAAGAAAACAGACACAGAACATGCAATTTCATCTTCATCTGCGCTAAGGCCGTCATCTACAGCTTTTACCTAAAACAGACAAGAAGTAACCAGCACCCATCCATCACTGAAACTGCACAAACCCTCATGCACATCTTCCGTCGGAAACTAAAAAGCAGGCTTCTATTGGAACTTGAGCACTTCAAAAAAACAAGAACTGTCACGAAATTCCTAGAGCAATGAAATCCAACTGGTACCCTCTTCTGGATTGACGACGACAATGTGCTTCATCTGAATGATAACTCAGACTGAAACTGAACTGTTAATTTTGAATATTCATTTATTGCATTCTCTATTGTACACCCAGAAGGAAAATGTTTTCTTTCTCTGTAAATATATACTTATAATATGTATATAGTCATTGTTGCCTATCGTGTAATGTTTATTTTAACAAGTTAAATTTAAAAAAAAATATCTAATCTGTTTCGTGACGCTGAAGTGTGCAGACGTGTCCAAGGTCCCTCTTGCCTAAAGTTGTATTTTGTGCGGTCGAATACGTCAATCAACTTCAAGATTTATACCTACATAATCGTAAGCACCTAATCTATCGCGTTAAAAAATTAGTTTTCTAAATTTGTGAAGCTAGGAAAAGTTATCATAAATTTTAAATTTTAAAATCTTCTTTATTGGTGGTGCGTATTGTTACAACGGTATGCCTTCGAGTACCTGGAATTTGTGATAGCTTGCGTTTCCCCTTATTCGCCCGAAGCAATGGCCAGTATAAACCACAGCATATCACCACCACCAGCAGCCGGTCCACGCCCGAGCTCAGCAGGAATCGGTCAAAGGTCGCAGAATTCCGATCAAGGAAAAGACGCCAGTCACAGCCCCAGAGAAGGAAAAGACATCAGTCTCACCCCCCCCGGACAACAACGGACAAAGGTCAGTACTCTCTGTCTCCTATGCTAACATTGTAGCTAATACTTCCGCGCGAATTAATACTACTGCAACAACGACCACCGCACGTACGAACGTTCACCCAGCCAACCGCTTTTCCCGAGATAACGGAATTGTAATTTTCGCAATCGAAAATACCCCACTGGAAAAGTATCTAGACGCAGTAGCTCAACATGTTCCCCCAAAAAATATAACTCACATTTCAAGAGTTGCCAGAACCGTACAAATGTACTTTAACAACGCATCTTGGTCTGAGACATTAATTGAAAAGGGAATAGACATCGGAGTATGCCACGTGAATGTCTCACCAATCGCAATTGCTCCCACAAAAGTAACAGTGTCAAATGTCCCACCGGAAATAAGCCATCAAATGCTTCGCAGATTACTATCAAAATACGGCGCAGTGACAGGTAAAATACGAACGCTATGCGCCTCTACAACTAGGCCTGAATTCGCTCACATCAAGAGCTTTAGAAGACAGGCTCTAATGCACTTTGGCGACAATACAATCGGCTCCAAACCCAAAATAATCAACACAGAAATAGACGGAGTACCCTACACCTTTTATATTACTGTTGCTGCTCAGTGCTTTTACTGCCACGAAGAAGGCCATGTAAGGAAGTTATGGCCGTATATACCCTGAAATGAGAAACCGGTTAACAATACTACCAACCCTAGCAGATCAGAGAATCAGAAGCAGCAAGCAGCCAATCCCAAAAAACAGAGTATCTCTAACAAACAACAAAGATCTCAAGGAAACAGCTCTCAGTCCAGTACCGAGGAGACAAAATCAAGTGGTAGCACTAAAGAAACCCAACTTTTGAAAGAACCTCCACCAACATCGATTAAAAGCAATCCTAGAGAAAAGGAAACTGAACACAGACAACTAACTAACTCTGATAAAGATACAAATAACGAAGAGGAGCAAGAAACAAAAACGTAAAAAAAGTCAAAGACAAACCAGCGCAGCTGCAGCAGGGAACCTTTGCCTCCAAGCATTCTGGAACCCTCCCAACAGCCTGTAGAGGGGGATGAAGAGATCAAGCTTCTTGAGTCCTCAGATGATGAAGAGGAAACTGGAAATGCAGGTCTTCCTCACAGTGAAGGCCCACTTACAAGTGAGCAGCTTCAGAGTTTTCTTAAAAAAGTTCGAGGCTCTTCACAAAAACTGCTGACAGCCTATGACTACACCACTGACATCAGTGGCCTTATCTCCCAGCTGGAAGAATTAAGAACTATTCTGGCAGGAAAAAGAGGGAGAAAAACCACCAATCTCAGGAAAAGGATATACTACCTGATAAACGGGCTTGAATCCCAGCGGCAGCGTAACTACCCTTAGGGGATGTGAGGATTACCGCACCAAATAAAACTAAACCATAAAAATAATGAGCAACTCAATAAACCTTCTCTCACTAAACGCTAGAGGATGTGCCACACCACTGCAAAACAGGCTGGTCCTGCAGCATATCCTTGCCCACCGGCCAGAAATAGTTATGCTGCAGGAAACAAACGTCCATTGCAACAGCAAAGCTTCATATCAACACTGGAAGAACTGGCCTTATACCATGCACCACTGTCTTGCCATACAACTTCATGGATCTGGAGTCAGCATTGGAATTCACCAAAACAGCGCTCTAAAAGTAGAAATAATCGATACCTTTCCTGGGTGTGCAATATATGCACTCATTACAACTCAGACAGGAAAGAAAATATATATCATTAACATATACATCCCACAAAATGACCAGCTTGCAGTGCAGGTACTGGAGTTTTTGCGAAACCACCTCAGCAAGGTCAATGGCCACATCATACTGGCAGGGGATTTCAACTGCACTCTGGATCCTGAAATGGACAGAGCAGCAATGCCAAGAACATCGACACTCACTAGCTCAGCTTCTTCATGATGTAATAAATGACTTCGAGCTGACTGACACCTTCAGACACTTGCACCCACATGAGAAAATGTTCTCCTGGAGAGCCAAAGGTGGTCCTACCAGTGTCCTATACCAGGCACGGCTCGACAGATACTACACATCGATGCACACAATACCCTACATCAGGAGAGTCACATACCATCCATCTCATGCATCAGACCATGATTCCATCCTTCTTAACATTTGCTTTCCTGGACACACGAGATACAAAGGAGGAGCATACTGGATATTTAACAACAGCCTACTAAAGGATACAGAATATCTCAGAACCTCTAAAATCTATATCGAAACTCTCATCAGAGATATACCTACTTCACAATCAATTTCCGAGTGGTAGTCACTTTTTAAATCCAAAGTTAAGGTATTCACCCAAAAATATAGTCACCGAAGAAATTTGAATAAGCATTCAGCCCTTAAAAATTTGCAACAACAACAGCAACTGCATCATCCAGAATCTGAGGAATACCAGTCCCTAGAAGCCACCATACGCTCACACCTAGAGCACTCTGCAAGAGGAGCACTAATAAGAGCACGACGCAAACATATTAACTTCGCAGATGCCCCTACAAAGTATTCCTTTTCACTAGAAAAACGCCAACAAGAGTGCACCACTATATCTGCTATTAAAACCGATAATGGAAACATCATAGAAAATCATGACGAAATCCTCTTATATACCTTGCAGTACTACAAAAATTTGTACCAAGCCAACCCAACATCTATGGAGGCCACGAATATAATTCTCTCCGATGTGAAAAGACTCTCACCAACAACAAGGAGTAACACAGAACTCCCCATCACGTTACACGATCTGAAAACTGCCTGCACCTCCTTACCTAAAGATAAATCTCCTGGTATAGACTGATAAAATTCAGGCTCACCACTGAATTTTATCAGTCCTTCTGGGAACAGCTTGGACCTATCCTCTACTGAGTATTTGTCGAAGCGAATACCAATGGCTTTCCACTCAATATGACAACATCAGTTATCAAACTCATTCCAAAAAAAGGAGACTCGACGAAACTAGGAAACTGGAGACCCATCTCTATCACAAACACCGACTGCAAAATTATATCCAAAGCCATTGCCAACAAACTTAAACCCGCTCTGAGCGAAATAATAAATAGGCATCAGAGCTATTCCATCCCTGGAAGATCTATCCACGAAAACTTACACCTCATAAGGGATCTCATAAGCATAGCGAACAACAACAGTGAAACAATGGGTCTTGTAACACTAGACCAAGAAAAAGCTTTCGACCGCGTTGAACACCTTTACCTCTTCAACTGCTTGAAAGCATTTGGCTTTGGCTCAGGCATCATTCACTCTATTAAAATGTTGTATGCCAAGGCACAGTTTTGCATGAAAATAAACAACAGGCTTACCATAACTGCACCATACAGCAGAGGTATTAAACAAGGCTGTCCACTCTCCGGTCCTCTTTACACAATTGCCATCGAACCCTTTCTGTGTAGACTCAGCATGCTGCTCAAAGCATGCCGCCCTAAACTTCCTTACCAAACCATAACCCTGACAGCATATGCTGATGCTGTTACAATCACAGCCCGCAAAGAAGAGGACTTTCATAACATACAAATGGCATACCAACAATATCAGGCAGCCTCAGGAGCCAAACTAAACACACATTAAACCATAGGACTATGGTGTGGCAAATGGAAAAACCGAACCGATTCCCCAATGTCTGGTACCTGGTCCACAGAGGGGAAACAAATACCTGGGGTTTTACCTAGGAAACACACCCTCTTATGTGGATAAGAACTGGGAAACACTAAACAAGCGTTTCAAGCAGGTTCTAGGAAAGTGGGCAGCAATACGAGCCTCTGCCTCCACAAGAGGGAGAACAATAATCGTTAACCAAATAGCCACCAGTGTCCTTTGGCATACACTAAAGATTCTTACGCCACCAGTGCAATTCATCAAACAAATAAAGTCAACCATATATCGATTCATATGGAATAAAACAAACTGGCTTTCCTACTCCCAGCTATGTACTTCTCTCAAAGATGGAGGACAAAAGTTGGTCTCCATTGACAACAGGATAACAACGTTCCGCGCTCGATTTCTCATAAATGCCCTACAACAGGAAATATCACACAAATGCACAACTGAGTATATTTTCACTTCTGGAAGAAGCTAAACCTCCAGCACACAGTGAAGACAGCATCCCTACCTGAAATCCTCATGGAACCCATCTTTCACAACACGATGGTAAGAAGCTCGATCACTCAGAAAGAATTTTTCTTTCCTCCATGGAGCTGGCGAAACGTGAGGATCTTGGGTGACATTCTTTCTCCAAGCCTCACCTGGCGCTTTCCAAATTCGCTCGAAAACCTGGAATATGGGAATGAGTCTGAGCAGATAGACACCGTAAAGGCCGCTTTTCAAGCCGCTATACCTGATAGCATAACAGAAGTGGGGCTTAGCCATCCAAACTCAGAAATTTTGGCGCCTATCTTTCTGATAAAAACCAATAACTCATGGAAGAAACTTACACCCAGCAACACCAACAAGATCTACAGCACACTAACACAACAGTCGAACCAAAGCACTCTGTTGGAAAATCCTGCATCATCTGATCAAACACTATTTCAATGGGATCTACCATATCGCACAAGAGCCATCAAACCTGACGCAGATATTCAGTGGAGAATGTGGCATAATATATTACCTACTCCTACTATATTACGAAAATTTAACTCAAACGTCTCAGATAACTGCCTCTTCTGCTACCAATTAGGAACGGTCCGGCATATCTACTTGGAATGCCCAGTCAACACTAAATTAATCAGTTTGACTCGGGAAACGGCAGCTCTTACCTGTGGTAATCTTCATACAGAAGAGGAATATTTCAATCTCGTCCATGTGGAGTCAAATAACCATTCATTCTGCAATTACCTTTTCATCACCGCAAAAGCGGTAATATCCAACTTCTACCTCAGACATACAAGACCAGACAGCACAGCAACTTCACAGAGAGAGGCAACTGACCAACTCACTGCAGCCTTCCAACAAAAGGTGAGAAGTCGGATCCTACACGAGCATCACTACCATAGGCAAAACAACACCTTAGATCTTTTCCACCAAGAATGGAATCCACGGAATCAACTCCTGGCTGAGCAGGGCGACTGCATTATAATCCACTTTAAGTGACACCTTCCCCCCCCCCCCCAAAGAAAGGTGGAAAAAAGAAGGATTGTTGTGCTTAACAGTGCGAAAATTAATCAGCTGGCACTCTCATGTTAATAGATAATATTGTGCAATAGTAACTTTTTTCTGCATCAAAAAATCACTGCTGATTTATTTATTTGTTTATTATTATTTTCATTCCCAATGATCGATATCATACTCACTAAATTTTGATTTATTTTTATTTTATCGTGTTTTAGATTAATAAGTGAGATACGCAGAATAAAGCTTTGCTTTTTTTATATTGTACTAAAAATCATTAAAAAGAGTGAAATTAATCATAGGTTCAGAGACACTATGTTCTTCTTCTATGTTCTTCCACATTTATGTTCTTATACAGTATCATGTTAAAATAACTCTTAATGGGGTTAACTTATTTAAAAAAAAAATGTAATTAGCCTTATAAGTGACTTCGATGTAACATATCTCAACAAGAGTATGAGCATGTAACCTCTCTGTCTGACTGCAGAGAACCAAAAACCGGTTAATCCTGTATATAAAATTGTTATGTTCACAATAAAAAATAAAATAAATAATAATCTATCTATCACTGGAAAGAAAGAATAAATATTGCAAAAAAATTGGGGATCAATTTCCATTTTAGTATAAAGTAAAAAAAACAAAATGACTTTACTTAAATTAAGTGGATATTAAATCCCACATAGTTTTAAAACCGAATAAGAAACTCAAAGATTGGAATCAGAGAGTTTCTTGTCGAATATAGTAAACTATAAAGTATCTGCGAACACTTAGCGTGAGCTAATGCAAGTGACCCTAGTACGTAGTACAATAGCTATCTGAACTTTCCCCACCTTTGCAACGAGTCGTCCGGTATTGTACCACGTACTAGGGTCACTTGCATTAGCACACGCTAAGTGTTCGCCGATACTTTATAGTTTACTATATTCGACAAGAAACTCTCTGATTCCAATCTTTGAGTTTCTTATTCGGTTTTAAAACTATGTGGGATTTAATATCTCCTTAATTTAAGTAATGTTTTCATTGCAGAAATGAAGCTTATTAGCTCTTTATACTTAAGCAAAATGACTTTGGTTGTGGTTGTGGATTTGGAAGCGTTTTTTTTTTTTTTTTTTTTTGTGAACTCACTGCAGATTGTGAACTTCACAATCTGCAGAATTTCGTGGATTTTTTTCTCTCTCATTTTTCAATAATGATTTCATAATTTTGACTTACTCGTGAAGACAACCTTATAATCAGAATATTTAAATATATGTTTTGTGGCTTTATATTTATTTCTTATGTATAGAAAATTGAATTTTAAAATTTTACTATATGGAATATTTATTTTATCTCCAGAGATAGTAGCTTCTATTTTATCTATCAGTTTGACATATTTTATCAACTGTTGGAGGTAAACTGGGTTTAAAAAGTCAGCTGCAAAAAGGTACTTTCTCAATTGAAATCTTCGGGAACTGTAGTGTATTTATATGCGTTAATGAATTAGGTGAGTGAGCAATTGATTTTATTTTATAGTGTAGGGAATGTCAGAATCAGAGTCAGTAAATTCCCTATAGGTTGGTTGATGATAAATTTTCGAAGTGAAACTATTTCCGGATCGGGGAATACGGTAGTTCCTTTTTATGGCGTTCACATTGAAGATCTTCTATGTATTGAGGAAAAAATAGTATTTTGTATTTATTAGTGTCACGTCATAATTTTAGTGATTTCGTTTCAGTATTGAATATTAATAAAATAATTCCGTTTTTAAGTTCTTAGATCTTTTAATGTCTTTCTTATACTCCAATATTAAGGAACCCTTTTTTTCTGTCCGACTCATTTTTCTATTTTAATCGGGTTTTTATTCTCTTTTTTTTTCTGCATCAAAAAATCCCTGCTGATTTATTCATTTGTTTATTATTATTTTCATTCCCAATGATCGATATCATACTCACTAAATTTTGATTTATTTTTATTTTATCGTGTTTTAGATTAATAAGTGAGATACGCAGAATAAAGCTTTGCTTTTGTACTAAAAATCATTAAAAAGAGTGAAATTAATCATAGGTTCAGAGACACTATAATATAATTTTTGGTTGTTCCGCAGATTTTCATTGCCTAACAATAATAATAATAATAATAATAATAATAATAATAATAATAAAAACGAGAAACTCAACTTACATTCTATAAAATTACACTTATAACATTTATCAAATTAAACCATATAACGAATATGGTTTAATTATGGTAAAAAAATTTTCCAGGCTGTATCTTATTGAAAGGTCATACAATTGCTATATTTCAAAATGCATCTCAGTCTATTTCACATTCATTGTTAATATGTTAATATGTCACATTCATTATTAATTGTAAGCGACATTAAGAATGATAATGTGAATTGAAGGTATTAATTTTAATGAGAAAAAAGATATCTGAATGTATTTTTCTCCAAAAACTAGAGTTAATTTCTATTTCACATTTACGCTTTCAACAACTGAGTCAAAAAGATGAATTCTTAGTATGCATTATATCGTGCAGTGTTTTTTTTTTTTTTTTTTTGACCTCCTTCATTGGCACTCATTCCTGTTCTCTAAAAGAGTACGGACTCCAAGAGATTTTTGTAGAAAAACAGATAAGAAAAACTAGATTTTATAAAATAGAATTAAACTTTTTATTTATTTTATTTTAAAAATATACTAAAATTTACAAAATAGATTAAATAAGTTGGAATAGTTTGAAAAATTTTTATAACACCTTTCAAATATTTAAATAAAAAGAATATAAAAAATATGCTAGATGGTTTAAAGTGGGACATTTATGGGTGTGAACGTCCCAGTCCTTTTCAGGACTTCCAGGGTAACAATTAGCAATGCTGAACCGAGGAAGTAAACTGAGGTTCGGCTGTTGCTGTTATCCTGGGTGTGAGTTTTTGAGTTTGCTCCCTTGGGGTTTTTGCCTTAAGGGAGCACCTTGAGTCTCCGAAAAAAGGTGTTCTCCGGCAGGTCCCGCTGAGGGTGGGGTGGGGGGGGGGGGGGGTGGGGGGGGGGGGGGGTGGGGGGGGGGGGGGGTGGGGGGGGGGGGGGGTGGGGGGGGGGGGGGGTGGGGGGGGGGGGGGGTGGGGGGGGGGGGGGGTGGGGGGGGGGGGGGGTGGGGGGGGGGGGGGGTGGGGGGGGGGGGGGGTGGGGGGGGGGGGGGGTGGGGGGGGGGGGGGGTGGGGGGGGGGGGGGGTGGGGGGGGGGGGGGGTGGGGGGGGGGGGGGGTGGGGGGGGGGGGGGGTGGGGGGGGGGGGGGGTGGGGGGGGGGGGGGGTGGGGGGGGGGGGGGGTGGGGGGGGGGGGGGGTGGGGGGGGGGGGGGGTGGGGGGGGGGGGGGGTGGGGGGGGGGGGGGGTGGGGGGGGGGGGGGGTGGGGGGGGGGGGGGGTGGGGGGGGGGGGGGGTGGGGGGGGGGGGGGGTGGGGGGGGGGGGGGGTGGGGGGGGGGGGGGGTGGGGGGGGGGGGGGGTGGGGGGGGGGGGGGACTAGAGATCGTCCGATTTTTTGAGATTTTACCCTTTACTTACTAATCAGGACTTCCAGGGTAACAAATGGCAATGCTGAACCAAGGAAGATAACTGAGGTTCAGCTCTTGCTGTTATCCCGGGTGATGAGTTTTTGAGTTTGCTCTCTTAAAGTTTTTGCCTTAAGGGAGCACTTTGAGTCTCCGAGGAAGGTGTTCTCCCGCACGGCCCACCGAGGGGTTCTTGCCGGTGAATTATTTTCCTCGGAATTTGAGCGGTTCTGCTCAGTGGTCGGGGAGCCCGTCACTGAGTGGAACCAACGCTGAGATATGGACGGTCTTTCGCCCACTATGGAGTGGCCTAGAGATCGTCCGATTTTTTGAGATTTTACCCTTTACTTACTAATCAGGGTAACAATTAGCAATGCTGAACCGAGGAAGTTAACTGAGGTTCGGCTGTTGCTGTTATCCTGGGTGATGAGTTTTTGAGTTCGCTCTCTTAAGGTTTTTGCCTTAAGGGAGCACTTTGAGTCTCCGGGGAAGGTGTTCTCCGGCACGGCCCGCTGAGGGGTTCTTGCCGGTGAATTATTTTCCTCGGAATTTGAGCGGTTCTGCTCAGTGGTCGGGGAGCCCGTCACCGAGTGGAACCAACGCTGAGATATGGACGGTCTTTCGCCCAGTATGGAGTGGCCTAGAAATCGTCCGATTTTTTGAGATTTTACCCTTTACTTACTAATCAGGGTAACGGATGGCAATGCTTTATCCATCCAATGAAGTTTTAACTGAGGCTCGGATTGCCGTTACCCAGTCATGACTAGAGCTTTTTAGCTCAATAACACTTCATTCAGATGACGGGATAAAGATTCAAGGATTCAGTCCATCTCCCAGTTCTTTTAAGAACTGTAATGATATGATACCCCATAGCGATGGAAAATTGCCAACGTTTTCCTAATTCCCAAAACTGGGAAAAATACAGTTTCCTGAAAATTACAGACCAATCAGCCTTCTTTCATGGATAGGTAAGATAGCCGACCGTGCTATTCTCACACGAGTTCAAGAGGCAACAGATATCATCCATATAATTCAAGATGAGCAATTCGGCTTTAGGAAATATCACTCCACAACACTACAAATTTACAGAGTTATCGAACATATAACCCAAGGGTATGAATGGCACCAACACTCTGGCGCAGTTTTTCTAGACATCACTCAGGCATTTGATAGAGTGTGGCATCATGGACTAATTTTTAAACTACACGAAGTTGGGATTCCATTGCCACTAGTGCTGCTTATCAAATCATATCTAAATAACAGAAAATTTAAAATAAAACTCAACGGTATCAGATCCACAGAGAGGAGAATCACGGCCGGAGTACCTTAAGGCTCTCTACTGTCTCCCCTACTCTTCTCCATATACATGTCAGATCTCCCCAAACTGTCTCCAGCTATCACCGCTCTGTATGCCGACGACACAATCATTATAGCCAGATCCCTCCATCCACATCTGGCCACAATCAAGCTGCAGAGAGCAGTCAATGAATTGGAGGATTGGTACACCAAGTGGCGTATCGCAATTAATCCAAACAAAAGCTCTGCAGTACTTTTCACCAGACGTAAAGCAGAACCGAATACAAGCATACAAATATTTGGTAAAATCATCCCTTGGCGCAATTCTACCAAATATCTGGGAATCCATCTTGATAGACGTCTAAACTTCAAGTCACATATAGACAATGTTGCCACTAAGGCAAGTCAGACTATAGCACAGCTATATCCACTTTTGAACAGGAACAACTTCCTAAGCATAAACAACAAAATCCTCCTTTTCAAATCGGTAATCAGACCGCAACTAACTTACGCCTCTCCAACGTGAGGTCACACGACTAAAAGCAACATCAACAGACTTCAGATAATACAGAATAAATGCCTAAGAATGGCATTTAATGCCTCATGGTTCATCAGAAACATCCAGTTACATCAAGAAGCCAATCTTCCAGATATTAAGACCTACATGACAAGCATTGCAGAGAAATTCTTCACAATCACGGATAATCACCCAAATCAGCTAATTCGACAAGCAGCGGACTACAAGCCCTCAGATCGTTTCAAACATAAAAAACTGAAATTCTCCATCGCAAGAGAAAGCTGATACAGCCTCAATGCTCACAATGAGCGGGTAAATTACCCACAATAATCTCATCACCCACAATCTAAAATTCAGATGAAGGGATAAAGAGTCAAGGACTCAGTCCATCAACCAATTAAGTTCAACTAATGATATGATATGATATGATATGTGAATGAAATTCAATTCACTCCGAATGGGAGTCGAGGTTAATCGGCCATGAGATGCAGTGATTAATAATACCCTTGTAGGGTAATGGATGGCAATGCTGTAGCCAATGAAGTTCTAACTTAGGCTCGGCTATTGCTGTTACCCTCCTACTATGATCAGAGCTTTAGTAGCTCAATAACCTTATCCCTACACTATCCTCTACAGATAACGGGGAAGATGAAAAGCATTCTTGCTTCGCCCCTTTAAGTCAGTCCTTAGAAGGATAATGATATGAACAGAGTATATATATTTACTATTCATCTCATTAAGGAAAATCATCAAGCAAACAGGATGAGTGAAACACAAAATATCAAATACGATGTATCATAAAAAAACATCAAGAAACACATTGCTTGGGAAGAAGTCAACGGACACTGTAGTATGAAGAACAAACAGCCAATGCGCCCAACTTAAATAGATGTGGTACAACCTATCACTGCAGCAATCCCAAGTGGCATACTTTTCCATAAGTGTACGAGAGCGATCGATGGGAATTTTAAGCCATTCTTCCTGTAGGTATGTAATGAGGTCCTGAACTGTTGTGGGGAGGACGTCTCTTGACCTCATCCGACGCTACAGTTCATTCTACAGATGTTCAATAGGGCTGAGATCAGGGATATCTGGAGCCAGTCAAGTGTGGTGAGGTTCATGTCCATAAACTAGGCAGTTACAGCAGTAGTCTTATGACGGGTGCATCGTCGTGTTGAAAGAGACAATGGTCAGTTCCGTAAAAACGCTAGAATGTAGGAAGCATTGCATTGTCCAGAATGTTTATATGCCTTTCGGAGATCAATGTTCGTCACATTACAAACAGAAGTCCAAACCCAAACTAGGAAAAATAGGAGAGGACTATATCATCACACGGCCACCACCGAAATTCATAGCAGAGGTTATGCACTCTGCTAAGAGACGTTCACTTGGTATCCATTATGCTTGTCCCCATCTGTCTATCTGCCAGAGGGTGTAGCGTGATTTGTCGCTCCATAAGACAGCTTTCAAAACTTCCAAGTCCCACTGTACATCCTCTTTGCACCATTGAAGACGCTGCATGTTGGTTCTCGTAATGTGGGCTTGCATATTGAGGTCCGAACATGGAAACCCATGTTGTGAGCCTCGGTTCTGAATGTTTGGTGTGCAGATTCCCGTTCTAGTCGATGCCTGGAACGCTGCATTCAACGTTTCGCCCGACGAATTGTCGTTTTTATCTAACTTCCTTCATAACATCGTACAGTCACATTCAGTAAGTGTGGTGGGTCATCCACTGCAGGTTGATACCGTGCGATTCCACTTAAGTAGGGTATCACTGACTGTTGACCTGGGATGACCCAATTTGTTACCAGTTTCCCTAACACATAGGCCTGCAGCATGGCTTCCTGTCGTAACGCCTCTTTCACACTCCGTGAGTTCCCTTCTCGCAGCCATTTCATCCGGACACAGTTGCATTGATTGGGAGCATCACATTCCTCCAATTTATACGGGCTACAAACACGTGACTCGTTACAAGGCACGATCACCTTGAATCTGTAGTGTCCGTTGACCTCTTTTCATATGTCAATAGCTTTCTCATTTCTCAAGTTTTGCTAGCTCCCCCCGCCAACACACACACACACGTAACTCTGATAAGTTGTAAATACTGCTAAATCTCATAGTTGAGATATGCAAAAATAAAATCCAGGACTGAACTCGCGATTGCGAGTTAATTTATCAATAAATAAGAAGTAGGTAAATAAACGTATTAATAAATAAGAAGTAGGTAAATAAACGAGCCACAACTTGGATAGAATTCTTATCTTACATTTATTATTAATATTTATTACAGGATACTTCCATGGATTCCTTGGAGGTGTCCCTTATGTGTATGTTTCCACTTTCTTTTTATTATAAGCGAATTGGTTAATTCGTCCCCGGGATATTGTTATGATAATTTAAGAGATTCGGGTGAAAGATAAAGGAAATTCAAAATAATTTACAAATATTATAATATTGGTGTGGATTTTTCTGTATAATCTTAAATGTTGTGTGTAAAATGTTTATGTTTCGCAAGCGCTATGTACAATTTTTCATTTCAAATAAATTTATCTTCTAAAGAGAATAAAGGCCAACACATTTAACTCAGTTAAAGAACAAACATTACATAAGATTTCTTCTCTTCAAAGTCACGGGTTTTGTTAGAATACACAAACTTTAACTCATAACACAGTTTTTTCAAGTCTCAATAATGGCCATAAAATATCTTCGCGCAAGCGCACTATTGTCTGACGCGTTAAACAACATGGCGGTAAGGGCTTGATAAATGAAGGGAGAGGTGAACTACATGGTAAATAATAATAATAATAAAAAGTTATTCTTTCCTTTTTATTTAATTATTTTATCAAATTCGGCCGCCGCTAAAAAAATTAATGTAAGATAATCTGATATCGCTAGATAGCAGATATCTTACAGACTCAGCATTGGAGAGCACATTCCACATCGCAACTCACAATCTCCTGTAATAAGTCCTCCTTCTATACACTACGCGACACTACCACCTTTAACAACCAGCGCAATCTACCGCCCATAACCATTTTTGGCAACAAAAAAAATTCCTCATCAATACAATGGGATTTTAAAACCTCTGTCATTATAGAATTATTCATTATTGAATATATATATTTATTATTATATTAACTTGATGAAACTTTGAAAGACGTGGAAGCTATGTAAAGGTTTCGTGGAATTTAAGAGGCTGTATTTATTGATAAGTCATTTCGTATGCTAAGAATAAGGAAGTTGGTTTCCATCGGAAATAACAGAGAAGGATGTGCTGGTATCAGTTCCTGAGAATAAGTGCTGACTCTGATAGTTGTATTTCTTTGTTTTGACACGCTTCTGTTGTAATCAGCAAGCAGTGTTAGTTCAACTGCATTAGTTACGTGAGATCTGGAGCACAGGGGTTTGGATTTTTTCCCATTTCTTAAACTGAAAAACAGCCGAAAAATTGTTGCAGGCAGAATAACAGACTTAAGTTCCTATACAACGAGTCTTACAAGATGGTTCTCAAACCGAGTGCCGTATTTTATCTTCTCGGACTTGCGTTTATAGTCTCGGGAAAGAGATATACGCCTTGCGAGTTGGCTTCGAAATTGGTCTCATCTGGGATTCAGAAATCTCTCATTCCTGACTGTAAGTGCATAGTAATCTATTTTTAATTAAAAAAGTTTAATTAAAATGGCGAAAATTAAGATGTATGTTAAAAATTAAATAAACTTGAAAAGCCCATTAGTTGCGTTGTGAAGTCTCTTTTCAATCGGGAGAAGAAAATCACCTACTAGTAAGGAGTGAACATGCTTCTGATGATGCGAATTGAACAAACGGATTTTGAATCGAACGGCAAAACCAATTTTCATTATTTGTAATGATAATCATTCCATGCCACGTTCTAGAACTTCGTATCATTCTATTGTTTTAAGAAATGCATTAGTAGGTTTCTTTTTTAATAAACTAAACGATAATTATAAATATAATAAAAATCTTAATAAATTTATTTTTATTTACAACCTCATTAGTTATATATAGAATCATCCTCTATAGCCTTGGGAGAACATTTACATCAGTGTTATTACGAAAGTTATTATTAAATAATATGTGGTATAATTTATGATATAGGAACATTATTATGATGAGCTTCTATAGGTCAATCCGTTTCGACGATACCCTTCTGTTTGAAAAATCTGGGTTCACTCGGAAGCGAAGAACAGTTATCAGGACTTTTCAAGTGAAGGTGGGCTAGTCTCATACGAAGGTGACAGAGTTTCATCTAAATGATATCCCTGAAACTACTGGGCAGGTCTTTTGAAGATACTATGGAAACCAGATGGTGATTTATTATCCCTTAATCGTATTGCATGGAACATTAATATTCACGCGTATTTACAACAGTGTTTCGTGCGTTTATAATTTCTGTGTCTACGAGAGTATTTTTAAGGTTTTATACACAAAGTATAGATGGAGATCATCTATAGTTCACTGGAAGTGCATTTTACATAGTATGTATTGGCTATAGGTGTTATTGTAACCGTTGAGTAGGCATACAACCTTTGTTGATTTTCGGATTGCTCTGTATTACTTTCGTGGCAGCGCAGTGACATCACCATGTAATGTCGTAAAGAAGGAATAACCATGCAAAATCTTATCTGTCACTGAATTGATTTCAACTGAATGTGGATGACTGGTACGTTTTTTTGTTTGTTTGTTTGTTTGTTTCTGTCTCTCTTAGGTTATCGAGTATTAGTATTTTGTATTGAGCTGCTGTTCCGTATAAACTAGAGTCCATAGATGGCGAACCTATGGCAGGCGTGCCAGAGGTGGCACGTCCGAGAATTTTGCTGGCACGTCAACGATTTACAGGTGATATCCTTTTATACGTTTATAAATTATTCAACCTTTTTTTTTTAATTGTTACAATTCGCACAAGTTAAATTTTGTTTTACACCAGAGAGCAGCTATGACAATGTGCATATGATTGGTACGGTATTAACAGAAGGTCGCGCCACCCAAAGACAAAGACAACCTACAATTCTTGAGTTGAAATGCTAATTCTCTTCTACCGAATTCCATAACATGTGAAACTGTCATAACAGCATTCACTATATATTTCTTAGTTTTAACACATTCACGACGGGGTGTCGTTTATCGTTCTGACGAAACTTCTCTTTATCATTGGGCTCAACTCATCAAAGTTTCAACCTTTGGTTGAATTTAATTGCTGCTTGTTTGCGTTCGAGCTGGCACAGGAACTCACACATGCATTATATGGCATATTTCAATTCGTAGTAGAATTTTATTTGAAGTTAGCCTTTGTGATCTGTCATAATGACATCGAGAATTTCAAATGCAATCAAACAAACACTTATTTCATGTAATTGAAAAATTGGACAAGAGTTTTTAGTTAGATACTGTGTTTACGGTGCAACATATGGTTTTGCTTGAGTCTATACAACATAATTTCTGTAAGAGGGGACACGTGATTTATTAGTTAGCGCCGTTTTTATTCCAGCTGTCTCTAATTGCATTATTTGTTGAGAAATATATTACACAGACTGCAAAAGCCTCCATACCTTAATCAGGGATGCAATAAAACTACTTGTTTTTCTTGCATCTGCAGCATAATAGCTGTTGGCATATGCAACACTTTTTTCGTAAAGTGAAATCAGGAGTGCCAGTTATACGCGAGGGAGAGTTATTTTCGAGTAAATATGGTAAGCGTTTTGCCAAGTTGACATCCTTCTGCTGCTTCCCTTGCTCAGCTAACTTCGATGGATTTACAATTCATAAACATTTTTCTCACTACTGTTTTTTTTTTTCCAAACCAACATAATGAAAATCAGTTTAATAATACGATAATCAATTTCACACTGAATAACATTATAAATTTATATATAAATAAATATTATAAATTTATACATAAATAAATATTACAAATAAAATAATATATATATATATTATAAATTTGTAAATAAATTAAGTTAGATTAATTTTCTATTAATTTTTCCCCTATTAAAAACTGCCTGTCACGTCAGCAAATTCGATTGGTAAATTTTTGGCACGCGCACATAAAAAAGGTTCGCCACCACTGAGTTACTAGACCATTATTGTTTATTTATTTGTTTTATTAAACAAATTCAAATGAAACTGCTATAGCGTTAAAAAAGCGATATGAATTAGGGAGAAATGAACGAAAGAGATAATAAAGATTGAACTGTGTACAAAAGAAAAAAAAACAGTACCTCTGTTTTTTATTTATTCTAGTCTTCCTTCACTGGTTCGATAGAGTATAATAGCCTGTGGATACAGGTAGAGATCAACAGAATTGAGAAAAAGATAGGAATGAGCCAAATGATTGTTGCTGTGTACAGTGCCGAAAATAAGCGCGTGATTTACAGTTAACTATCTTCCAGCAATTTGGAGTTAACGAATGCACAGATCCAATTTCTACCGAGGACTACTGCAAAGGATATTGTAATCTAGGCCTCAGTTTTTCTGCTATCTGTTCTTTCGAAAGGCAACTTTCCTAACAGAAACATAGGAGCTTTCAAATTAAAAAAAAAAAAAAAAAGAAAAAAAGACATAATTATTCTCAAGGCAGATAAAGCAATGCCACTGCCATCATGAACACACTGACTACGGTCCAAAGATTTCTCTCCTTTCACATTCTTCCGCTTACGTTTATGCGATCTGTCTGAATGTTTCTTGTCTTTCTCATCACCATATGATATCCACACTGAGTTCATTAGAAATATTCATCTTATGGTGCTTTATACCTACATAAGACTTCTACATTATGACTTAGATTGTTTATAAATTAGAGTCGAAGGAACTACGACTATGAGGTCAAGTATTACTTCTGTCGATGGGGAGTGGTTTGTCTGTTTTGCTGAAAGACACAAAACATCAGAATTTCCGTAGGAAAAAAAATTCGAAATAACCTCGATTCCACAATCTGAAACAATCTAAAGGTATCTTAGCAAATATAAATGAAGAATTGCTGAAGTTACATCTGCTTTCGTTGCAGAGATTACAAGTCACAAGGACCTCGTTCCTCGTCCCACAGAAGCTCAAAGGAACTGAAATCGGTTGACTAAGGACCTAGATCGTCCGATTTCTTCACCACAAAGAATAACTGTTTAGAATAAATGGATTCTTCGTCGGCAGCGATGTCCATGATGTAGGCAACATCCTTCTTTGCTCTACCAGTAACGAGGGGATGATGTCATGTTGTTGCTGCTACCATATTGTTATCCTTTCCATTAGAATGAGCTTGGATTCACCATCCGATGCGAACCTTCTCCAGTCCTTTCCTCTCCAAAGATGATGTTTTTCACCAAACCTAACCAAATCAAAAAACAATTTTGTTGATTACGCATGGCGCCCTTTTCGTCATTTGTTATTATACTGCATTCATAACATTGCTTGATTCATGGTGTGTGTGTGTGTGTGTGTGTGTGTGTGTGTGTGTGTGTGTGTGTGTGTGTGTGTGTGTGTGTGTGTGTGTGTGTGTGTGTGTGTGTGTGTGTGTGTGTGTGTGTGTGTGTGTGTGTGTGTGTGTGTGTGTGTGTGTGTTCAAATACGTTCTCTCAGGTACCCCTTCTAGTTATACTGCACAGTTTAATGGGCGACAGCCACGTCGCCAATTATAGAACGTTAAGGATTATGTAATCCTTTATCCGCTTTTCTTGTCAATGATCCATTTATGTTCAGATGACAATATGACGTACTGTTTTTAATTAATTTATTTATTTTTATTATTTTTTGTTATTTTTTTTCGCACCACTCTCAGATTACCCGAGACAGTTTATCATGGCCATAGTAACATGGCAATAAATCTACTCAGATCGCGATCATTGCTGAAGGTCACGAATCTCCACGGAATATTTCTAATATTTTGTTCACTGAGGATGTGCATGTGTATAACTATAACATCGTGGTAATTTGTTGATATATACCGTTGCAGAGGTGTAGAAGATACTGTGATAATTCCCACAGTTAAATTTTAAAATGAATGTGTAATTTGCCATGTGTCTGATAATGTCCGAATCATATCTTCAGTCTTCCCACTAAATCGATCGATCCCCTTAGATCTTAGCACTCTTCTGGTTCTTACTGCCTGTCATAGTAACTGGCATCAAATGCCCATTTTGCTAATGTTTTCTCTCCCATTCTTTCCAAGTATATCATATACCATAGTAGATTAGCGCTACTGACACAATCTTGAATGCTAACACTTTCAAGATCTTTTCCATAGTGTTCAATTTCTAGATGGTACCATCTGTTCATTCCTTTCATTTTTCTCAGAACTCTCATATGTATGGTCTCAAATCTTTGATGAAATGTTTTTTTCTAACTCAGCTCACGGATCCATAATTGAAAAGGTTTCTGTACTCCTACTTTAGTGTTTTGTCTTATTAATCTAAAGCATAAATTGATCCAATTGACTGTCCACTGTACCATTTATTCTTAGTCTATTGACACTTTCCAAATTTATTTACCATTTTAATTAAAATTGGGGCTTAATAGCTATAATATATTTCAGTTATTAATTATGTCCCTCATTTTACAAGAAAATTTATCTGCTCACAATGTCTTCTAAGTGCTGGCTTACAACTTAAACGGAGACTACGTATGGCTCTGTTCATATCCCATTTACACTATAAAGTTATAGCTTTCAAAAAATCAGTTTTTGTCTTTTCCAGGTTGATAAAATTTACACAGAGATCCTTTTTATATTGATTACTTCTGAAATAATTGCCATATACTAAAACTCTGATTCTGCATTTGGTACGAACCCGAATTTACATATTTTATTTTATTTATTTTTATTTATTGATTTTGCTATTTATTGATCATTTTAATTCATTTATTTATTTTTGCTTATTGAGCCTCCGTAGCTCGGTCAGCATAGACGAATCCCTTCGGTCGGGAAGACCTGCGCCTCAGACATGAGGGACCTTTATCTGGTCTCTTTCGAGTAAAGGTGAGTTAGCCGGTCTCATTTGGAGGTAGAGGGTTTTTTTCTCCCTTAAACTCGGATTTTTCGTCCCTCAGAACAGACAAATCGGCCAGTAGAACACACGCAATTTCCAGACATAGGGTAATCGCATTATCCTCGTATTACGATTGGGAAGTCCAACGATTCTTGGGAAGGCGATGTACCTTAAAGTGCCTGCTAAAGCCACTGCTGAATGGATGGATTTTTGCTTATTATTTTATTCATTTATTTTTATCATTATTTTTTGTTTTATGAGAGTTTTTCTCCTACACGAACATCATTTTGTTATATATAATACTGTATGATATAAACTTGATTTTTTTTCCCTTAAATATATCATTAATTTTCTCATTTAGTTGTCTGTCTCGCAAAATACGAAAGTAACTTCAATACCAACGCCCGTTCTCCTCTCAACAAAAATCGTAGCCGCGATTATGGAATCTTCCAGGTATTTATTATTATTATTATTATTATTATTATTATTATTATTATTATTATTATTATTATTATTATTGCTGTAATAGCAGTATTATTGGTATTTGTTGGTTATGATCATGCTGTCATACGAGTAGGATAAGCAATTCCACTCATTAGTACAATGAGTGGACTAAGGGTTAGATAATGTGATTTTTCTGTTCTACACATCTAACATAGATTTATATATAAGATATCAGCTTTATACAAAACTTGTATATTATATAAATGACAATTTGCAAATATAATTCTTTTCCCGATCAATGGATGTCGCTTGTCAATTTCTCCCATTCGCTTTAAGGGAAAAGAACAAAATTGAAGACAGTATTTGCATTGTTTGTCTTTTCATATGACCACGAGATGTAAGAATATGGGAGTCGTATGGCTGCACTATCAGTTGCAAGATGACAAGAAGAATGTAAACTTTGTGATTTAACATCTGGCTGATTTCTTCTGAACCAAAAAAAAGATGCTTTGGTGGTACGAGTTTGCATTCACACACCCACACCAATCCCCTACCCACCCCCACCCCCACCTCACATACAAAAGAATATTTTCTGTACGTGATAGTTATTACAGATTATGGTAGTAGATATAATAAAATAATATTTATTGAATACATTAGATTTCTCAAGAAAGGTACTAAAGCTGGTCAATTTTTATCATGTAACATTTTTAGTGGTTAGTTATTACGGGGTCACCATCAGTGAAAAGTATTATATTATAAAATGATTTCGAAATATCATACTTAACAAGGTTTATCAAACTTCTAGGTCAAAATACATTTCACTACTATTTATTGAATTCTAATTAGAGAAAATAAAATAATAAATAACCTCTTCACCATTCTAATCCCTGAACTATAAAATATTGTTTTTATCTCTGCAACAACAGCTCTATTTTCTTTAAGCATCGTAATCAATACCACAAAAGTAGCAAGATTAATAAAAAAATCACAGAAAGAAAGTATGCATTTAAAATTATGAATATAATCATAGGTAGGGAATTATATTCCGAATTGTTTTTTTTTTTTTTGTAATTAATATTTATGCATTAATCGGGAAGATGAAAATCTATCTTCATTATAATAGAAGCCAAAAAACAAAAACACGTTCCTTGCACGAATTAAAATTAATCACAATGAGTAGAAACACATCGTTTAATCCACAATGATTTATATTTACACTATTGTAAAAAAACAGCAACAATCACATAATAGTGAATTCTTACAGCCATATACAGTAGCTGTATTTTGCCCCGATGTCATTCAAACATGAATTAATAATAATAGAAAAAGTGGCTTTATTATTAAAATCATGTTTGTCACAAGATGAACAAGAGAGGGCGCTTCTGTTTCATCTTACGAGGAAAATGGATGTTAATAATTTGTAGTTTGCAAGCGCGATTCAGACCAAAAGTCGCGTTTCTGAAGTCATTTAGACTGAGTCGTAAAACGCGTAATGTTGACATTGAAGTATCAGTTGGCATCTGTGTTACACAGGGTGTCCCAAAATTCACGCAAGATTTAAATTTAGAGCCATTTGTGCGGTAAAGTGTTGCCAACGAGAAAAAAAAAAAAGACAGCGTGACAGCTGACAGTTCAGGGTTATTAAAAATGGAGCGCTACACGAAAGACCAACGCATTTTCATTGTTGAGCAATATTTTAAAAATAATGAAGGTTTGGAAGCTACAGTTCGCAATTTTCGTACAAAACATGGTCGGAATAGTGATTTAACTTCATCAACTGTGAAAAGATTAATTAAAAAATTCAAGGAAACTGGATCAATTAGTGATCTTATACACTCTGGCCGTCCTTCAACAAGTCGTTCAACAGAAAACATCGAAGCAGTTCGTGAGAATGTTGCTGAGAGTCCAAGAACATCAATTCAGCACCGTAGTCTTGAATTGGGCATTTCGAGAAGCTCTCTACAGCGTATTCTCACGAAAGATTTGCATCTTTATGCTTACAAAGTTCAATTGACTCAAGAACTGAAGCCTACTGACCACACACAGCGAAGAGAGTTCGTTGAATGGATTATGGAACAACAACAAGTGGATGCTTATTTTTCGAACAAAATCATCTTCAGCGATGAGGTTCATTTTCATCTTGATGGCTTCGTTAATCGACAAAATTGTCGCATTTGGGATTTAGAAAATCCACGAGTGATTGTTGAGAAACAAATGCATCTACAACGTGTCACTGTTTGGTGCGGATTTTGGACTGGAGGCATCATCTGTCCATTCTTTTTCGAAAATGCGGCTGGTAAGGCAATAACAGATGGTGCTCGCTATTGCGACATGATAATCCAGTTTTTTGTACCTAAATTGCAAGATATGGATGTGGACGACATGTGGTTTCAACAAGACGGTGCCACATGCCATACAGCCCGAGAAACAATTCAATTACTGCATGAGTCATTTCCTGGTCGTGTAATTTCCCATTTTGGTGATCAGAATTGGCTGCCCAGATCATGTGACTTAACGCCGTTGGATTTTTTTCTTTGGGGTTTTTTGAAGTGTAAGGTTTATGCCAACAAGCCCAAGACCGCCCACGCCTTCAAGGAGGAAATTGAGCGCTGTATCAACGAATTTCAGCCATATTTATGCAAAACGGTCATGGAAAATTTCGACAAAAGAGTGCTTATGTGCCAGCAAAGCCGTGGAGGCCATTTACCCGATATGCTATTCCATGCATAACCCTATACTGTATACTTTATGAATCAATAAGAAATTACAATTTTTAATTAAACACCTGTGTTTTTTATCAAAATTACTTTTTGCGTGCATTTTGGGACACCCTGTATTAACAAACATATTAAAGCAGTTTATTCAGTAGATATTGATGTACAAAACGTTTCTAGTAGAGTGAAAGAAAAAATTAAAAAAAAATCCGCGTTTGTGGAATAAATTTTGATAGATAATCAATTCGCAAATAAAGACGTCTAGTTTTGTTTTCAGTGTCTTATACTTAGTTTGAAAGTGCATGCCTAGCGCTAATCAGTGGCGTTCTTGTTGTTGTATCATTGCAGATCAATGACAAGTACTGGTGTGCTCCTCCAGGACCACACAACGAGTGTAAAGTGAAGTGCACCGGTAAGTTCGTTTCTGTTTTATTCATGATTTAACAACTGGTTCTTCCTATCAAATACTGCTTCAGAAAAATAAATAAATATAAAAAACAGGACCACTAAACAAAGTAAATAAACCAACTTACAACGCTTGAATTTGCATAATATCGTACATAATTGGAGGATGTAGGATGCATAATTTGCATCCTCCATCTTTCACTATTTTAGGCTATATTTGTTTTTAAAATAATTCACCGGTAATTCCTAAAATAAAGAACCAAATGACTTCAATTCGGCTATGCAAAATTACATAAGCAACGTTGATATTAGATCCAGAATTATTTCAAACTCGAATGTAGAAACTATGAAAGTTTCGTAAGGTAAGTTGATCAGAGAGCTTACGGGAATACACTCGTTGGCATTCACGAGTTGCCTATGCGCGGGCTATTTAAAAGACATAAACTCCCCCCAAGTGTCTTGTAAGCTCCCGTAAGCTCTCTGGTCAACTTACTTACTTTACAAAACTCGTAATTTCTATATTTCAGCTTTGTAATAATGCTAGATCTAATATCCACTTTGATTTTATAATTTTTTTTTGACGAGTTTAGCCTTTTGCTCATTATTTTAGTAATTACTTTCATACACCGAACAAGAGTTTGCATATGAAAAATACATTAATATGACTGTAACCACGACAGATAGCGGGGAATATGAAAAGCATCTTGCTTCACCCTTAAAGACATAAATGTCAATTGTCAATTGTCATTACTATTACTAGTGAACGAGTGTTTCTGTTCTCTCTTTTTTGTCAGTTGTTTATTTTGAGCTCGAGGTCATGATTAACAATAATACCCTTCGAGGGTAACGGATGGCAATGCTGTACCATGAAGTTTAACTGAGGTTCGGCTGTTGCTGTTACCCGCTTGGGCGTTGAGATTCGAGTTTTGAGTTCGCTTTCTTAAGGTCTTTGCCTTAAGGGAGCAATTTGAGTCTCCGGGGAAAGTGTTCTCCGGTGAGTTGCTTTGTCGGTGAATGCTTTTCTTAGGAATAGGAATTTGAGCGGTTTTGCTCGGTGGTGGTGTGTGGGTGGAGCCAACGCTGAAATGGATGGTCTTTCGCCAACGATTGAGTGACCTAGGGATCGTCCGAATTTGTAGAGACGGCTTTACCTTTACATATTTTTTTTTTTTTTTTTACTTTCTGTTTTCTATATTTCTATTTGAATCTGGTTACTTACACATTAGGAGCAATTTAAGACTCCAGGATTGATGTTTTCTGACGTGGCCGTGTCGATAATTGCTTTTCCCGTGGAATATGAGCAGTTCTGTTCAGTGGTACGGTGAGACTGTCACTAAGTGGAACCACCGATTGAGTTCGACGATCCTTGGGTCACTGGTAGGGAGTGTGGTCTAGGAATTGGTTCAGTGGTAGGTTAGACTGTCACTAAGTGGAACCAGCGATTGAGTTCGACGATCCTTGGGTCACTGGTAGGGAGTGTGGTCTAGGAATCACCTAATTTTTAGAGAGGCCTTTACTTATACAATGCCTGATCTCTGAAGACCGATCCAGGTCGAAACAGCTGTCAGTACAGTGAAACCTTATCAGAATGGACTAGTAAAAGGCGGAGATATAAGACGCTTGGGCGGCGCCTATGTATTTTAAGTAGTTAGTCTGCGCTAAGGCAACTCGTGAATGCCGGGAAGTGTATTCCCGTAAGATCTAATACTTTTTCGAAAGTAGAAACTTTCATAGTTTCTACATTCGGCTTTGAAATAATGTTGGATCTAATATCTACTTTCCTTATATAATTCACTAGTGTTTGTTCGTTAATTTCTTCCCAACAATCAATGAATCCGTATTATTATTATTATTATTATTATTATTATTATTATTATTATTATTATTATTACTTTATTCACATGATTGAAACACAGCTAAAATAAGATATCATTCAAACAACAAGAAAATTCAAACAAAGAGAGAGAGAGAGATAGAGATTGCAATGTATTTCCTAGATAAGTTGAATAGTGATCGGGAAATTATAAATTTCTTAAATGACATTATCAGTTATTTGTTAATACCAGATTTAAATTTCTTAGTAGCAATACACGGATTAACTATAAATAAAAAATATAAAATATAATATAAAAATAATATGAATAATATAAATATAAAAAATATAATATAATATAAAAATATAAAATAAAAAAATATATAAAATAATGTATATAAAATTATGGCCTTTAAGCCTGTCCTGATAAGGATTTAGGTTGTGTGTGAGAGAGAGATTGGAGCTGAAATCGACCGTGAGATGCGGTGATTGATTCATTCAATCCAATACCTTGGAGGGTAATGGATGGCAATGCTGTAGCCAATGAAGTTCTGAGGCTTGGCTGTTGTTGTTACCCTCTTGCCATGATCAGAGCTTTATAACTCAATAAGACCTTATCCTTACACTGTCCTCTACAGACAACGGGAAAGATGAAAAGCATTCTTGCTTCGCCCCTTTAAGCTAAAGAATAACCTTGTCAGTAGATGATTCCGGGGATTATATCAGTAGATGGTGATTACAGACAGAGGGTAACGAATGGCAATGCAGTAGCCAATGAAGTTTTAACTGAGGATCGGCTATTGCCATTACCCCGCCATGACAAGAGTTTATTGCTCAATAACACATCATCCATAAGCTTGTCAGTAGTGTTGCATCTGTGCTTTTAATGTTAAAAAGAGGTTAGGAAGTTATTAATACTTTTTTGTTTAAAAAATAAAATTGCTCCTTACTTAAATTTTCGGATACAGTGTGTTGGGAAATCTCGTTAAAACCCGCACTGAAATCAGTCGTTGTCTACTCTCGGCCCGACTTCAAACTCAAACCAACTAAATATTTTCTTGTTTTCCTGCTAATAACTTCTGAAGACGTTCTAAACGTCCTTGTAACACCTAAAATACAAACGTTCAAAGAACGTATATAGATTATTAATTCTTTATTGCTCAAAATAGTTAATAATTCATTGTATATTTCCATTAGCCCTGCTGGATAACAATATTGATGATGATATAAGATGTGCCAAGAAAATCTACGCTCGTCACAAGTTTTCTGCTTGGTAAGTATCAAACTTTCACTTGCCTCTCAGTAACTGACTTAACTTTCAAATAAATATGCAAACTGAACACACGAAACTTATTTAGATAGACTTCGCTCAATTCTGAGCACTGATATGGAAAATTTCTTTATTTTAAAATTCAGATTGAGTTTTAAGATTTAAAATGTTAGTTTTATCATCATCATCCCATTATTTCTTTAAACGCTTGTATAATTATCTTCTGTTGGCATAGCATCAACGTTCAGTCTTCTTCCATTCCTTTCGGGTCTCGAGCTCTTCCAGTCCCATTTAGGATTCCTGTCTCATCTAAATCTTTTTGGATGTTTTCCTCTCCTCCCAGTGCATCCGTAGTCAACCACTGGGTGGTTTTCCATCAGGCTTCATCTTGAATGATTACTTACCCGTTTTCTCCTCACCCACTGTTTCCACATGTCCAATCCATCTCAATCTGTTTGCTCGTATCAACTAGAAGTGAGGATCTATAGAGTTCATATATAATTCTTGGTTATGTCTTCTAGTATCATCTCTTACGGGTTCATAGCGTTTTCTAAAGATTTTATCTCCAAAGATATGTACGTATTTGCATCTTGGTCTGTTATGTAACAGGTTCCCCTCCATACGAAACAATAGTTTTAATGATTGTCTTCCATATTTCTGTTTTAACTCTGCTTCATAGAATTTTGGAGAAAAATAAATGATGTAGCGAATGATAAGATCTATTGGAGGAATGTATTCTGTCTTTTATTTCTCTAATCATTTATTATCACGAGTAATCAATGTTCCGAGATATTTGAAGGAGGGGGCACTTTTAAATTCCAATGGTAACTTGGTCATTTTCTGCTTGCTTGTGATTTCTGCGTACATTTAAATATTCAGTGGGTGAATTTTAATTCCAATTTCTCAGCAGTAGTTTTGAGTTTTCTGAATGTTGTATTAATATTTTTTACGTAATATTTCTGTTCTATTTGTTTATCTTTTACAGATTCTGGAATACAGTTTTCTAATGCCAAATTAAAAAGGATGGGCAAAGGATCATCTGCTTGCTTCAATCCTGTCTTGATATCAAATGGTTGGAATTAGATCTAATTGGTTAATGGAATTAGTTCTAATTCCATTAACCAATGCAATGTTTCTGCTGTCAGTGGCGAAAATATTGACGAAGTGTATTATCTTATAAACTATCCCCAGTTCATGTGATGCTTCCCAAAGGCTTTTCTCTATGAATGTTTTTTTAACCGTAAACTTGTAATTAAGGAATGCAATTTCTTTCTTTCTTTTTCTTTAAACAGAACCAATATCAACTTTTACCAAGAAATCTTTAAATGCTTAAAAATAAATACCATTATTAATAAACTAATATTATTAATAAATAAGCATTATCATTTTACCTGTATATGAAAAACGTTTCATCCCTGCAGCCAAATGTGGACAAACATTTATTGCAGCATATCAGTATATTTTATTATACAAAAATATGTTCTAAATTTAATACAAATTAAATTGCAATACGTTGTTGGCAAAAACTATACATTTCCTAAGGACGTAGTTAAGGAAATAATGTACAGTGCTTACAGAAAACGATGCTGGGGGAGACATTTCAGTATACAGGGTGTTCGGGATAAATTTGACAGTTTCGTAAGGAAAAAGAAAATCTTCTTTGTATCTATTAAATTTAATGAAGTGACAAAAAACATTACAGGCAGAGTTAATTACAATACTATCAACAAGATTTACTCAAAATAACCACCATTAGCATCGATCACAGCTTCAATTCTGCTTCGGAACCTCGAACAAGCTGATGCTACAGTCTCCCTGGGAAGGGCCGCAAAAACTGTTTTAATTTTATCCATTAACTGGGCTTTTGTATTACTGGAAGTGCGATTGGTGTCTTTTTCAACTGCGCCCCATACAAAATAATCCATGGGGTTAAGGTCTGGGGAGTTTGGAGGCCAAACATTTGGACTGGTGAAGTCGTAGAAATTTTCAGACAACCATTTTTGACTTTTCCCAGAGGTGTGGCAAGGGGCCGAATCCTGCTGCCATACATACGGCCTACCATTGCCTACCCTTGTTATCCAGGGCTTGACTACAGTTAGCAACTCCACGAACAAAGCCCGAATTCCAATGCCAGGGTTCTTCAACACCTGTTCCTGCAGATTTGCGAGGAATTCTGCTGTACGAACGCAATCAGATCGTCTGCTAGGGATCTTTCTTCTTGCTACATCCTCGTAGTCACCATTGCAAGTCTCTAGTTCATGCCTGATTGTTTTTACTGTATTCAGGGAGCATTGGGCAGCAGTCGTAATATCCTTATTTTGATGGCGGGCACGAATCATCATGATACAAGTTATTCTCTTCCATGATTCAGGTGGGTTCCAGCTATCCATCCTTTCTGACATCTTGTATATGAATGAAGAAGGGTCCAAACTTTTAAATGAAGAGAAGTGTGTGTTAATACATGTAACTTACGGAAAAATATAATTAATTATAAATATGTCAAATTTATCCCGAACACCCTGTAGAATATATTCACCCCAAATTGCGATGCAGCAATCAGAACATCGTATACCGCACTTACTACCAAGCGATTTAAAAGTTCTTGAGGCAAACTGGCCCACTCCTCCTGTCTGTTTTCTGGAGGGGAATTTCGAGCAGCAGTGCATCTTTCTATTGCATTCAAAACGTGTTCTATGAGTTGAGATCTACGGAGTATGCTGAGCACTCGATTCGATTAATATTCTCAGTCCCTAGAAGTATCTCCGCTGCTCGTGTACGATGTGGCGTGGTATTGTCATCCGTACAAATCAATTCTTTGTCTACAGCACCACGGAACAGTTGAATAGGATGTTGTAAAAGGCGATGCAATATCGCTCACCAGTCATACTCCCTTTTCTCTGCACTTGTAGCTCAGTGCGTCCATTAAGCAAAATGCCTCCCCACTCGATGACCTTAGCAGCGCCGTATCTATGCCTTTCAAGAACATTCTCGCGATGATAGGCGGTACTACCACTTTCACGCCAGGTCAAGTGTCGTCTATAATATGAGGAAAGTGTAAAACGACTCTCATCTGTAAAGAGTACGTTAGTGTCTTGTCCAGTTTTTATTGATACAACACCGCCGAAAACGTGCTCTACGAACTGTGGATAAAGTGACGAAGACTACAGGCCTTCGGGGAGTATAGACCTACTTGTTGCAGTCGTCTAGCCACAGGTTGTCGAGATATCCATTCACCCACTCATTTGTAATGGAGCCGACTTGCAAACTGACCTGCCGTTGTGGGTCGATTATGTTTTTCTGATATAAACAAAAATCTGTCTGCATTCTTCATGGTAGAGGGAGGACGACCTCCTAGCAAACGTTCGGAACACATTCCATTAGTTCGAAACCTGTACTTCTGCAAACATGCTAATAATTCTTCCCTGCGTGAAATCACCTAGACAATGTCTTTGAGACATTACAAGACATCCAAGTTTGCAACTTTATTCCTTCACGAAAAGAGCTTCCTTCAAACACATCTCGCTTAGCGCAGCCTTTTGCCTTTTATCCTACTGAGTTCTACCACGTGACTCCCTTGAGCGATTCTAAAATTTGAATGTGTACTCGTTTTCTACGCCAAATCGTCAGTTATATAAATCGAAACATGCTGATTCGTGTGAATTTGAGGTTTTGCATGTTTAGAAATAATGTTTGTCCTTAGGTTTAAGACACCAGTGTAAACTTGAAATAGCAATATTAGTACAGTGGATAGGCTAATGCTCTAATGTAATTAGAAATGCCATTAAAAATAGGTACAGTACAATTTGCAAAATATAAAATGCAATTTACATCGTGAATGGCAGTAATATCAGAAGAATAATTTTACTTATGTCATGAAATATTCAGTGAAATTACACACATCTCCACTAGCGTAGAAATAAATAATATAATGAGCGCGAATATTTCGATGGTATTTAAAGATAAATGCTAAAGAATGGTCTCAGAAGACATAGCTGCTTATTGATAACATCTGAAAGATATACAATTCCTCAAAAAACATTTTATAATTGACCCACAATGCATTTAGTTAACTTAATCGTATTGAAATGCTCTATTTATTTATTTATTTTTTGCTGTAATTCTCATTTCATTTATTACATTAGGTATGCCTGGATAAACAAATGCAAAGGAAAAAACGTGAAACAGTACGTCAAAGGGTGCAAATACTGAACTGCGATTCGGATGTTTGCGATGGACGGTCTTGTTACCGACGACCTTCATACTTAAATGTTTAATTAAAGTATTTTTGATGGCAACTCCAAAATTGCCTTTTCACTTAATATGCTTTTAATATGTTATGCTCTAAGTGTAATGTGATATGTATGCTTATTTACAATCAATAATGTTTATATCCTTGTATCAGGTAATCACTTTTAAGGTTACTTAGAAATACTGTGTTTTATTGCATTTCTTTATACGCAGTTGAAATAAAACGTGTATTATTCAAGTCGAACTATTCTCTACTTTGTTTTCTTCATATATGAAAGGTTTCCAGAATTTTGAAGTGGAAAAAATGTCAAAATGAGAATGTAATAAAACGCTGTTTAGTGATCGATGAAAAAATGTCATTTCTTTCAATACCAAAGGTATTAGTCTTCTTTAAAATGTTACAACAAAGAAGGATATAAACTTCCTTAAAACTAAGCATTATTCCGAATATAAAAAGTACAGAAGAAATCTTCAGAGTACCATGAAGTGTAGGAAATATTACTAACTTACCAGAGAGAGAGAGAGAGTTCAAACTATTGGGGTACGCATATGTTGTAGCCTCAAAGGCATCAGTGACTTCCGTTTCAACTTCCACTCTTCTGTTTCTCTGTTTCAAAACTCCCTGATCTCTCTCTCTCTCTCTTTCTCTCTCTCCAGTAAAACAGGAAACACTAAGCATTGTGGTTAATTAATTAGCACTTGATCCTACAATGGCTGTGAAGTAAAGGACCTCACAGCCGTTATTAATACTGACTTCATCTCATGAAGCCAATATTAAGCTATTGGCTGTGATGTATTTTTTGTGTGTAGATCGTGTATATTCTCCTGATCGGGTTGCCTGTTTTGACGCACGAAACACCCGAGTTTCCAGGAGAGAAAAGCCTTTCATCTGCGTATGAGATCGGCTAACTCACAATTTTATTAAAACACTAATAAAGTTTTTTTGCGTCATAGACCAGATTCAAACCTGAGTCTTTCTAACCAAACGGATCGTCTTAACCAACTGAGCTACGGAGGCTTTTGCATGGTGGTGTTGTTACGAGACACATTTTGGTCTGTTCACCGAGTGTTAAAGATGGCCGAACAGTCTCAGTTGAGATCCATCATAAGTAGCATCTGCAATTGAAGCCATCTTGCATCAAAGTGTAGTACGACGGGCAGTCCTTATTGGGGTATTACAGTGCTGCTTGTTGGTCGTATGACTTCAAACGAGCTCCTGTTATGACTATGAAACACCTATTGCAGATCCAATGGAGGACCTCTCCATCCTTGTAAAAAAAATCAAATCATGAAATTTTCGATTTAAATAAAAAAAAATAAAGGAAAGAGAAACAAATGAAAACTATTTGTATATTTCTCAAGTATTTATATCATTATAAATACAATAGGGTCCCCCCTTATCAGCGGAGTTTGGTTCCATCGTCTTCCGCGGATAATACGAACCTTATTATATAATGTGTTTTTTCCTATACCTGAATACCTATGACGAAGTTTAATTTATAAATTACGCACAGTAAGAGATGAACAACAATAACTAATAATAAAACAGAAACAATTATAACAACATACTGTAATAAACTTATCTGGATGTGAATGGAATCTTAGCAACCTCAGATATGTGTAGCTTTCTCCACCTTTGCAACGAGTTGCCCTGGTGTTGGACTTCCTCTGGGATCAGCCGAACTGTCGATTACTAAAAGAAAGAGCCATACAGCTTCATTTCGGCGATGTAACAACTAGTTTTGTTGATTTGTTGTAAAATACGTGTGCAATAAGAGAGGTTACACTTTCAGGTAAGCTTTGCTTACTTTCATGTAAAAATGGATGATGAAGCGACGAACTACTTTCTTCTGCCATTTTGTAATTGGACCAAACCAGGAGTTCACGCTACTTCAGAGCCTGTTAGATGTGTTTGACGGAAAATTAGATGATCTCAACTTATACACTACAACACCAAATTCAGCTGTATCTGACTGAACAGAATACATTCCGTTTTGCAACAAACAAGCTAAGATTTCGAATTCCACCGCAAACATGTGTTTACTTAACAGTCCAGGGGTCAGCAAACTTGTTCGCATGAAGGACTGGGTAGGAAATACTTTAATCTTCACGGGATAAGAAATAAAATCGGGAATATCACATACTTATATATAAGACAGAAAACAAATTTTACATATTTTTTATTAAAAAAGAATGGATAATATTACGGTATACGAGATTTGATGAGTGCTTAGTACTAAATTGCAAAAATAAAATTTCAATACAGACAAATATCTACCAATATTCAGATAAACTCGTGATACTCGAGACTATGATTCGCAACGCGCTGAAAAAACTGTTAATTTAGCTATGCGAGGGCTAAACTCCAAGCATGATGAAATCCGTTTCAGACTGTTGCGCGTGCAGGTTTCAGCTGATTTGATTTGCTTGCCTGAACGTGTTTCAAGAAATCTCATTCCGATACGTCAAAAAGTCTAACAATGTAGGAACGGGCGCTGCTGCCAAGAATAAACTAATTTCAGACATCACAGTTTTAATTTTGTTAAAAATTCTAACATTTTTGACTACTGGTAACACTTTACATCGCAATGAACAATAACGATGGAAACTTTGCATGTACATTATATGCATTATATAATTATATGCATATATAATATTTATTTGTTTATTTTATTTATTTATTATTATTATTATTTTTTTTTTTTTTTTTTTGTTTGAAAAATGTGTAACCTTTTGAAACGGATATTTTTATACCGTTAAGAAAATGTGAGCACATTTTTATATACAGAAACTTAAATTTAGATTTGGTTTTGGATCACCAAATTTATGTATTGAGTGCGAATATTAAAAAATGTGAATGTAAAATTATTGGAAAAAGATGAATAATAATAAGAAGAAGATGTAAAAGGTGTTTCAAATCAAACCTAGTATCAATTTTATTATCCTGATTTTAATATTAATTTTGATTCTAATAGTACTGCTAATGTTATTGAATGGCATTTCTCACAAATCAGAATTTATTGTTAATCTATGGCTCCAATAATGTCCATTTTCTTAATCAATCTTCAATTGAGAGTTCGTCTAATATTCCCTTTGAGTAGTAGGGGAGCCTCTTCTGACAAGATCAAGATCAAGATAAGATAAGGAATCGTGACGTGTTGGTTGATGACGTCATTGTGTACATGGCTTCATGGGTCTGGAATGTTTGGAATTTCCGTGTGGGCAACTGTGTCACTGGCTTCATCTCTTGTGTTTTGGTTCGCGTATGGGATTATGGGTGATGATAGAGATAAGGATTCGTGTTGTGATTGGTGGTACAATTCTGACAAGATGAAGATCAAGATAAGATAAGGAATGGCGACGTGGGTGTGTGTTGTTTTCAGATGTAGATAAATGACGTCATTTTTTATTTGTAAATAAATGTCGTCATTTGTTATTTGTAAATAAGTGACGTTGTTGTTTTGAATGGAAAGGATGATATTAGTGGATAAGAAATCGTGTCGTGATTGGTGGTCACTTCTGACAAGATCAAGATCAAGATAAGATAAGGAATCGTGACGCGAATGTTTGTTGTTAGTTGTAAATAAGTGACGTTATTGTTTAGAATGGGAAGGATGATTTTAGTGGTTAAGTAATCGTGTCGTGATTGGTGGGACACTTCTGACAAGATCAAGATCAAGATAACATTAGGATTCGTGACGTGAATGTTTGTTGTTATTGAGTTTGGAATGATAATTTAATTTAACTATATTCTATGTCACACAAACATACAGATTTTTTTCGTCTATAGATGGTTGAACTAATTTTCCAATACATTTTGGGTATTTCTTTCCGGTTAAAGTGTGGGAATTCTTAGAGAAAGTCGTGATGGTTCTCGTGTTTCGAGCTTTTCTGAATAATTAATTATATACTTAAAGTACCTGTCCTTAAACACACACACACACACACACACACATACACATTAGACATAAAAAATCGCTAATGTGTCCATGTTGATACTCTAATATATACCCTATGATTATTCTTATGGAAGAAAAAAACTATTCAGTATTAGAATTACGCTTACCAAACAACATGTGATCAGTTATGCTTAAGTTAAAAAAGTACTTACAGCTTTCCAGATGACTCTTCTAAATACGAATATTCCAAAATAGTTCAATTTTATATCCACAACACAACACAAACACAAAAAGCACAAAGAATGAAATTTCTGTAAATACTGTAACCTGAACTAGTTACTTCGTCCTTTAGATTACGGACCGTAGATGGTGAGGTTTCGTCATTGCGATATCCCCCAGCAAGCGCTTTTCTTCAAAGGGGATGACATGAGTGACATCCGTAAATTGGGGTATTGTTCAAAAGGTAGCATTTCCTCAAGTTTGGATATTTCTCAAATACTTACATATGACTAAGGGATTAGTATCCACATGTTTGAATGAATATTATTCATTCTTCGTTACCGTCGGCATTCATTGGTGTAGTAAATTAATGCTTACATTTAATGTTAATTTAGATTGCTGTTAGAGTATGGAATTCAGACAAGTGAAATTATTATTATTATTTTTTTTTCAAATTGATTGGTTATTTTCTGTATTTTACTTTTACAGGTCATATTCTAACAGAATAACTGAGCAGAATTAATAAATATATAAAGTATATGTGAATTTATTTCCAACACTGAATATTTCTCATTAAGTCTTTTCTTAAAGTTGCCCAACCTTGGTAGGAAAGTCTATGCGCCGTTTTGTTTAGGGTAAGTGTTATTTCCAGTTTCGAATTCCGATTGCTGTTAGAGTATGGAATTCTGACAAGTGAAATTATTATTTTTTTTTCAAATTGATTCGTTATTTTCTGTATTTTACTTTTACAGGTCATATTCTAACAGAATAACTGAGCAGAATTAATAAATATATAAAGTATATGTGAATTTATTTTCCAACACTGTATATTTCTCAGTAAGTCTTATCCGGTCGCCTTTTGTTGTACGTAGGTGAGAAATGGTGTGTTTTGTTTCGAACTCGTGGTTTCCGTTGGGAAATTACCAATATAACTATTAATTTTACCTTCGATTACTTGTACTCTTAACCTATTTCTGTAAGTAGAATTTATTTGTGAATTATTTTCGCACACTGTTAATTTTCATTCATTAACCTTGTTTGTAGATAAAGAACAAATAAGACTTTTAATTCAATGAATCAAAAAAAAAAATTCTCTAGTTACTTTGTGGCATGAAATTTCACAAGGGAAAAAAAAATGTTATCTTCCTTCTTAAATTTGTATAACACATCTACGACACCCAATTTGTTCATTTAATTTACACATTTTATTGAACGAAATATTATTTACAAATTGTATTTACTGAATCTAACAATACAGAAAATAAATAAATTGAAAAATACATCAAAGGTTCTTCCATGCTTGTGGAATTGACATCGTATGGTTTTGACAATGTGACTCTCATCTGAAAGTTAATTTTCATTTGGTGTTTGTTTGTTTGTTGGGAATTTATTACTGCAGTAGTAAAATTAAGGGTTGCATATTTATATTTTCGAATACAATACGTATACTTCAGAGAATTATTAAAAGCACAGAATCTTTCGTTATGTTTCCAAAAGCATTTAAAAGTACACATTAGGTTTTACGTTTTGGGCATCCAATTTCATTTAAATCAAGAACAGGCCTCCCTATTAACTTCGTTAATGTTTTTGATTTTTCTCTTCCTTTGGCAAGTAATATATGATATTTGCATGTTGATTCTATCTCTTAGTTTGTCCAAAGCTAGTGAACCGATTTCCCACTTCAGCTGATGGTTATGTTTTTTAACTCTTTCAGGAACGGTTCTGGCTATAAAGTTTGTTAATGGTATTGATTTTTCTCTTCCAATGGCGGTAATTTTTTTTTGATACATTCATGCTGATTCCTTGTTATTGCACGCTACGATACCTTTTTATTTTCTACAACAAACGTTTTTTGAGTTTAAGTAACGTGATTGGCTAAAATATCAGCTGTTTGTCTCTGTAAAATAATCAAATTCTAACAGTCGTATTGTTAGAATTTGGTACGACTGTTTTTTCTAGTCTGGTGAAGGTATCTACAGATGTAGTAACAAAATTGTCACTTTTCAGTTCATTTTTACTTTATTCACCAAACTACAAATATGTTGTCAAGTTTTGAAAAAAAGAAAAAAAGTTTCGATTGGCAGTGATATGTTTTTAAACTTTTATCATGTACAAATATCTTAAAAGAAAAGAAAAATATACCTTATTTTCTTTTTTACATCAAGCTTTTTTAAGAGTTTGGTAACGTGATGAGTTAAAATATCTGCACTCTGTAAAATAACCAAATTTTTATCTTACTTTGTGTGGGGAAAGGTAAAATTTGTGTTTGTGTTATCTGGAGAGTACAAACCTTTTTTCTATACTAAACTTTAAGAGTTTAACTTATGTTTTGGGTAAAATTATCTGCTTTCTCTCTGTAAAATCACCAAATTCTAACAGGTAGGATTTTCGAGTATGCGAACGAAATGTTTACAGATAACTCAAAAAAAAAAATGTCAATAGGTAGCATTAGACAAATTTCTAAATACTTAATCACAGGATATCAGGTTTCCCATGGTCCTTGCATTAATTTCACATTAGTGATTTTTTTTACAATAATTAAACAGAATTGCATTAAGGTATAAAGTTATGGATTTAATTAAATAAATAAAAAATAAAAAAACGCGTTTTTTTATTTTTTTCCAAAAAAGTTTTCATAAAAAATGCGTTTTTTCCCTAAAACGTTATCATATAAAACCAGTTTTTAAAATTTTTTTTCCCAAAAAAGTTATCAGTATCAATTGGAGGTGACATCACTAAAAGATATCCGCAAATGATGAGCTCGCTCATCTCCACGAGGCTGAGCAGACATTTTCTGGAGGAGAGGGGTTTAGGGGAGTATTGCAAGGAAGACCTCAGTCACCCTCTTGACTACCTTTTCACTTTCACAACCTGATGCTATTTTTTTTCCTCCAAAGTTATCAGTATCAGTTGGAGGTAACATCACTAAAAGATATCCGCGAATGATAAACTCGCTAATATCCGCTAGCCTGAGCAGACATCTGCTGGAGGAGAGAGGGATGATGGGTTAGAGTATGGGATGGGGGAGCATTTAGCATCAGTTGGAAGTGACATGACTAAAAGAAATCCGACAACGGCAAAATAGCATATCTCCCTTAGATGAGCAGACATCTTCTGGAGGATAGGTAGGGTGGGGGAGCCTTGCAGGGAAGACCACTGTCAACCTCTTCACTACCCTTTCACACCCAACACATAATGCTATTTTTTTGGCGAGATCGTTCATCTCATTGGTTATCAGTTTGAGGTGACATCACTAAAAGATATCTACAAATGGGTAGCTCGCTCATCTTCGTTTGGATGAATTCGAGCCACAGAGATAAAGTTTGTACCATAATGTCACAAAGTAAGATAAACGCACATCAACATCAATCCACCAGCATGCGAAAACATGTCTGTGAGTCACCTGCGCGAGTTTCATTTTTCAAGTTTCATTTGGAAGGAACGGTCAGGGTAAAGGGTCAGGTAAATAGTACTATAAAGAAAAACAATCGAGTCGAGTGTCTTTTCAGTTACTGCAATTCGTTCATCCAGTGCAGCTATCGTGTTGGGTTGTGTTGTGGTGTTTAGGTCCAGTAAAGTAAAATAATGAGTGAACCACAAAAGTGTTTGAAATTTTCTTTCTTCAGGAAATTGTGTAAACTAAATATTGTGAAATATTTTTAGGTAATTACAAGTTTCGATTTTTTTTTCGTTGTAAGTAATATTTCAGCAAAATAAAATAAGCATTTGTAAAACTGAAATGAACAAAGATGTGGGTTGCTGTTGAGTTTTCCACAGTGAAATTTTTACTCAGTTATTCAGTTTAGAATTTGATAATTAAATCCATAACTTTATACCTTAATGCAATTCTGTTTAATTATTGTAAAAAAAATCACTAATGTGAAATTAATGCAAGGACCATGGGAAACCTGATATCCTGTAATTAAGTATTTAGAAATTTGTCTAATGCTACCTATTGACTTTTTTTTTTTTTTTTTGAGTTATCTGTAAACATTTCGTTCGCATACTCGAAAATCCTACCTGTTAGAATTTGGTGATTTTACAGAGAGAAAGCAGATAATTTTACCCAAAACATAACTTAAACTCTTAAAGTTTAGTATAGAAAAAAGGTTTGTACTCTCCAGATAACACAAATACAAATTTTACCTTTCCCCACACAAAATAAGATAAAAATTTGGTTATTTTACAGAGTGCAGATATTTTAACTCATCACGTTACCAAACTCTTAAAAAAGCTTGATGTAAAAAAGAAAAGAAGGTACATCTTTCTTTTCTTTTATGATATTTGTACATGATAAAAGTTTAAAAACATATCACTGCCAATCGAAACTTTTTTTCTTTTTTTCAAAACTTGACAACATATTTGTAGTTTGGTGAATAAAGTAAAAATGAACTGAAAAGTGACAATTTTGTTACCTTCACCAGACTAGAAAAACAATCATACCAAATTCAAACAATACGACTGTTAGAATTTGGTTATTTACAGAGAGACAACTGATATTTTAGTCTATCACGTTACTTAAACTCTAAAAAAGTTTATTGTAGAAAATAAAAATGATATCGTAGCATGCAGATAACAAATGAATCAACATGTATATATCAAATAATAATCGCCTTTGGAAGAGAAAAATCAAAATCATTAACAAACTTAATAGCCATACCCGTTCTTCATTTAAATGATACCAAATGATGAAAACAATATGGGTTTGAATTTCCAAACTTTGAAAAGCTGATGAATTTCTTGCTTACTGTGATCATAAATAGTTATTTGAATGTAAACATTTTATTTTTCTTGCGAGTCGAAACTTATTTCAAAACTTTACCACCCGTACATTCAAGTAATGGGGGAATTAAAAACAGAGACCATACCAAATAACGGATTTGTAGTTTTGTGAATAAAGTAAAAATGAACTGATAAGTGACAATTTGTTACTACATCAGTAGATACCTTCACCAGACTAGAAAAAACAGTCGTACCAAATTCTAACAATACGACTGTTAGAATTTGATTATTTTACAGAGACAAACAGCTGATATTTTAGCCAATCACGTTACTTAAACTCAAAAAACGTTTGTTGTAGAAAATAAAAAGGTATCGTAGCGTGCAATAACAAGGAATCAGCATGAATGTATCAAAAAAAAATTACCGCCATTGGAAGAGAAAAATCAATACCATTAACAAACTTTATAGCCAGAACCGTTCCTGAAAGAGTTAAAAAACATAACCATCAGCTGAAGTGGGAAATCGGTTCACTAGCTTTGGACAAACTAAGAGATAGAATCAACATGCAAATATCATATATTACTTGCCAAAGGAAGAGAAAAATCAAAAACATTAACGAAGTTAATAGGGAGGCCTGTTCTTGATTTAAATGAAATTGGATGCCCAAAACGTAAAACCTAATGTGTACTTTTAAATGCTTTTGGAAACATAACGAAAGATTCTGTGCTTTTAATAATTCTCTGAAGTATACGTATTGTATTCGAAAATATAAATATGCAACCCTTAATTTTACTACTACAGTAATAAATTCCCAACAAACAAACAAACACCAAATGAAAATTAACTTTCAGATGAGAGTCACATTGTCAAAACCATACGATGTCAATTCCACAAGCATGGAAGAACCTTTGATGTATTTTTCAATTTATTTATTTTCTGTATTGTTAGATTCAGTAAATACAATTTGTAAAGAATATTTCGTTCAATAAAATGTGTAAATTAAATGAACAAATTGGGTGTCGTAGATGTGTTATACAAATTTAAGAAGGAAGATAACATTTTTTTTCCCCTTGTGAAATTTCATGCCACAAAGTAACTAGAGAATTTTTTTTTTTGATTCATTGAATTAAAAGTCTTATTTGTTCTTTATCTACAAACAAGGTTAATGAATGAAAATTAACAGTGTGCGAAAATAATTCACAAATAAATTCTACTTACAGAAATAGGTTAAGAGTACAAGTAATCGAAGGTAAAATTAATAGTTATATTGGTAATTTCCCAACGGAAACCACGAGTTCGAAACAAAACACACGATTTCTCACCTACGTACAACAAAAGGCGACCGGATAAGACTTACTGAGAAATATACAGTGTTGGAAAATAAATTCACATATACTTTATATATATATTAATTCTGCTCAGTTATTCTGTTAGAATATGACCTGTAAAAGTAAAATACAGAAAATAACGAATCAATTTGAAAAAAAAATAATAATTTCACTTGTCAGAATTCCATACTCTAACAGCAATCGGAATTCGAAACTGGAAATAACACTTACCCTAAACAAAACGGCGCATAGACTTTCCTACCAAGGTTGGGCAACTTTAAGAAAAGACTTAATGAGAAATATTCAGTGTTGGAAATAAATTCACATATACTTTATATATTTATTAATTCTGCTCAGTTATTCTGTTAGAATATGACCTGTAAAAGTAAAATACAGAAAATAACCAATCAATTTGAAAAAAAAATAATAATAATAATTTCACTTGTCTGAATTCCATACTCTAACAGCAATCTAAATTAACATTAAATGTAAGCATTAATTTACTACACCAATGAATGCCGACGGTAACGAAGAATGAATAATATTCATTCAAACATGTGGATACTAATCCCTTAGTCATATGTAAGTATTTGAGAAATATCCAAACTTGAGGAAATGCTACCTTTTGAACAATACCCCAATTTACGGATGTCACTCATGTCATCCCCTTTGAAGAAAAGCGCTTGCTGGGGGATATCGCAATGACGAAACCTCACCATCTACGGTCCGTAATCTAAAGGACGAAGTAACTAGTTCAGGTTACAGTATTTACAGAAATTTCATTCTTTGTGGTTTTTGTGTTTGTGTTGTGTTGTGGATATAAAATTGAACTATTTTGGAATATTCGTATTTAGAAGAGTCATCTGGAAAGCTGTAAGTACTTTTTTAACTTAAGCATAACTGATCACATGTTGTTTGGTAAGCGTAATTCTAATACTGAATAGTTTTTTTCTTCCATAAGAATAATCATAGGGTATATATTAGAGTATCAACATGGACACATTAGCGATTTTTTATGTCTAATGTGTATGTGTGTGTGTGTGTGTGTGTGTGTTTAAGGACAGGTACTTTAAGTATATAATTAATTATTCAGAAAAGCTCGAAACACGAGAGCCATCACGACTTTCTCTAAGAATTCCCACACTTTAACCGGAAAGAAATACCCAAAATGTATTGGAAAATTAGTTCAACCATCTATAGACGAAAAAAATCTGTATGTTTGTGTACATAGAATATAGTTAAATTAAATTATCATTCCAAACTCAATAACAACAAACATTCACGTCACGAATCCTAATGTTATCTTGATCTTGATCTTGTCAGAAGTGTCCCACCAATCACGACACGATTACTTAACCACTAAAATCATCCTTCCCATTCTAAACAATAACGTCACTTATTTACAACTAACAACAAACATTCGCGTCACGATTCCTTATCTTATCTTGATCTTGATCTTGTCAGAAGTGACCACCAATCACGACACGATTTCTTATCCACTAATATCATCCTTTCCATTCAAAACAACAACGTCACTTATTTACAAATAACAAATGACGACATTTATTTACAAATAAAAAATGACGTCATTTATCTACATCTGAAAACAACACACACCCACGTCGCCATTCCTTATCTTATCTTGATCTTCATCTTGTCAGAATTGTACCACCAATCACAACACGAATCCTTATCTCTATCATCACCCATAATCCCATACGCGAACCAAAACACAAGAGATGAAGCCAGTGACACAGTTGCCCACACGGAAATTCCAAACATTCCAGACCCATGAAGCCATGTACACAATGACGTCATCAACCAACACGTCACGATTCCTTATCTTATCTTGATCTTGTCAGAAGAGGCTCCCCTACTACTCCTTTGCTTTTACCACAGAAATTTCCTCCATTCTGTTGTTTCAAATCACGTGCAAGTTGCAGCTTTTAGAATGCGAAGTAAACCAGAGCAAGTACACTTCCTGAAATAATAACACAGCACAATAAATCCACTCCCTGATAGATATCTAAATCCCCCTCCCAAACACACAGTAGACAGATTTAGAATTTTTAAATGTATTCTCTCCACGACCGCAGACATCTCGTTTATCTAGGAGCACTAATGTAATTATGAACCTTTGGGAAGTTAAGCAGCAAAATGGAGTTAGAAGGGTAGGCAAATATAAAAATTAATCGGAGAAATAATACAAGAGAAACGTGAAGTGGGGAATGAAATAAATTGAAATGAAAACGATGGAAAATACAAGAGATAAATACAGAACTGCAGATGACATCTTTGAAATGATGATATAAAAAGAGATTGAGAAAGAAGGCAAGATCACATGAATGAAACATGTGCATCAAAAATTTTCCCGAAGAATGTGAATGTTTGATTTCAGTGGCGCAGGACTTACAGGAATTGGACAACAGACAGTTGATAAACTGTGGTTTGAAATGATGAATCATGATATTCTCAAAATCCTCAAGGTGATGTTATGCATCGGGGAATGATTTTACTGATATGGAATAGAATCCGTTGCATTCCGTTGCTCTTTCCATGCGGTTTCTATGTATTATTATAGACACTTGTGTCCATAACCTAAGGGCAAATATTATTTCTGAATATTAGAACCGAAATTAAGACAAAGCAGCTTGTGGCAATTGGTATAAGTAATGATTTCAAGTAGAAAGCGGTGTACATTCAAATTTTCAAATCGTGTTCCAAAGGATCACGTGGTAGTACTCAACAGGATAAAAGGCAAACGGCTGAACTAAGCGAATTTGTTTGAAGGAAGCACTTCTCGTGAAGGAATAAAGATTCCAACTTTAATGTCTTGTAATATTTCAAATATATCATCAAAATGATTTCACGGGAGAGGAAGAATTCTTGGAAAAGTGAAGAAGGCCATACAATTAGCGATATTGCCGGAGAGTTTGGAATCACACATAGTATCCGGACTCTGAGCATCGTTTCAAACCAATAGAATGTGTTTCAGGAGTTTGCTGAGAGGTCGGCGTCCTTGCTCTTCCACCCAGCATGAAGACAGATTTTGGGTTATAACAGCAAAACATAATCGAATTACAAGTCAATTACATTTTGCTGTTACAGGTACGCGAATATCTTAACAAACTGTGATAAGACGTCTGCGACAATAGGCCTATGCGCCTGAAAGCCCTGTAGTCTGCATCCCATAATCCATAGCTCATCATAAAGCATGTTTTCATTGGTTTTCATATTGAACTAATGTACTCTTTACAGACGAGAATCGTTTTAGTCTTTCCTCTGATTGTAGATAACACTTGATCTGCCGTGAAAATGATACTGCTTACCATCGCGAGAATGTTCTTGAAAGGGATAAATATGGTGGTGCTGGGGGGGGGGGGTCAAGTGTGGGGAGGCATTATGCTTAATGGATGTGCCACGCTACAAGTGTTATAAAAAGGGACTATGACTCGTGAACGATATTGAAACGAAGTTTTTCAACGTCATGTTTGATTGTTCCGTGGTGCTGTAGGCGAAGAATTCATTTTATGGATGACAATGGCACACCACATCGTACACGGGTAGCGGAGATACATCTGGAAACCGATGATATTAATCGAATGCGAGTGGTCAACACGTTCTCCAGATCACAACCACATAGAATACGTATGGAACGCAATAGGGAGACGGATTTGTATTCGAAGGAGGAGTGGGATAGTTTGCTGAAAAACTCCTGAATCACCTGACGTATGGTATGACATTGTGAGAGCTGACTCGCAGGTTCCGGGTGAGGTGGACATGTTCCATAATGAAATGTCTGTCAGCATAGTCTTTTGTAATCACTGTACATTTATTCCTTAACTGCGTCCTTAGGAAATTTTTAACTTTTGCTGAAAACGTATTGCAATTTAATTTGTACGAAATTTATAACACATTTTTGTGTAATGTAATTTATTAGTATGGTGGCAATCGCTTCAGAACTTCGAGATAAAACTCACCATTGACCGATTGACCAGGCGGAACGAATTCTTTGTGGATTCTCTTGGAACCGTATAAACAAATCAGCATTGCCTTTACTTTTGACTTCTCCAAGCGACTTTTTTTTGGATGTTCGTCTTCTGGTGGTCTCCACTCTGCACTCTGGCGCTTTGTTTCGGGCTCCTACTCAAAACACTACGTTTCGTCACCACCAGTAACGTTTCAAGGAAGTTTGAGTCCTTACGAGCGGTTTTAATGAAATCCTTGCAGTGTTTAATTCGATACATTTTTTGGTCGTCGGTTAACTTGTGGGGAAGAAATTGCCAATTCAATTTACGAAGGCCCAAACTCTCGGTCAAAATGTTGCGCACAGTTAATTTTGGACTCCACAATTCATTTCAATCAATCTCACGGACGATTTCTGGTTTTCTTCGATGAAATCACGCACTTTTTGGATGTTCATTTAGTCCAGTTTTTGGACGGCCCGGCTATTCGTCGTCTTCAAGAGTCTCACGACCACTTTGAAATTGCTTAAACCACACGTAAACTTCAGTACGGGATAAGCATTCATCACCGTATGCTTTTTGAAGCATTTGACGCGTTTCGGTAAAACGTTTACCAAGTTTAACACAACAGTCAATCGCAGCTCTCTGTTTGAAACTCAATTTCCGACCATTTGCTATATATATATAAACCAAACTTGTTAGTTATATATATACTAGGGGGATACGCTCCCCCTTTCTCCTACGGCGCTCAATACCCCCGATTTCTGGGCTGGTAGGTCATGACTGATTATATGCGGTTGCCCTTGTGTTGCACTACCTTTAGGAGAGAGCTACCTACCCAATGAAAGGGCAACAAGGGCGACTCGCAGCAAAGGTGGAGTAAGCATCACGCATTTCGTCGCCTTCCAAAAGTCATAACCTAACAAGCTGACGTCACAGCCGTTTCGAATTTTATGTCACATCCGTGACATAATTAAGTTTCAAATTTCGGCTTATCTTAAATACCTGGAAACCTCTAATTAAAGGAACTTTATTGGGAGAAAGAAAAATAAAGTAAGAAAAAATAAAGAAATAAAAGATAGTTTCATAAATATGTAGAGTAGATATTTATAATCCTGCAAAATCTTAAATAAACTAAATAAATCTTTTAACACCTTTTAATTTTATATAGAGTAGATAACAAATAAAGTGACATAAAAACGCTTTAAATTTCGTATTTTTAATTTTATATTATATTCTCTCTTTGCTTGTAGAACCTTTTCTGTCCTACGGTATTTTTACTAATCTACCACCACGATCCTACTCTTCCCTAGATCCTATATCTTTTTTTTTGGCCGTGGCCAAACCTAAGACTGACATGTCTTCACTACTTCCTAGGGTGAGAACGGTCGGTTTTCAAACTGACCCATCCCTAAACAAAAGACATATCTGCAAAGCACTTTGTGAGGCAGTAGGTTCCGAAAACATTTACGGGTTTACCCCCTTTGGGGCAGGGAGATACCAGGTAGTGGTAAAAAACACCACAACTAGGGACAAACTGCTGGAGGGTTTTAAATGTAATGACGTAGAAATCACTCCGTTCTTAGTGGGAAGCCTGTTAAGAACGGTAAAAATTGACAGGTTCCCCCTCGAATATATAGAAAATAGCGACGACGTCATCCACAAGACATTCGCTAAATGGGGCACAATTAAGAACATTAAACGGGGCACTGATGTCGACTACCCGGATTGGAAATCAGGAGTGGTCATCTTCACAATGGAGATGAAAACTCCTGTTCCGAACTTTGTCACCATCGGCTCCGAAAAAGTCATGGTAAACTACCCAGGTGTCACAAAGCAATGCTACAGGTGTGGCTCCCACGAACACCTGGGAGCAGAATGTGCCAAGGCCAAGTGCAGCAATTGTGGCGAATCTGGCCATTCCCTACCACATTGCACCAACCCCTGCAAGAAATGCCACCAAAAAGACCACAGTTACAATGTGTGTCAACACAGAACATCAGCAGAACGAATGGGGGGTGCGATACAACCACTTCCCGTTCCTCCCCCCCCTTAGCTCTGACAACACAGAACCACCAAAAATACCCACCCCGACCCCGCCACCGATATCAACAGCCCAACCCAAACGTGGCAAACAAGAGGGGTTCAAACAAGTATCACTGGGTAAAACCAAAAAGTACAGTAGCCAAAATTCAACAGCCAGCGTTCCCCCCACCACCACGAACGCAGATACAACCACAGCATCTGCCATAGAGGAAATGGACACCTCTACAGCAAAACGTCAAAGGGAACAGGTAGAAGACGAACAAGCTTCGTTTAAAAGGTTGCCTATGGGCGGAAACCCTACTACCCTCCCCACGACAGGAACAGAACCCACCCCAGCACCATTCCCTAAAATAATTCCAGGGGAGCTACTATTCTCCACCATGTCCAAAAAGACCAGGACGGGTTCGAAAGAATCCACAACGCCATAGAGAAAAACGGCGAGCCACACTTCTATGCCCACTACACAAAGGGTTCATCAAAACCCTGTGTTGGCTTGGAATGGGACAAACTTGCCGTGCCAGATATTCTAAATGAGGAACAAAACTCCTTTAGAAACTCCATTCTAGCCGCCAATATGGGCTTACATGACAGCGCTATACCAAGCACTAATCAAAATAGTTACCGAAGAGACACTAAAATTCTAATTGTCCCTCCCTATAACTACACCACTAAAATGAACAACACTTTTCGCGTCGCCACTCTCAACATTAACGGTCTGCGCTCCGTCAACGCACAACGCGCTGTTTGGAGCCTAATCTTACTGCTAATCTTACTTAAGGTTCATGTACTCTTTCTTCAAGAGACGCATTTTTATCAGTACTGGGACATAGAAAACTTCTCCAGAATCTTCCCCGTTCAGAGCTTCTGGTGTTTCGGAGAGCGCTGTGCGAGGGGGGTGGGAATCCTTATTCGTCAGTCTATTCTAGGTGGGTTTTTCAATGTACAGAAAGATGCTGCAGGACGTCTAGTCTCTATAGACTGGAAGTTTGGAGGTAGAGTCATCCGCTTCCTTAATGTATATGCCCCCAACAACGCCCACCAGCGAAGCGGGTTCTTCATGTCCCTAGAACCCTATTTACACGGGGCTCAGTATATCATCGCCGGGGGGGACTGGAACTGCATCGCTGACGTAAGACTTGACAAAGTTGGTGGCAACATCAACTCCGGTACCGGTGGCTCTAGGGAACTGCAACTCTGCTGTGATAATGTCGACCTCATCGACATCTGGAGGGAACATAATCTAGACACAGTGGGTACCACATGGGCGAGCGGAGGAGTCGCAACGCGACTAGACCGCCTTTATATTTCCAGGAACCTTGGGCCACAAGTTATCTCGGTCAGGCATATAGCGGTTGGTAGCTCGATAACAGACCATAAAATGGTTCTGATGAACATCGAACTACCCGAGGTCGTAGAAACATCGAGAGGACCCTGGAAAATGCCTCCAAGCTTCCCCAAAATTTATAGCAAGGATTTGCAGCTGCTATGCGAAGGAAGGAAAAGGGCCCACTGGGACTGGGACGCGTGGGCCCAGTTCAAAACCGAGGCAAAAGAGCTCTTCCAAAATATCTCGAGAGAAAGAGCTCACGCGCAAAGGAAAAAAATGAGAGAGCTGTACCGAGAGCTAGGGTGGTACCGGGCTAACCGGAGAAACGGTATTCCTAGCGATTCGCTTATTAAAGCCGTGGAAATCGAACTCGAGGCACTTCGACGAAAAAAAGTCGCCGAGCTCGATTTTCGCACCAGATTGTTTCTCCGGCAGGCGGAAACACCTTCGGCCGCTTTTTATAACCGGCAGCGCATAGCAGCACAAGATGAGAAAGCGGTTCGGCAAATTCATGCTAACGGGCAAACACTCACAACCACGGGAGACATCCTGCGGCAATTTTCCCAGCATTACACGAGAACCTATTCCGACGAAGCTGAGGAGACAGGCGACTTCGGAGTGTGGAACATTGACAACATGCCTGAACACCTCAGAACTCTTCAAAAGAGACCAATCACTTCGGAAGAGGTTACTCGAGCCTATAAACAGCTTAAGCTATGGAAAACCCCTGGCCTGGATGGGCTAGGCGTTGAGCTCTATCGCTCAGCCTGGAACTTCATCTTGCCTATCCTGGTCTCACTATTCAACAGCTTCCTATTCACTGGTGACGTGCCTGCTGACTTCGTTAGCGGGTACACAATTTTCATCCCCAAGAAAGGGAGAGACCTAAATAGCATGGGTAGCTGGAGGCCCATTTCCTTGACTAACACAGACTACAAATTATTCGCAAGAGTGATTTGTAACCGTCTGAAGTTGGGCATTGGAAGTGTACTAACCAGCACTCAAGTATACGGAGTTCCGGGAAGATCGATGGCGCTCAACCTCTTCCTGATAAGAGACCTTCTTCGCTTTGTGACGAACAAGGAACTCCCACTTGCACTCGTATCAGCAGACTTAGATAAAGCGTTCGATAGTGCAAAGCACAACTTCCTGCACTATATCCTAGAGAAAGTCGGAGTGGCGGCCTGCGTAAGGGAAGCAATCAAAAGCATGTACGGTAAAACAACAACGCACATTGCAATTAATGGGTTTCTTTCAGAACCCATTCCCATACGCAGAGGGGTTCGGCAAGGCTGCCCCCTTAGCCCCCTTCTTTTCTCTTTAGTACTAGAGCCTCTTCTAAAAAAAATTGATGAGACGCGCGCAGTAAGAGGAATACCGCTACCCTTAGGCTCCAAACAGAGCAAAACTGTCGCATATGCCGATAACATTGTCGGAACCCTTAGGGATTCCGAATCGATTTACATCTTCTTCGGCATACTGCGAGAGTTCAGCGTGCTCAGTGGTCTTCACACCAACCCAGAAAAAACAAGAATCAAAATTTATGGGAAATTCGACCCTGCCAGTCTTCCGTATGGACTGAAACCCACAACCGGCCCATTAACAATACTAGGAATTCCCTTCCTAGAGACCCCAGTGTTGCAAACACAACACTTAATAGAAATGTGTTGCGAAAAACTAAAACCCTTCAGTCCCAACTACCTATCATTCGAAGGTAGAGCAACAGTTATCAAAACAGTCCTAAAACCGATGTTACTGCACACCATTAACCTCACAAACATAACAGACACACAAGACAACGCCATTCACAAACATATCACTAATTTTTTCTGGAACAACAGGAAACACGAGGTGCGCAGGGCATTTCTCCATCTTCCCCCCACACAAGGGGGATTCGCCCTGCCAATCCTCAAATACTGCCACCTAACCAACGCTGCTCAGACCATACGGAAAGCACTGGCATCAAATCACCCTTCCGGCAATCTGATGAAATACTTCTTAGGATTTTTCCTACCCTACTTCGGGATCACTGGCCACGCCGGACCATGTGCAGAGACGGTGCCTGAGTGGTACTACACAATATGTAAACTTTTTAAAAAATTGGCAACGGATGGAGTTCGAGTGCTTCAGCTCAGCCCAAACAAGCTGTACTGGAAAATTTTTGACAGCTTTGACTGGGAAAAACCCGATCTGGGCACAAACGAAGAGGTGCTGTTCACCAACATAAAAAACAGCTGGGGGCAACCATTTCACCGGGACTTAGCCTGGAGAATCGCCTACGGCAGACTCCCGGTGAAACTCGTAAAATCAGCTTACAACCCGCGACCATGCAACCCCTTCTGCGACGTCTGCGGTGCGATAGAAACCGTAGTGCACCTCTTCTTTCACTGCCCGCCAGCACAGCGTGTTTGGCACAGACTGGCTGAGGTGCTTGCGATCCCAGCGCTCACATTCCCCGAAATAGTCTTTCTACAGTTTCCTCCCCCAGTAACCAAAAACAAGAAACACCTGATTTTCCTAATAAATGCGATTAAGCACCACATTTGGAAAACCAGGAAAAAACACCTTCTTAACGAGGAGGATCGCATCTATCTCCGTGTTAAGAACTGCCTCTCAGCCTACCTCCGCCGCTTCCTGGAGCAGGAAAGGTACTTACGGGGAGAAGAGCGGTTCCTGAGGAGATGGTGCGATCCACCAACCATCTGCCAGATCATACAGGGGGGGAATCCGGTTGTTTCTGCTCCTATAACACCTTCAAGTTGTAGGTGTTGACGCTATCTCGATCTTCCTTCCTGATCAGCGTTTAACCCACAGGTAGGTCTAGTCCTTTCACAGTTGAAAGTTTTTCTATCCCCAGGTTGGGGTTGACCTGAACAAACCCGGACTGCGAAGGCCAACATCGAGGTGGTCCCAAGCCCTTTTCAGGCCGGGGTCTTCCGGGCCAGGTCATCTCCCTTCTTTTCCTGGTTATACTGTTCTGGGTTTGCTCGGCAAACTCATTCCTCTATAGAATTGTCTTCCACATAGTCTTTAGATTTATTTACACTTGTTAAATTTGCTTAGTCTCTCCTTTTTTTTTCCTTTTCAGGATTTTTCCTTTTTAAAAGTGAAAAATCAACGACCGTTTTAGAAGCACCCCTGGGGGGTCAACAGCTAAAACAGGTCAGCTGAGGCCTCTTTCATCTACTCTACTACTATGCACTCTATCTTTATTTCCTCTACTACTATCTGCTGAATCTCAGCCTATCTTACTCCACAGGCCAATGATGAGATACGTTGAACTCACAAATTATTTATTATTATATATATTAGGGTGCTCACCGAGAGGTGAGCTTTATGTCAAGTACCACCGATTATCGCTTCTCGGCCTTTTGGCTTAGATTAAGTGTGTAGTTCATTTTTGTGAACTTTCCCCATAAGTGATTAGCAAATTGTTTAGCTAAGCGCAAATTATAGTATATGTTAGCTCAGTTATTATCGGCAAAGCGTCTCATAGAGGCACTTGATAATAAACTACAGCAGCAGATACAGAATAAACCCCAGACTGGGGCAAGAACAACATACTCGGTGGTGGGAATAGCTTAGCCCCCCCTCACCAGCATGGCTTTGCCGCGTACGCGAACCCTTGGAATCGAAGTGGAAGCTGATCTACGACCTCGATGTTTGGCCAAAGCCCTCATCGAAAGTGTCGGCGCTGAGCAGATTTTTGGGTTTACTCCCTTTGGTGGTGGCCGCTTCCAAGTAGTAGTAAGGAGCGAGCAAACAAGAGGCAAACTACTTGCAGGATTCGAATGTAATGGAAAAACAATAGTTACATTTTTGGTAGGGAGCATTACCAAACTACTTAGAATCCCCAGATTCCCTTTAGAATATATTGAAACGGATGTAAAGATCATCCACGAAATATTCGGGAAATGGGGCGTTATACACAAGGTGGAAGTCCTAAATGACGCAGAAAACCCCAAATGGAAGTCGGGTGAAGTCCACATCTCCCTCGAGATGAAAACGCCCGTTCCCAACTTCATTATTATTAGATCCGCCAGAGTAATGATAAATTACCCTGGTGTAAAAAAACAATGTTTTAGATGTGGTGCTTTCACTCACCTTGGGGCGGACTGTCCTAGAGTGAAATGTAAATACTGCCTCAAAGCAGGCCACAACCAAGAAAACTGTGAGTCAGCTTGCCTGAAATGTGGGGTAATTGACCACAAAGTGGACACATGCCCATCCAGAACCCTTGCTGAGAGGATGGGTGGTGCAATCACGCCAGCAACTCCACCAAGCAATGGAAATGACACAGCACAGGAAGCTTCCCCTCCTTTCGAGGCTGCTCCTGATATAACAGAAATCCATACCTCCACGTCTAAGAAAAACCGAAAGGGGAAAAAAACTTCCACAAGCAGTAAAATCCAACAATAAGAAACAATCGCTATTGAAACCATCAATACCAATATAGATACTAATACAGATGATATAGATAGGGAATAAGGAAAGATGGAGGTGAACATCAACACCTCCAAACGGCCATTAAGCCCACAGGAAGAAGAGTTGGTAACGCCCAAAACAGCAAAAGTATCTGAGACCGCCCACCTAGAAGTCCCTCACGCGAAAGCAGGGGAGACTCTCAGCCATCTCATCAGAGGTATCCCAGGGATGGCGGAAAAATTCAAAGAAGCGATAAAAAAAAAATAGGAGAACCTGAACTCCTCCTCACAGGAGAACATGGATCTGACATCGTCAGTGCAAAATGGGGTGATATTTTCGTTGATGACATCAGCAAAATCACCCCTGAGCAAGTAGAGGTAGCCCAGGATTTAGACGAGGAGGCAGCTTCGGCGTTCTTCATAGCTCTCTGCAAACTAGACATGGCCAAGGGAAGTGAGGTGGCCAAAAGAATAATAACTGCCCACAACAAAAGAAAGACACAGTAACCACCTTGTTGGGTTTCTGTACACAGCTTCACCGGTTTCAGCTATCACAGGTGGGGGAGGACCTGAGAACCCGAGCGGCGAAGGCTTACAGCGAGGCGGTGCAGTTCCTTGTGAGCTGCATCACTCGGGCCAGATCCTTCCTCCACCTCTAAGTTTAACTTTCAATTTTTGCTTTTCTCTGTACTTTTTTTTTGTTTGTTTTGTTACATGTTTCCTTTTTAGGATTTTTCCTTTTTTGTAAAGTGAAAAATCAACGACCGTTTTATAAACGCCCCTGGGGGGCAAACAGCTAAAACAGGTCAACTGAGGCCTCTTTAACCTACCCTACCACTATGCACTCTATCTTTATTTCCTCTCCTACTATCTGCTGACTCTCAGCCAATCTTACTCTACAGGCCGATGATGAAGATTTGTTGAACTCACAAATTATTTATTATTATATATGTTCGCTCTCTGAACAAGTTTTCATGATGCTCTGGATGGAATTAAGTTCTTTAAAATGTATCGGAATTTTTACAACAAGAGAAGAAATGTGTGCGTCGACTTTGGATTATAGATGAGAGATTCTGCGCTTGAATGGGAATAATATGATAGTATTAATGCGCTAATTCTTCCAAGCTATAATTCGCTTACTACGCGAAACCGAATCCTGCTGGAGCGCACAGTAATAAGCACATGCACACAGTTGTTTGGAATGACAGAATCGCAGATATCACTGCAATGTTTTATATAATGTGATCCTTTTGCTATTGTTGTGCTTTGTAAATATTTTCAATTTGTATGAACAAATTGTAGAAGCCTCAATAAAGAGAAAATATATATAGTCATGTTTTGTTTGTTAATAAACAACATACGTGTTATTGTCATTCTGGTTTCAATCATAAGCAGATTTTTCTCAAAATTTAGCCAATAGTGAAACTATATGAAAATGCGACAACATCTTGTTTCCGCTTTATTCCTAGTAGCCTTATAGTCCTTATAAGGACTGGCTTAAAGGGGCGAATCAAGAATGCTTTTCATCTTCCCCGTTATCTGTAGAGGACAGTGTAGCCAAGCCTCAGTTAGAACTTCATTGGCTACAGCATTGCCATCCATTACCCTCCAAGGGTATTTATTAATCACTGCATCTCACGGTCGATTAACTTCCTTCCGAAAATCATTCCTATTCCTAGTAGCCTTATAAGGACTGGCTTAAAGGGGCGAAGCAAGAATGCTTTCATCTTCCCCGTTATCTGTAGAGGACAGTGTAGGGATAAGGTGTTATTGAGCTATTAAATTAAAGCTCTGATCATGGCAGGAGGGTAACAGCAATAGCCGAGCCTCAGTTAGAACATCATCAGCAACAGCATTGCCATCCATTACACTCCAAGGGTATTGGATTGAATGAATCAATCACCGCATCTCACGGTCGATTCATTCCCAGTAAAGTTTGATTAACTTCTGTATGAGAGACTTTATACAAAAAACAAATAAGTGTTTCAAAAAATATTCAGTAAATACTAGAAATTTAAGTATTCTTAGAAAAAATTGTTAATTTTATATATTATATAAGAAATATATTATTTTTATATTAATTTTATGTTAAAGATTAGCAAAAAATGCAGTTGAGCTGGGTTATTTCTATTTTCTTTCTAGATAATCAATGTAATCTAGCACATGTCTGTACCTGGATAAATACTACGTGTTTTACTGAGTTGATAACTTGGATAAAAAACAACCAAACAACCAAACGAATATTAGTGAATTGTGATTATATTGATAAAAATGACAGGAATAATGACTGAAGTTGCAAATTAATAAATAAATTATGCAATATGATTGAAAAACGTTTGGAAACTTTTTTAACTTTTATGGTAAAATTTTTTTTAATTTTTATGATCTTCTAGCAAAAATTGATATTTTTGTTAGAAGACCATAATTCCAAACGTGATTCGTTTGGAAACGTTCCAAACCGGATTCGAACCCTTATAATTTGAATTCAAAGGCCTCTTCATTACCGACTAGACTACGAAGGCTCTGAGTTTCAAGCAAAAAATGTCACCAATGGCGACCTAATAGCGAATATGAAGATATTATAAAAGAACTTGACATCCTGAATTAAGAGAGCTAGTTTAAACTGCTATGGTTATTTAAACAGAATGACAAGTAAACGATAAACAAAATAATTAGGGAGCAAAAATAACAGGAACATGCAGAGGGATAGTGCGATATAAGTAGCTGTTTCAGTTGGAAGTTCTTTAAAAGCCTAAAATCTAAGAACAAAATCATATCGAACACCAAATATTAATTATTTGTACTCATGTCATATTCAAGCCATGTGAATACACATCAGAACATAATTATTTACACACAGAAATTAAAATATTTTCCAAACGGCTATAAAGGAGGTCGAATTAGAAAATTTCCATTTTTGTTTGCGTTTAAAACCCTAAGTTAGATAATTTACGAAGCTGAATAAAAACATCTGTTAAACAGATAGAAGAAAATACATTTTTCCCTAATGTTAACTTCCTCCAAGTTTTGACATAAACTTTTCATTTATATCTATGATCATCGGAGGGAAAAAAAAGTCTGTTCCTTTTCCATGCAGGAAAATGGACAGGGAATATTTATAACTGAAGTAACATTGGCAAGTCCATTATCTTGACAAAATATAAGTAATTATTAACAGGTCTGTGTTTCTATCAAAAATAAATATGAAACATAGCACAGTCTTTAACCAAGCGAAGGAAATATGCAAACTGATGACGGAAATAAAACAAGACACAAATTTAAAAAATAAACTACACGAAAAATTACAAGCCGATTGCCGAGTGGTTAGCGTATCTGCTCTCCAGCCAAGAGGTTGCGGGTTCGAATCCCTAGGCATGGATGTTTGTGATTGTCTTCCACCTTCATACATTCATTCATACAAGTGAATAAACACTCCCCCCCCCCCAAAATGGACTGGGTCACCATGGAAGAAGTAGACCCAACCCTCCCGCAATGGAAGAGGCCTTCACTGTAATGGGTGGAAACACAGGCTAATCATCTTCATCACAAGCTAAAGATAAATTCTGAGTCTTTCAAATAAAAAGAGAATACAGCAGAGCGGTGATTACTCAAACTAAGATCAGTGACGTCATTTGTTAGTTGTAAATAAGTGACGTTATTGTTTTGAATGGAAATGGGAGATATATTAGTGGATAAGGAATCGTGTCGTGATTGATGGGACACTTCTGACAAGATCAAGATAAGACAAAGAATTGTGACGTGAATGTTTGTTGTTATAGAGTTTGGAATGTTTGGAATTTCGCTGGGACCCTTGTCTGTCGGGAACATCACGTGGTGTTTTTGGTTCGTTTAATGCATTGTGGGTGATATTTAGAGATAAGAATCGTGACGTTATGTGTTTGGAAATTTCTGGGGAACATATGTCTCTCTCTCTCTCTCTCTCTCTCTCTCTGTGATATCACATGGTATTTTGGTTTGGCTATGGAATTGTGGGCGATGTTTTTGAGATAAGATATCTTGGAATTTTCCCAGGGTGACACACATCCGTCATTGTCGTCATGTTTGTTTGGTTGTGTGTACTAATTTCCAATACATTATGGGGTATTTCTTTCCTGTTAAAGGGTGGGAATTCTTAGAGTAGAGTCGTGATGGCGGCAGTGATTACGCTTTTCTATATAATTTAATTATATGCTGGTGTTCCACAAACACACACATATTAGACATGAAATTAATGGAAGGGCCTTTTGCTTTATGGGAGATACTGAGATAGGAGTGTTGGTATCTTGCTCCACCTTTGCAAGGAGTCGCCCTGTGTTGTACCACTTTACCCCAGTCCTGAAGATACTTTCAGGCGAAAACTTTATTTGCACAGACTTGGATAAAGGATTAAACTAAATTTATTATAGTCTGACAAAGTGAAAAATGAACTGTCAACATCTTTCTCTAAATCCAGAGTGATTTCATAAAAAGATGGCACACCGTTTGGCAGCTCCTATAGGAGGAGATGACCTTGTTAATGCTTCTGCGCTTCTGCATAACACTTCATATACTGATGAAGAAGACCGAGGATTGATTTTCAATCCAATACCCTTGGAGGGTAATGGATAGCAATGCTGTAGCCAATGAAGTTCTAACTGAGGCTCGGCTATTGCTGTTACCCTCCTGCCATGATCAGAGCTTTAATTAATAGCCCAATAACACCTTATCCCTACACTGTCCTCTACAGATAACGGGGAATATGAAAAGCATTCTTGCTTCGCCCCTTTAAGCCAGTCCTTATATATATATATATATATATATATATATATATATATATATATATATATATATATATATATATATATATATATATATATATATATATATATATATAAGGACTATAAGGATAACAATTCATAGGTTAGAATGAAATAACATCCCAGTCCTTTTTAGGACTTTCAGGGTAACAATCAGCAATGCTGAACCAAGGAAGTTAACTGAGGTTCGGCTGTTGCTGTTATCCCGGGTGATGAGTTTTTGAGTTCATTCCCTTTGGGTTTTTGCCTTAAGGGAGCACTTTGAGTCTCCGGGGTAAGTGTTCTCCGGCACGGCCCGCTGAGGAGTTCTTGTCGGTGAATTATTTTCCTCGGAATTTGAGTGGATCTGCTCAGTAGTCGGGGTGCTAGGACGGGGCGGCCGACACTGAGTGGAACCAACGCTGAGCGGTTCTGCTAGGACGGTGCGGCCGTCACTGAGTGGAACCAACGCTGAGACATGGACGGTCTTTCGCCCACTATGGAGTGGCCTAGAGATCGTCCGATTTTTTGAGATTGTACCCTTTACTTACTAATCAGGGTAACAAATGGCAATGCTGAACCAAGGAAGTTAAATGAGGTTCGGCTGTTGCTGTTATCCTGGGTGATGAGTTTTTGAGTTCGCTCTCTTAAGGTTTTTGCCTTAAGGGAACACTTTGAGTCTCCGGGGAAGGTGTTCTCCGGCACGGCCTGCTGAGGGGTTCTTGTCGGTGAATTATTTTCCTCAGAATTCGAGCGGTTTGCTCAGTGGTCGGGGAGCCCGTCACTGAGTGGAACCAACGCTGAGATATGGACGGTCTTTCGCCCACTATGGAGTGGCCTAGAGATCGTCCGATTTTTTGAGATTTTACCCTTTACTTACTAATCAGGACTTTCAAGGTAGCGGATGGCAATGCTGTAGTCAATGAAGTTTTAACTGAGGCTTGGCTATTGCCGTTACCCAGCCATGACTAGAGCTTTTTAGCTCAATAACACTCCATCCACACAGACAGATTTTTTTCATTCAGATGACTGGATAAAGAGTCAAGGACTCAGTCTACTTCCAGTTCTTTTAAGAATAACAATTGATAATTGTAATTTCAATAATCACTGCTCCTATGTTTTGGTAAGCGTAATTCTAACACTGAATAGTTTTTTTTATAAGAATAATCATAGGGTATGTATTAGAGTATCAACATGGATACATTTGCGAGTTTTCATGTCTAATATGTGTGTGTTTATGAAATACTAGCATATAATTAAATTATATAGATAATCACGACTCTACTCTAAGAATTCCCACCCTTTAACAGGAAAGAAATACCCCATAATGTATTGGAAATTAGTACACACAACCAAACAAAACATGACGATAATGACGGATGCGTGTCACCCTGGGAAAATTCCAAGATATCTTATCTCAAAAACATCGCCCACAATTCCATAGCCAAACCAAAATACTATGTGATATCACAGAGAGAGAGAGAGAGAGAGAGAGACATATGTTCCCCAGAAATTTCCAAACACATAACGTCACGATTCTTATCTCTAAATATCACTCATAATGCAATAAACGAACCAAAAACACCACGTGATGACACCACGACAGACAAGGGCCCCAGCGAAATTCTAAACATTCTAAATCTATAACAACAAACATCGACGTCACGATTCCTTATCTTATCTTGATCTTGATCTTGTCAGAAGTGTCCCACCAATCACGACATGATTCCTTATCCGCTAATATATCTCCCATTTCCATTCAAAACAATAACGTCACTTATTTACAACCAACAAATGACGTCACTTATCTTCATCTGATAACGATAAACAAACATTCAAGTAACGATTCCTTATCTTATCTTGATCTTGATCTTGTCACTAGTGTCCCACCAATCACGACACGATTCCTTATCCGCTAATATATCTCACTTTTCCATTCAAAACAATAACGTCACTTATTTACAACTAACAAATGACGTCACTTATCTACATTTCATAACAACACATACCACGTCACGATTCCTTATCCTATCTTAATCTTGATCTTGTCAGAAGTGCACCACCAATCACAACACGAATCCTTATCTCTACCATCACCCATAATTCCATACGCGAACCAAAACACAAGAACTGAAGCTATTGACACATATGCCCACAGGGAAATTCCTAACATTCCAAACCTATGAAGTCACGCCCACAATGACGTCAACCAATCACGTCACGATTCCTTATCTTATCTTGATCTTGATCTTGTCAAAAGTGCCTCCCCTACTACTTATATATATTAAATAACACTGGTTACATTGGACATCCTTGAGGGAGATCTCCTCTGCTTATTGATTTCCATTTTGCAACCTTTTCATTGATTCTTAGAGCTATTTGGTTGTTCTAATACATGCTAGTTATTGCAGCAAGTAGGAATAGGAATGTTTAGATTCTTGAGTTTGTTCTTTCAGAATGTCAAAAGCTTTCTGGTAGTCTACATATATTATGTGTGTTTCTATTCGTAATGTTTTCCCATTAAGATTTTTAATGTAAAAGCTAGGTCAATGCATGATCGTCCTTTTCAGAGGACATTTTATTATTCGCAAAGTTTATCTTCTTGTACTGTACATATCATTTGAGTTTTGAAGTTAAACCAATCTACTTGTATTTAATTTATATATTTCTATGTAATTGTAGGAACACACACACACACATGCTTATAATGCAAACAGTGTGCACACATTTTTTTCATGCGGATTTTTTTATTGTTATTATTCGTGTTTAAACGCTGATAAGATGCATATCATCATCTTCCTTCTTTTCTATGGTTTCATGAATGATGATCGAAACATCAACAGGAACCCCAAAGACAAAGATCCTGTCATTGCAGCAGATTCTAAGCTGTATTAAAATCATGCTGCATTCCTCTATCTTTGTAAATGTAGCGATAATTTTAGAATTTATTTTATTAATGACATAATAAAATAAAGACACTTAATGCAACAGTGAAAGCCATTAAGCGTTAAGTTATTTGAACTTTAAGAGGATGTCAATAAAAGGCTTAAATTTTCTAAAGTAAAATTTAAAATACTTATATAACAAAATATAAATTATTATAATAATTAGGAAATTGTTTAAATCAAAGACATATTTAATTTTATAAAATTAAAAATAGTAAATAATTTATACATCTTTTATATTTCTAAATGATATATTTGAAAAGATATGGCAGAAATAGATTATTAAAGTACGTTTCAGTTAGTTGCTGCATTTGGGTCACAGATGTATAATCCATACATCTGTGACCCAAATGCGATCAAACATGTACAAATGTATGTACGGACAGCGAAACGATTAATTACTCAGAACTGTTACAATTAAGATAGAAATGCTTCCAAAATTTACCAGAAAGTTCCGACTGCGTATCTATTCGAATTATTTGAATTTAAAATTTTAATATAAAGTTAGAACCACGCGGTTGGAATTCTATCGTGCCGTCAACGAGCTTTTTGAGTTATTTAAAAATAAATTATACAATACACTTGTACTGATCTATGAGAAAATAAAATTTAAATAAATCAGAATTTATACAAGCCTAGTACTTTATAAATATATTTTGTGTACCTCGGGGTACGTGAATTTGACAGCACGACGCCAATGCTTGAAAAACTAATGAAACTACGAAGTAGCTGCATTTCCTTAAATTCCCCATTATGATACTTTTTGACATTTTAAAAGTTTGTATTTTACATGATAAAATTTCAAATTAGCAGTCGTAACCTGATGGCGACTTTCATTTTGTTACACTTTGAATTCTAAAAATTGGCTTTACCACTTAGCATTATGTTTGTTGACCACCCCACTATTTCAATCTGGTGGAATTCCTTAGTCCTCCTAATACATCTTATTTGTCCTCGGAGTTTGCTTCGGATTATATCACAAAGTAACTTATAGTTGTTGTCAGATCAGGTTGAAACTTACCAATTATTTGCATTTGGCTTCTTCTTGTTGTTGTCTTGTCATTTGAAGAGCCTTAGATATTTCCATGTACTCCTTGAACTGCTTTGGCAATGTCGATGATTTGTTCGTATAGAGCTGTTGTTCAGGATTAGGATCTATTTCTTGCAAGGCTGCTGTAATTGTTGGACAGGTAAAGATGTGAGTGGGTGTCAGTTCAGTATTGGGGCAGTTGTTGCAGTTTCTATATGTTCTCGTATCATCTGTATTGATCTTCATTCCTCTATAATGTCCTTTTCGGAATCTTGCTATTGTGGTTGAGGTCTTTCAGTCAACATTGACTTCGGGAATTTGATGTTGTATGCCTGATTTCAGTGGAATTAGTTTAGATTTTGCTAATGCGTTTGCATCAGCAAGAGTTATCATGTGAGTTTCTTGGTTGAGTTCTCTGGCCTCTTTTGCTAATTTATCAGCTGGTTCATTGTAATCAATGCCTACATCAGCAGGAATCCATTGTAAAATGCAACTTTTTTCCCAAACACTTTAGTTGGCTTAAGAGTTTATGGATGTCTTGAGTGAGCTTGGTATTGCCATTTTTTATTGCCTCCATAGCTGATCTTGAATCACTGTAAATTATAATCTCCTCTGATTGTTGATATGATGATAATTTTACGTATTCTTCCCGTGCTTTATTTATTGCGTAAAGTTCGCTGGTAAAATGGGAAGCAATTCCCCCAGGTCCAACTTTTATTGAAAGTTTTTCAATAAAAAAACTTTCGGGAGTAAAAGGAGAGCACCAGCGCCTTTATATCATATTAGTGTCTGACAATCCATCGGTATAACAAATAACCTGTTTGGAGGATGAAAGAAGCTTGATAGTATTTAGGCCTTTTTGTTTGAACGTTTCGTTTTTTTTTTTTTTTTTGCACAGAGTTTGGTAAGGTTTAGATTTATGGAGCTATGTGAAGGTAAAGGACTGGAAAATAGATGTTCTTTACTTATGTGGGCATTTAGACGATCAAGACCTATTTCCTTCCTGATAGTGTCATCATGTTCTAAAGTTGATGATCTGTGAAGTCTGTCTTTTTTCATTCCAACGTTTTTAGGGAGATATGATCGCTTTGATAGCTTCTGATATCATTAATGAATTTTATGGTGGCGAATTTTCGTCTGTCCTCCAGGTGGTGAAGCCCACATTCTTGTTGGACTCTGATGTTGCTAGTGGATGAGACTGCTCCAATGATAATCTTGGACATGGGGGGAGAAGTCCGACCACACCTCCTTGTTCCCCCCCCCCCCACGGACCATTGAAGCTTTTGACCAAATTTCTTATGGTCCGATTTCAAGGGACTAACGTAGCAACGGCATCCAATTTTCCAATGAAGAGTCACAGAACGAATTTGGCTGCTTATGAGGTATAATAATACAATATTGTTGCAAACGCCATCTCTTAGCGATTCTATAAACTAAATTATAAAAAAGTTCTGACTTGCTGCCACTTGGAGAGATTTTGTTTTCACTGCTATTATTATTGAGATCTTTTGTGACAAAAATATGTAAACTGACTCATTACAGTAAATTGAAATAAATTATATAACTAATATAATACACAAATTATTATTAATTCCTATTAAAGGTTTCACACAAGACATTTTTTTTCTTCAAAACAGAAGTAGGAGTTATCAGTTCTATAGGCGGAGTGTATTTCTACATGCTAGACGAGAGGTCAAATATGGAATTGATTAAAAAGGTGTATTCTTGAAAAAAGAAAAGATTTGCATCAGAGATCGGCTAACTGTGGAACGGGAAGGAAAATTGCATAAAAGGATTTTATTAATGTACGCCGTGATTTTATTTATTCTTATCTATAACGATATAACTAAAAACTAAATAAATTTCAATAAAAATAAATAAATAAATAAATATCGCTTATAATAAACGAAAAAAGGCAACGTTATAGGTCAATTAAAATGCGAAGGCGAAAAGTTATTTACTTGATTTTCTGCTACTGTACAGGGTGATCAAACTTAAAGTATTACTGTTTAAAGCCTTGCCGAGTGCCACCCAAATGATCCAAATGCACGAAGGGTTTGCAAGAATGCACTGTGCGTCATGCGGAAGCGATATCTGAGAAACCAAAGTACTTTCAAAACTCACCATCCGGGGTGTTCTAAACACCAAATACATGGAATTTGCATATCACACAACTCAGCAGGTGTCACGAAGGTTTAATAAATTGACAGGATTTTTCTCTTCATTCTTGTCATTAATACCATCCAAAAAGTGATGGCACTAACCTTGCCTCAACGTGCTTTGCTTGTGAAGCTGTGCTACTAAAGAATAGCAATTCTGTTTTATTTCGCATTTTTGACCACCATAACCCTTTAATGATCCCATCTTTTCCTCGCTAATGATGTTTTAAACGGCAATTAGCATATTCGGTATTTCACGGCCTTAATTGGTAGTAATTTTGTGACAGTGCTGGACTTGCGGATGCAATCAAGTAATTCGTTTCGAAGGTTAAATCCTTTTAGATGGTTGCCTGCCGATTGTGCCATTAGTGAAAAATGAAACGATTTATATTCAGATTACGTTCCTAATTATTTATCATTTGGGCATCGTGATTAATAGACGGTTTCTTTTGAAATATTGCTCGCATTTATCTTAACTTAGAAAGAGAACATTTTGAATCAATTCTGAAATTCCTTTGTCTTGTTCTTCTAATAAAATTTATTCATATATAAGATTTGATTTATTTCTTTATTTCGCCACCATTATTCTCCTCTTTTTTTAAGGCGCTCATCTTCGTTCACATGATCAAGTAACATCCTGAGGATCCATAGCAGGAAACACAAAACTAACATAGGTCGTTTTTAAAGTATTGCTTTGAATTAAAAAATAAGCAACGAACTCTCTGAGGCTAATGTGTTATATCTGTTACTTGCGTATATTCTTCTGGTCGGTATGCATGTTTTGCTGAATGAAAAGTGAGTTTGTAGAAGGAAAATCCTTCTCTCTTCCGTAGGCGATGCGACAGTTTGTCAAAGCATAAATTGAGAGGTTTTTTGCTATTACTCACCAGTATTGGGATTCCAGTGAAAAACAGTGAAAAGTTCCCAATACAAAAAGGCATCCGGCAAGGAGACACCATATCTCCCAAATTATTTACAGCTGCACTAGAGGAAGTCTTTAGAAGCCTTGATTGGGAAACAAAAGGAATAAACATAAACGGAGAAAGACTGCATCATCTGAAATTTGCAGATGATATTGTCCTGATATCAGATAATATTCAAGATCTGGAAGAAAGGAGAAATCAGCTAAACGAAGCTTCCAGAGAAATTGGATTAAAAATAAATAGAGAAAAAACAAATATAATGAAGAATAAACACATAAACCATAGAACTATCAAAGCTGAAAACCATGAAATAGAACAAATTACTTCATATGTATATTTGGGGCAATTGTTATCCTTTGAGGAGTGCCAAAGAAAAGAGATTGAACGAAGAATTCACCTTGGATGGATGGCTTATGGGAAAATAAGAGACATATTCAGAAGTGGCATCGCTCTGAGTCTAAAAAGGAAAACTTTTGACCAGTGCATACTTCCTGCCCTAACATATGGAGGAGAAACATGGACTTTAACAGAAGCCCTAAACAAAAAGCTGAGAACAACACAACATCGCATGGAGAGAAGTATGCTAAAAATAACATTAAGAGATGGGAAGAGAAATATCTGGATAAGATCTCAAACATGTGTCATGGGTATTGTAAAATACATTAAACAGGCTAAGTGGAGATGGGCTGGCCATATTGCCAGATGCGGTGAAGGGAGATGGACTAGAAAAACAACAGCGTGGAGACCAATGGATGGAGCAAAACAAAGAGGAAGACAGAGAAGAAGGTGGAGAGATGAACTGGAACAAATTGCAGGAATGAGATGGATGGGAGAGGCAGAAAACCGAGTGAGCTGGAAAATCATGGGGGAGACCTTCGTTCAGCAATGGACAGAACCAGATGGTTGAAGAAGAAGATTGGGATTCCAGAGTATGCTAGCTGTAAATTGTTATTTCGGGTGAATATTTTATTAAAATACACATTTGGTTGAGACATTCTTTAGTTTCCTTCAGCATAAACTGTACCTATAAAAGGCTTGGGGTGAAAATTAGATCGCTTTGTCGTCTTTTCACATTTTGTAAAGACGTAGCGAACATACCAATTCCAATATCATTACGAATTGATAAAATTTGTTATTTTTTCTTTAATATAATTATAATAGATTAAAACTAAAAAGGGTATTTGAAAATACTAGGTTTATTTTACAATATTAAAAATTACTTAAAAATTTATTAACTATTTAACAATAGATTATAGTTTACTAATAATTATTTCTTCATAAATATATACAAGAGCGATACTGAATCTTTATTTATTAAATAAATTCGAATTATTTTCGTTTTAAAACCAATATATAACATATCCTCAACCTTTCATGTCAATCACTAAAGGTTGTAGATATCATATATTAGTACTGTGAACCAGGCTCTAAAGAATCCGAAAACCCTGTTTTAGAGAGAAACACGGAACTTTACGCCAACAATAAGCAGAGTTGCTGTATATTCTCACCATTTTTGCACCCTGTGTTCGCAACATTGGACTACGAGAATTGCGTATCATTTAAAGACAGAGAAACATCCATTCCATTCCATTGACAGCAGATTTCAATGCATTTATGAAGATGAAACGTGCTTCTTAATACAGTAGATATTCTGTAGTTGTGTCAGCATTGAAATCTATCCTCCATTTCTTAAACCATCTTTCCAGGATTTTTGCTGCATTTTGTAATCGCTGCGTAGCTAAATGCGGCCTGAGAGATCTGGTCAAAATTGCCATATCCGCGTAGCAAGCCATGGTGGTTGATGCTGTGCTTGGAACGTCTGCGACGTAGACGTTGAAAAGCAGCGAGCTTTGGGGTACACCTGCAGTGATCCTTTTCATAGAGGATCTGAGTCCACACAGCTTAACCTGGAATTTCTGGTCTTTTAGATAAGAGTTAATGAGTTTAGTAAGGTATAGTGGAATGTTGGCTGTAATTAATTTGTAAATAAGGCCTTTGTGCCAATCCTTATCAAAGACCTTTGCAACATCAAGAAAGATAGTTCCTGTCTGTTGTCTCCAATTAAAACCAGTTGTTATAAACTCTATCCATCTGTGGACTTGCTGAGTTGTACTGTGCCCAGTATGGAACCCAAACTGCTCTTTCGGAAGGAGACTTTTTTGTTCATCGCATCTTGCAGACAGTTGAGAATAATTTTTTCCGCAATTTTCCCCAGGCACGACAAGAGGTTGATGGATCTATAATTCTGAAGGAACTTAGGTGCTTTCTCCGGATTGTGAAAGAGGATTATATCTGCTTGTTTCCAGAGAGTGGGAAAATAATTGAATCTGAACATTGAGTTTATAATGGCTACCAGATGCATATGCTTTATGTGGGAGCACCTTTATAGTTTTTGTTAGTAATCTCATCAGGACCTCGGGCCTTTTTGTTGTTGAGTTTTTGATGATAGAATAAACTTCCCTAAGCGAAGTATGACAAATATTTTAGGGGCTGCAGGGCTCAGGGAGCGCACAGCGAACATACCGGTGGATTTTCTCGATGAAAAGCAAATCCGCATGCGTGTAGTTAGGACTGCATTGAAGCTCCAGGGCATCCGTGAAAGCTTCTGCCTTTTCTTCATCTCTATAAACCATGCCTCATTCTCTGTCAATAGGCTGGGTGTTGGAACGATCAGTGTGGAGAGCTTTAGTCAATTTTCACAGCGAGTTATCTCAGCTTTTAGGGAACACAGCCTCCTTTCCCACTGTTGGTTCCTTTAATCTTTCAGCGCATAGCAAAGTAAATTGGTTGCCCTATTTAGCTCTTAACGGTTCTGGGGAGATAATGTGTTGTGATAGCGGCGTTTGATTCTGCTTTTATTGGAGACTAGATTTAGAATTTCTTCCTGAAGCAGGTTGGCTTGAGCTCGGGTGCTAACGATTGAGGCTGCTGCCAAGCCAGTATGAATTGTACTTTCTAGATCATTGAACGCTACATCTATTTCTTCACAGGAGGAGTACTGAGCCTATAAGAGTGCAGACTGCGACATTGAATTTAGTGAAGCTTGTGCAGGTCTGACTGGGGATGAGTTCAGGGTCTTCTCCTAGGCTTAGTAGTACTGGGTCGTGGTCAGAACTAAGAACGTTAATCACCTGTTACTGGAATTGTTGAGAGGTGTTCTTGAAGATGGCTATATCCAGCACATCAGGTCTGTCATGCAGTCCGTAGTGTGTTACTTCAACCGGACCTACAGTGAATATGTTTCTTAGCATAGCAAAGTCGTAAAGAATCATCCCATTATTATTGCAGATTTTATTGTTCCATAAAGGATGTTTTGAGTTGAGATCTCCCGCCACGAGTGTTGCTCCGTTAGTATCGAGCAGTTGAGAGAGATCGGAAGTTAGGAAGGTTTGCCAGGGGCGTTATAAGCTGAGTATATGTTCAGGTTGCCTCCGTTATTGGTGTGAATTTCAATACCAGTTTCATCCAGATTTGTTGTGGTGGTCTTCTTGATTTCGTTATAATGGATGTTTTTCTTGACAAAAATAGCTGTGCCGCCACCTCTGGCATTGAGTCTGTCATTTCTGACTAGCGAATAATATCAAAGTTTGGGGTTGTCGTTGGACATATGTGATCAACTCACTCTATTTACTATCTAAAACTATGTAGATTAAATTATCCTTTCACTGTGTTAACACATAACTTTGACATTTAAAACTTTCTTATACGTTACAATACACATGCATAATTCTCAGGACACATAATTACTTATATAATATTAATATTAACAAGCATACTTTCATTATAATCAATCATGTACTAAAGTCCTAGTATAAATTTCCTTAGTTTCTTCAACAGTTCAGTAATAGAATAATGATTAAAATTACAGACGATTTTCAGTTAACACGAGATTTTTACAATACCTTTTTCTCTTGAGTTTTCTATATTGGCCTCTACATTTTTCCGATTGAACTATCCTGATATGATCTCTCCTAAAATTGTCACTCCTAAGTTTTTGACATTAAACTGTGCTTATGCGATCTTTACTTTTCGTACTTGAATTAAGAACACACTTCTATACCATGGCTGTGAAACTCATTACGAGGACATCGACTTCCTTACAGATTTCCTTTTCACTGGACGATGAAACACATAGATAATACCTTCTTTCCTTTGGCTAAATGGCATTCCTCGTTTCTTACCATAGGAAATACGGAATCGAAATCCCGTTCACTTTTGTTTCCTTGTTGTGACGATTGAGATTAAGTCCAATCCCGCCACTCAAGAAAACCATGTGAAACCTATACGAAGGAGCTCGTTAAGAAACTATCCGGGAAAAAGCCTCTGTGAGGGGGTTTCTAACCCTTTTATACCTTGACTGCTAATGGCACCTTCTTTAATTTCTTTTCTCCGCCCCTTACTTGATTAGACATCACCAGCCAATTAGGGTGGCGTTTTTCTACCAAACATCCTTTGGTCGGCGAGCTGAGTTCAACAAACACTTTTTTTGATATATATTTTACTTGGATGCAAGAATATTTTTCTTTCTTTAAATAATTTATGTATTAGCTTTTATATAGGGGTTTTATTTTATTTTCTCCTCATGTTACACCATGATAACTAGGAATTCTACATTCTTAAGGTATCAGGGTGTAACAATATGTAAACAAATGTAAGTAATGTATCATATGTAATCAAATGTATGTAATAACTGTAACAAAAGTATGCAATAAAAAAATTTTTATTAAAAAAATTATTATTAATCAGAGGGCACTGTGTAGACAGGCGGATGCACGTACGCTGTATCGCTATCGCCGCTCCTGGTTTTATAGATTTAAAGTGTTATTTAACTCATGTTTTTAATTTGAGAGTGCTGCTCTTTAATTCTACGAGTTCACGCCGAAGACAGGGACATTCAAATCACCAAACTCGGATAAGTAATATTCAAATTTTCAGTGTTGGAAGTTCATAGAGTGTACAGCAGTCACCAGCCAACGAAGAACAAAGGACGTCGCCATTTTGAAAGTCGCACTACAGTCGCTAACTGGAAGAAAGTCTAAAGGTCACCGAGACAGCGAAGCTCAAGCACAATGAGCTGTAACAAATGCAATAAGCCATTAAGCTATGAAGAGGACGGGTTGCATTGTTCCGGATGTAACAAAAAACAACATTTTCACTGCTCAGGGATCTCAGAAAGCACGTGGAAATCAAAGGGAGCCGCGAAACGGACCGAATGGCAATGTCAGTAGTGCCGTGAGAAAGTGAAGAACAAAGACCAGACACCAAAGAAAAGTAATGACGCACATCAAGGCAAGCCGCTTCCTGATCCTAAAATAACAGATAACTTTGATTCATTTAAACACATGGTGAAGGACTTGCTAAATGCACACATGGAACAAATTAACAAAAAAAATTCGAGGAGTATGAACATTACATACAGTTCAATAACGAAACCTCTGAAGAAATGTTAGGAACCGTGCGAGAAATAAAGACGAAATTAACGGTAGCGATAGAAACGCAAGAAACACTCGAACGCGAAAATCAAGAATTGCGGAAAGAAGTAAACACACTCAAGTGTCAAATGGAACACGTGCTACAAAATGAAAGAAAAAAAGAACTTCAAATTGAGGGAATAACGAAAGAAAATACAGACGACTTAAGCAATATAATGGAACTGATCGGCAGCAAAATTGGAATTCAAATCGCAAGCACAGATATCACCTATATTAACCGAGGCCCACAAAAAAACAAAGAGAGACCACCACCAATCATCGCTAGTTTTACCAACAGAAGTCTGAGAGACTTGATTCTTGCAGCAAGCAAGAAAACAAGGCCGAAAACAACGATCCTAACTGATTAGAAAGTCCCAACACTAATCTATATAATCTACGGAACACTGGACCCCATACTTCAAAAATCTTCTATACGAAGCAAGGAAGACAAAAACAGAGAAAAATTGCAATGTAACTGAAAGAATTCCCAGATATTTTTGAGAAAGAATGAAAACACTCGAGTATACATAATTACAAGTCAATCCGACTTACACAGTCTACCAATATAAAACACTAACTTTTCTCATCCTTAAGAACAAGATTAGAACTCATTTAAAAACTATAATGGAGATCTCAAATATAGGCGAATATCCAGTCAGACAACATAAACTTCAAGGTCTTTGACTCTTTGAACACCGGGTCAGCCAACATTTCCACCAATACCAAATTCACTATCATACACACAAACATAAGAAGTATAAAAAAACACTGGCTTACATTGATGAAGCTTACAGCTCAACTACACCATGATAAATATAGATGCGCTAATACTGACCGAAGTTGCAATAAACGCACAAAAATTTACGCATACAACATAAATAATTAGCAAACCTACAACTTATGTAGACCAAACAAAAGAGGAGGTGGAAGCGTGGCATTTATTAAAGAAAAATGCAATGTAACTGAAAAAAAAAGTCATTTCGAACATGCGGAAACACTAATTTTGGAAATCACAAATAGCCAAATAGTATCAACTACACAATAAACACAACATACAGTCCCCAGATAATAATCCACTCAGCTTTCTTCACGAGTTAGAAACTTGGCTATGGCATCGAACCACGTACAACACACAGACTCATCCTAATAGGAGACATTAACATAAATATTCTTAACCACGTTTCTTCAACCACTAGCACATATCTGGATATACTAAGTCGGTACAACATAAACCCTACCATTAACTCCCCAACAAGAGAAGAAATACTCAATAATTCACTAACACAATCATGCATTGATCATATCAACATACGGGCTCCCATCCATACATATTCATCATCAGTAATTAACGAAAAAATTGCCGATCACTACTTTGTCTCAAGTTAGTTTTATTACGTTACCTATCCTCTCCCCCCGCCCACCACCACAAAAGTCGACAAAACTCGATCATACTGAAAAGCACTGTCGATAACGAAGTAAAAAATACAGACTGAAATTCCCTAATTAAAATAAACGATCCTGTAACATTATACGAGATTTTTCAACTAAAGTTCACTGAAATATTCAAAAAAAGCAACAAAGCCTACACAAACGAGGCGACAAACAGACAACAATCCACGGATAAATGACGACATACTAAATACTATTACTGTAAAAGAAAAGCTATGGAAAAAACTTAAAAAGTCACCCAGCAACACATATTTACAAACCTTATACAAAAACACAAGAAATCAACTAACAACAAAAATTCGTTGGGCAAAGAGACGCTAGTACTTCCAAAAATTCATGGAATGTAACGACAACATTAAGCAAACATGGGCTACACTCAACGAATTAGTAACTTGAAAAAAGAAAACTTCAGCACAAGATTTAATTGCAAAAAGTTTCGATCAGAACACAAACCAAGAGGAACTAGCAAACTCATTCAACAATGCCTTCACAAATAACATCACACAACTCAAAAAAGACAAACTACCAACGAGCAACAAAAAACTACCGACACAAAGTCAACAACAAACGATGTATTTTCCACCCATAACAAAACAGGAACTGAAAGAAGGAATCCTACAACTAAAACCAAAGACCACTCCAGGAATAGACAAAATAACACTCACAGACCTTATAACACACTTTGAACAAATAAATCCAATACTTTTGAAACTCGTGAACATAATATTCGACACAGGCATTATTCCACAACAACTAAACACTGCAGTAATTACGCCAATATACAAACACGACAAAAGAAACGATACTCAGAACTACAGACTAATAGCTACACTACCAGTCAACTCAAAAACTCCTAGAAAAAATAACACACACCAGACTACAGAACTATTTACAGAAGTACAACATCATCTCACAAAACCAATACGGTCTTCAAACAACAAAAAGCACCATCACTTTATTAGAAGACATCGCAGACACAATAAACAAAGCTCTCGAAAAAAACAAGTACGCCGTCCTTATACTGCTGGACCTAACCAAAGCATTTGATACACTTGAATATGACATACTGCTCACCAAACCATACTCAATAGGTATAAGAGGAACACTGCATACATGGTTCAAGAATTACCTCTCAAACATAACACAAGTAACAAAAATAGGTACATTAAGGTGCTATATTATCACCCACTCTATTCAACATATACATTAACGATGTTCATAACATATCCACAAGAAGTCAAATATTTCAGTACGCAGATGACACTGCACTACTAGCAATCCACACAAACATCAACACGGCTCTCTGTAAAGCACAAAAAGACCTAAATGAAATAACAACATACATCCACCAAAACACAATATTAATTAACGGCACCAAAACACAGATGTGTGTTCTTTTTTCTAGAATTTTTGAGGTGACTGGTAGGGTAGCAATTGGCCTGTAGTATTGATAATATACAACCCAAGAATCATAAGCCCCGCACCACTATCGATACACTGTGACACATACCGCTGCATTAACAACAAAAATACCTGCCAATTTTACGAAATCAAACTTGTAACACATACAAAATACCTCGGTCTCTATATTGGTTCCCACCTTAAATGGACAAAATATATAGAATACCTACACACCAAAATCCGGATCATCGCTGCAAAACTCTCCCAAGTTGAAGACATTATTCAATCCAACATAAAAAACTGTTATATGACGGTATCTGCGAATCCCTACTCGGATACGGAATAACAGTCTATGCAAACACATCAAACAGCCACCTAACAAAATTAGAAACACTACACAGGAAAATCGTGTCAACAGTGATCTGGACACCTTACACGCAACAACCAATATCCGACCAGCACATGGCGATACACAGAATTCTGAGCATTAAAAACCTGAAACACTACATGACATTAACAAGGAATTACTTCAACATCATCTATCGAAACAACAGAGACACATATCGTATAACACGACCTACAACAACTCTCTACATCCCCACACCCTTCAACAACTCATACGGTTCTTTTGTGAGATCACATCAGATACCCACGCAACTCAACAGTCTACCAAGAAAGTTAAAACACGTAGATAACTACAGAACATTAAAAAACGAACTCTGGAAAATATACCAACAAAGTTAAGAAACCATTAACACACTAATATACACATCACAAATCACTAGCATCCAATGCCTACATCGCATACATAAACAGTCGCAACAACACAAATAGGGAAAGCTAAATCCCACTCTCTTCATGAAAGCTAACCCAAGCTTCGAAGTTTTTTAAAAATATATTATTATTCATCTTTGCGGTAATTACAAGTACCTATTTTTCTTATCATATCACTCAGCAAGTAAATTTCTCATCTCAACCAAATCTAAATCTCAGTTTCTGTGAAAACAAATAATGTGCACACATTTATCTAACAGTTTTAAAATATCCGTTTAAAAAAGGCACATTTTTTTTGTAAAAAAATAATTCTAGCATGATTGATTCCAATCAATAATGGATTCGCCCCACAAAACCCGGATCTCAACTCCGATGGATATTTTCTTCCACACGTAGTGGAAGAAAATATTGAGAAGGAGTTGCAGGCAAACAAATCATTTGAAACTCCAAGCGCATCAATTGTCTGACACGGGATTACCGTGCTGGACTCTTAGCCCTCGCTTAGCTAAACTGACATTGTTTTGAGTGCCATGCATATGTTAGTCGCAAGTTTCACGAGATTATCTGAATTTTTCATTCTTTTTTCTTTTGTAAGGAGTACTAGGATCATCCTATAATGCACTCATCAAATATTTTTAAGATCAGTCATATATGGCGAGCATTTGCAACCCTCTTTTGATACGGATATTTGTCTCGTAAAAACGGTTTCTATATTTCTCACTAATTTCTTCAAAATCTGTTTGCACGCAGTTACATTCTTTATTTTGTTAACACAAATAGGTAAATTTTGTTTTTTCCATCTTATATGTAAATAAGGAATAACATTGAATTTATCTTTTGATCGTTCGCGCGGTTAGCCCAGTGGCTTTGCGCTTCAACGGAGTGTCCTAGGTTCGATTCCCGTCGACGACGCGAGGAGCTTAAGGATCGTTTTCAGTCATACGCAAGTTAGCCAGTCTTGGGCGTGGACTGCAGGGTTTTTCTCCCCAGTTTATCTGAGGTTTTACCTCATACAAGCAAGCAAACCGACCCCGTGAACACACACGGATTACATTCAGGAATACTTGATTGTAATACAGATAAGAGAGAAACACAGCATGGATATCGGAGTTAATTCTATTTTTTAATTCTATTTTATATTTAATTCTATTATATTATTTATTTATTCGACCGCATGGATGTATAATATCATCCTTTAAAATAATTTCTTAACTCTGTAAATGAAATGAACTGAAATATTAATATTTTAAAACTGTGTTTTCTGGAGCTCGTCTTGCATTTTGTATCAGAGGCGTGTTTTCAAGGTGTGCTAGATGTGCGGTGCACACCCTCGGAATAGCAATTTCACCGATTTTGTATTTTTGCATTTATTCCTAATAAAGACTCCACTAATTCTCTACTGGCTTCGATTATTTCTAAAATTAAACAGAAAATATTAATATTCATGAAAAGGAGACGTTTTGATGCGTACGCCTTGTATCATATTCATGTTAACAGCACGGTTGTGCGGTGACAGATACGGACGCCTTTGAGCCCTTTAAACGGATGTGCAGCGTGTCAAATGCTTAGCGTTCTAGTGGCTTAAACTGGCAAGAAAGCGAGGGAGGGTGTGTGCACTGAGATAATAGCACCCAAAAGTCATTATAGCTATGAGTGGTTATTGTGTGAAGCAATCAAATTGAACGTTGTCATTTGTCATGAGTTGCTGTTTTTGTTTTGTGAGTTTCATCTGTTTTGCGTTCGTGAAGTGGAAAATAACGTGTTTCACCAAAGTTCTAAATTCCGATACTAATTTAGAACTTTGGATAAATACGTCAGTTCACACTTCACGCACGCAAAACCCACGAAACTCAAAAAACAAAAACAATCTCTGACTTATAATGACTTCTGTGTAGCACTTTTATTTCACAAGAAACACAAGAACACAAGAACAGGACACTTCATAAATTCCTAGATGTGATAAAGAAGAGAGTTTGTCCTTATGAACGGATGAAAGTTGCCAATTTGACATAATGTTTAAATACGACGCTCAGCTACAGTATCCCTATTACTCTAGGGATACTGTGGGATATCTTACTTCATACCTTCTTAGCCAATGGCTATAATCCCCCATAGGATAGAAAAAATGCTAAATGCTCCCCAGAAATCCCCTCCATTACCTGCCACACAAGATTATAGCAAAACGGTTACCATCCCATACATTCAAGGCAGGCACATCTAAAAAGATATCGATGGGCAGACAGGAAGAACTGTTAACATCCGCCTTGGTGAACATAAAAAATACATCCGGCACCGTCGTTATGGCAAGTCTGGTCTAGCACCATGCCTTGGATACCACTTCACACAGAATCAATTTGAAGAAAACAAAAGTGCTACACAGAAGTCCATTACAGGTCAGAGAGATTGTTTTTGTAATGACAAAAAGTTTCAAAACATACTCCAAACTTCAACAAGTATGGCTGTATAGATGTACCAAAAATCTGGGAGACAGTCATTTTAAGCTATAAATAATATTTGTTTTCTCTCTTTTTCCAACACAGAAGGCACTAATTAGGACTTTAATTTCTTCTGTTGCCCGGTAATACAATTTTTTTAAACTAGTCCCACTATTATACCAAATTGTTCTTGTTTCGTGTAATGTGACAAACTGTTTTTATCCTCTGAAGATGCAGAATATAACAACACGAAATATCAGCTAAATAAGTTAATAAATATTATTTTGCTATCGTTACATTATTAATTATTATTAATTCAACTATGTATTATTAAGTAACTGTGTACAAAGCATTTCATGAACTCTTGAAAGTGATTATACTCGTATCATACAAGGATATAAACAGTTGTGACTGCATTAAGTACACAACTTCTATTCCACTTAAAGAATAACAAGTTATAAGCATATTATGCTAACAGTATATTGGCAGTTTTGGAGTTGGTATGAAAAATACTTTAATTAAACATATAAGTATGAAGCCCATCGGTAACAAGACCGTCCATCGCAAACATCCGAATCGTAGTTCAGTATTTGCACCCTTTGACGTACTGTTTCTACCAAACCGATGCTTGTGGAGATGCGTGCTATATCACTGATTAATTCATGTCATAAGTAAAATTATGCCTCTGATATTACTGCAATTGACGATTTCAGTTGCATTTTATGTTCACATGACATTGCTAATTTTCATTTCACTCCTAAATATTTTGAAATAGTCTCAAGTTGCGACAGGTAGTGATAGGCCAGTTAAATCTCAATACGTACCAAGCAGAAAACTTGTGACGAGCGTAGATTTTCTTGGCACAGCTTATATACATCATCAATATCGTCATCCAGTAAGGCTAAGAGAAATATGCAATGAATTATTATCTATTCTAAGTAATAATGAATTAATAATGTATAAACGTTGAACGAAAGTTCGTATTTTAGGTGTTAAAAAAACGACTATAACTTCTTCAGGAATATTGGTAAGAAAGCAAGAAGGATTAGAAAGTTATAAGCTATATATTATAAGTTATATATATATATATATATATATATATATATATATATATATATATATATTATTAAAAAGTTTTAATGACTGATACCGAGAGATAAAGAGATGACATGGTATATTTGAAAAGAAAGATACTACTAGTTTACTAGTTTCGTTGAATTGATCAACATCTTCAGGTATCACAATCAACGAAAAGATTGTCGAATCTAGGGAAATTTCTCTAGATTCTTCTCATATCAACAACAGCTTAAATTTCAATCTCTCTGACGCACACGTTGCCTCTGTTCAGTATTGGTGCACTCGTGAAAGCGCGTAGTCTACGTTTATTTGGAACTCAAGCTCACATTTTGTTTTCAAACACTCTACTGTCTTTTGTACTCTATATATATTATATTATGTACTCTATAGATATATATATATATATATATATCCGGTATCTCTATTTTGAGAATAGACCAGAGCATACATGCTGCTATGCAAGAACACGAAGCGCTGGTTTATTTTTTCTTTTAATTTTGTTCGTATTTTTGGTCAGTACTTCTGTTTTGAAAGAATAAAAATTATAACTTGTAAGAAAATAGAGTACAACACCTCAAGATTCAAAAAAGGTGGAATTATATCAGTATTATATTTATGTTATTCTTTGTTAGATGAATCAGTAGCGCAATTGGAAAGAATAACAAAATCTTCTGGTTTAAAAAAAAAAGAAGGAATTCACTTTCAAATCCCATTAATATTTTTTCTCCATTACCTTCTTTCATTTTCAATTAGATGGTCACAGACAAATATAAAAGGAGTTTGTTTTACTTTCTGCGCATCTGAAGGACATTATATCACTAAAATAAATGTTTATTTATTTGCAAAAAGTATTACTTGACAGAGAAATAGAAGATTGAAATTTATTAATACAGACCGCTTCGTCATAGGAACGGATATAATCTGTTATTTTTAATAGCATGAAACAAAATAAAAGTAAAATTATGATACTTCCATCCTAAGTCTTTAGAGGCATTCACTTGACAACAAAACAGTAACTTTTCATTCACCCAAGTTTTCTCCAGTATTTGTTTCTATATTTCGTATTGCTTTTCTAAAATTTTCAAAGTAATTTTGAAACTTAAAATTTTAAATGTTTGAATAGTTTTCAAACAACTGCTAAATCGGGATCATTTGTCGTCAAAGCGGTCATTGGTACCATTTGTTAATCTAGTCACCCTTCTCTGCACTTGGTTGGGGCAGTTTTCCCCTTATTTCATTCCATAATCAAAAAAAAGCAGCCAGAAGACATAATTAATAGACACATTACACTGGTGCTTCATAGCCTTAGTTGCGTAGGCTACAATCCAATCCTTCTACACGTTATAAACCTATCAATATCCTCCATGCGCATACCAACCTGTATTCTTTTTAGAGTGCCTGTCTAATAATAAATATTTCAGCGGCTCTTAAGATTTTCAAAATGTAAAATTATTACGTTTCTAATGGTTAACAAATTCATTTTCTATTAAACTGGCTTGCACTTTTTTTTTTTTTTTTTTTTGCGTCGGTTCATTTTGAAATGAAACGTCAGTTTGAAAATTTAAATCAAAGAGCTCAAATGCACAACAGTCAACCTCATGCATTTTAATGGGGCATTAGTGCTATGAAATTAGTAATAGAAATTAATGTCAAAATTAATGTAGAAAAACCAGCATCTGTTTAAAAATATTTTGTTACGTCGCTCTTTTATATTTATTGCTTACTTTTTGAAAACATCCAGAGATTACACTTTTGTCTGTATTAATTTCCGAGAGACTCCAATAATCACCTTTATAAAAACACAGCATCTTCTCGAATCTAATCGCATACTGCGTGTAAAAGAGCCTCTAACAGCGCGAGACATTTTGCGCGTGATATCATGCTTTCATATTAAAACGTGCAAATGCAATCAATAATGAAAGCTGTGTATTTCTATGTTAATTCAGTCCGCATTGCAGTCGTTTATGTCAAATTTTTTCGGAAAATAAATTTAAGTAAATATTACATAATTAAGTTGAATTAAGTCAATATTTGTCACTTATCCCTGTTTGAATTACATTATCCACAACTTGACCAAAAATTATCGAACAAATTTAATAGCTTTCGATAACAAATTATAAATCTATGGTAAACTATATTACATCTTAGTGATCATCGTAAGTGGTACAGGTGGTATCGTCTCGTAAGTAGCGTGACTCAACTGCGAAAACATATGTTAAGATGAACGAAACGTCTGAGAGTGACGAATGTAACATATACACTGACGGAAATAAAATAGCATGAAAAGTCGGTTATTCTTTCTTGTTTATCACAAGTACTCTCAGGAGCGTACTTTTGCAAGGCGCACGAGGCTATTGGATATGTTTTGAGGTTCCAGAAAAATTAGGGCCAATTTAAGGATCCCAAACAATGAGGACAGGGCGGAGCAATCTAGCTCCTTGGGCCCCGCCAGTGTTGAGAAAAGTGTAAGGACTAACCTGGGTTCAAACTGCATCTTTGTTCAAACCAAACAGAACAATTTACCAGAGTGTATTCACTCTCGTATCTCCAGCAATCTAACTCAACACCTCTTATCAAAAGATCGCAGCAATTTACAGTGACAACATTGAACATCAAAGCAACCACCTAGCGTTAATACAGTAAACAAGAAATGTAGTAAGGAATCTCACTCTAAAGGGATGGAAAATCAACTTCTGCTGGGTCGAGGCACATACTGTAATAGTAGGAAACAGTAAAGTGGATCAGTTGGCTAAAGCAGCAGCTATAAGTTACGAAACAGCTAACAGCTAGAAATAAGTTACGAAAAGCACTCAAAATTTGCTATAAAAACTTACAGAAGAAATAAGCCTAAACTTGTGGGAAGAAGAATGGAAAACATCTAAAAATAGATCCAAAACATATCTCCAGCTGGAAATAGACTTCATCCCTTCAGGTTTACCCAATTATACTAACAGACATGAGAAATTAAAACACTACCTACATTATTACCATATTCTGGAATCACCATTCTGCATTTGTTGTCCACACCTTCAACAGACTGCTGTTGAAAGTTTTTCACTCGGTTATCAAATTAATGATAACAAGAAATTACATCCTTCATCCAAGTCTAAGCAAACAAAGTCTGCGCCTGAAGTACCTTGAGGATTGGGGTAACTCGTGTAAAGGTGGTATGATTTAACATCACTTGTCTTAGTAGCCCATAATGCAAAGCACATCCCCTTGCGGAACATGTATTATGCTATGCATTATGGGAAGGGTCACTACTCAGACCGCAAGGAGATGTGCTTTGCATTATGGGATACTAAGGCAAGTGAAGGGCAGAACACTGATTCCAGGATATGATATTAATGTAGGTAGTGTTTTAATTTCTCATGTCTGGCTAGTATAATGGGTAAACGTGAAGGGATGAAGTCTATTTCCAGCCGGAGATATGTTTTGGATCTATTTTTATATGTTTTCCATTCTTCTTCCCACCAGTTTAGGCTTATTTCTTCTGCAAGTTTTTATAGCAAATTTTGAGTGCTTTTCGTAACTTATTTCTAGCTGCTTGTTTATAGCCGCTACTTTATCCAACTGATCCAATGTCTTGTTTCCTACTATTATAGTATGTCAAGTCACACCACCTTTTCCAAGAGTTGCCCAGTCCTGAAATACTCCAGGCGCAAACATTGTTTGCTTACACTTGGATAAAGGATTAAACGAAGTATATAATTTCTTGGTATCTTTAATTTATACCTTCAACAGACTGTCGATCAATTACTCTTGACTGGACACTCCGGATGCCCGTGATACAATACCTTAGAAAGGTTCTTTAGCAGCAGGATTGGTTCTTTCCACTCATACGCGTATTCAGAATGAGCATAGAAAGGCTTCAGAAATGTGGCTATCAGGATATCTTTCAAGATCGGCTATAAGAATGCTCTCTAACATATCTGAAAAAACAATACGTTTGTTATTTTCTCTGCAAACAAAAACGGATCTGATACTTCATATTTCTACGTGACCCATGTACTCAACTATCTTAGGTTAGGTAGCAACGAACAATTTCGTTTGTAAACTTTTTGCTTTAAAAATAACTAACGGCAACGTTTGGATTAGTGAAGTTTGTTCACCTATGTTAGGTAAAAATTCCGCCGTTATTTCGGTTTCATGAAAAAAATACATACAAAAAACTATTGAAGTCCATTTTATTTCTGCACAATATATGTACTTTACGGATTGTAATTTTGATCAAAATAGTACTTTGTCTTGAACCTAAATATAGACGTTATAGTCCTTACAAGGACTGACTTAAAGGGGTGGAGCAAGAATGCTTTTCATCTTCCCCGTTATCTGTAGAGGACAGTGTAGGCATAAGGTGTTATTGAGCTATTAAAGCTCTGATCATGGCAGGAGGGTAACAGCAATAGCCAAGCCTCAGTTAGAACTTCATTGGCCACAGCATTGCCTTCCATTACCCTCCAAGGGTATTAATCCATTCCTATATTATTATTATATTCAAATATATAGATATATAGACGTTTTTTCCGTGAACTTCATTATTAATATTTTATATACGATTTTATACAGAGTGTACTAATTAATTACATATATATTACATTCTTTTATTATTTTT